>NW_024412376.1:70347782-70426913 GCF_014898765.1 Herpailurus yagouaroundi
GACAGAGAGAGACAGAGCATGAACGGGGGAGGGGCAGAGAGAGAGGGAGACACAGAATCGGAAACAGGCTCCAGGCTCTGAGCCATCCGCCCAGAGCCTGACGCGGGGCTCGAACTCACAGACCGCGAGATCGTGACCTGGCTGAAGTCGGACGCTTAACCGACTGCGCCACCCAGGCGCCCCTACTTTTATTAATAAAAGCTTTATTTATTTTCCCAAGGAGCTATTTCTACTCTAATGTCTACTCCTACATCTGCTTTTAAACTGTCTCATGGTCCTTGTACAAAATGACTTCTTAACTCAAACAATTTCACTTACAAATTGATGTATTTCCTAGTAGATAACTATTATGTATATCAGTATGGTCATATCTGGGAATTTACACATGGTTATGGTATAAACTGTTTTTCTTTTATCTCTCCCTTACACCGTGACAAAAACTTTTTTTTATTTTTTAAATAAAGTGTATAGAAAATTTTCATTAGCAATGAATTTTAATGTTAAAATAGTGAGAGTCATATTAAAAATTATTTGATCAAAAAGAGTAACTGGATCTATTATAGTTAAGAACCTTGGACTAGAATTATTCTCATTTTCCTATCAGAAAGTCACTATATTCTCCTCAACTGATACTCTTACAAAGACTTTCTTATCAGAGGGCTTCAAAAGAAATAGGATAGGAAAATCACTGGTCATATGTCTGCTTCCATACTGCCTGTTAACTTTCTACTGGCAGTAGGATTCTGTTGAAGAGTTTATTTTGTTGTACTATATAGACTGTTAGAGATGTAATAGGAAAAAGAAACACAATTTCTGTCTTAGTCCATTTAGACTGCTCTAACAAAATACAATAAACTGGGCTCCTTATAAAGAAAAAAAGAAATTTATTTTTCACAGTTCTAGAAAATGGAAGTCCAAGATCAGGGTGCCAGCATGGTCAGGCGAGGGCTCTCTTCTGGGTAGTAGACTTTGTACCCTAACGTGGCAGAAGGGGCTAGGGATCTGTCTGAGGTCCCATTCATGAGGGATCTATCCTCATGGCCCAAACACCTCTCAAAGGTCCCTTTTCCTAGTACTATCATATTGGGCATTAGGATTTCAACACATGAGTTCTTGGGGAACACAAATGTTCATATCATGCAGTTCCCTTCAATTTCTAATAATATAAAACCACCTTACTTTTAAACAGAACATGACAATTATTGAAAAAAATGACTGAATCCAGTTTGCAACTAGTGACAGCTCTATGGTGGTGGGAAGTGTATAAGCTAAATCATGTGTTACATCATTGCTCACACTGGGTTCTTTGCAATCAAAGACTAATTTAATAACTGCATATGTTATTAGGCTTTATTACACTATTCTTCCTTTTCACTGGTCTTGACCTTTCAGGGTATAAAAATGTATAAATACTTAAGTTGATAGTGCTTACATTTACCTTGTGTCCTAAAGTACTGTGAAAATAAGGTGAGGAACAACAAAAAGAATATGAGTATAAAGCTAACCATCATTGATGATTTTAGTCCCTGAGGAGATGTATAAAGAAATGTATTGATGAGATACAGTGTGTGAAATGTCCTGGTCAATTCAGGAACTACACCTACATTGTGGACTGGTATTTTCCTTCTTTTAGTAAGGAACCACCTAGAATCTCAGGTTAAAGTGTACATATACTGAGAGGATGGATAGAAATCTACAGACTTACTTCTTGATTTCACTTTTTTGACTCAGGATCCTACCCATATATACCTCTTAGTGGATAACCTTCTGGAGGGTTATTAATCAATATTCATTGATTCAGTAATCCTCTACTTTGTATCTATGTTCCATGAATATTTCAACTTGTAAGGGAGAGTGAATCATGGATAGCTATCAGTAACATACACCCTGAAAACATATGTTATACCAGATTCCCCATTTCCTTAAATTTTACTCATAGAGCACTCATTTATATTTAAATCTCGTAAGTGATAAGGTGATATTATTATCCCACTTTTATAGATAAAGAAACTGAGGTACACAAAGATTAAGTAACTTTCTCAAGGTCACTTAGCCCTGGTAAGAATGCTAGTCAGGCTCCAGGATTTTCTCTAAATTATTATGCCTTTCTATCTTCTATCTTCTTTAACCAATGAAAAATAATTAAGTACAATTAGCAAGCAATGGTGGATTTTCCTAGCCAAAGGTAGGTTTGCCCTTACCTTGGACATCTTGGTATCGTTGGACAATATTTTCCAACCCCTACACCTTAAGAGTCTTTCTCTAGGACAGTGTCTACCAGGTTACAATCCTTTCCTGACTTTCTCTGAGTTCTGATTATTGCATCTCATCTCTCTAATTCTTCCTGAACAGTTGCTTCTTAAAAGTTTTCAGTTTTTACAAATTACCACATTTTTCCTCATTTAAGACATTTCTGTGTAATATTTAGCTCTGTGTCTTATAAAGCTCTCAAATTCAATATATTCAATTAGTTACATATTATTTGTGTTCTCCAAGCGCCTTCACTGGTATTCTTCATCTGTGCTAAAGAATACAATCAACCTAATCTTCCAAGGTATAAACCCCAGGATTATTCTCAATTTCCAAGTTTCCTTCATTCTTACTAGCACACTGGTCACAGTTATGGATTGAAATGCATAACCTCAAAAATATGTTGAAGTCCTAAGCTCTGTTCCTGAGAGTGTAATATTTGGAAATAGGATGGTTTCCAAATATCGTTATTTAAAATGAGGTCATCCTAGAGTAGGATGGGCTTTAAATCCAATATGTAGTTTTAGAAGAGAAGGAGAGACAGAGACACAGACAGAAAACATGCCATTCCATTAAAGAAGGAGGCAAAGATTGGAGTTATGCAGTTGCAAGCAACGGGAAGCTAAGGATTGCTAGCAGCCCCCAGAAGCTTAAAGAAAGACATGGAAATGATTCCTGCCTAGATGCTTCAGAGACTATAGCCCTGTTTTCCCCTTGACTTTGGATTTCTAGCCTCCAGAACTACAGTTAACAATTCTTTTGCTTTAATCCACCCACTGTGTGCTACTTTATTATGGCAACCCTAGGAATCTAATACAGTCTCCACATCTTGACTCTTATTTTTAATGCCTATCTTTTTCCTTCCTTCACAGATCAAGGTCTCTTGGTTTTGTTTTTGTTTTGTCTCAACTATTTATAAAGCTTCCGTCAATATTTCTCTTCCATCAACCTCAAATAATATAGCCAGATGGATCTTCCAAACATACCAATCTGATTCTGCCATCACCCTGTTTAAATATTTGCTGGCTTCTCATTGCACACAGAACAAATCTCAAATTTTCTTAATGTTGCCTGTAACCTATAAGCCAGCCTCAATCATCACATCTGTTTCCCACATTATAAAATCAGTCAATACTAAACTTTTTTAAAATCAGTCAATACTAAACTTGAACATCCTATTCCTTCTCAAATTTTAAAACAACTACATTATGAAATTATTATTTTCAGGAGAATGTTCTTTTCCTGCACCTGCATCTATGCTCTCATCTTTCAAGACTCAGCTGAAAAGTAACTTAGTAAGTAAAGAGACCCTAAGTCCTTAGTAAGTAAAGAGACCCTGGGCTGGGTTAGGATGCTTGTTACAGATTCTTAAAAACCAGGACCACCTTCATATTTTATTGCTATTATTTATAAATGTGTGTTTCCTTGTAGACTTGGATCACTGTGTAGGGCAGAAGCCATGCCCCTTTTGCTCGCTACTTAGCTTAACTCTTACCATCTAGTAGGTCCTGATAAATAGTATTGTCAAGTATTAGGG
Source organism: Herpailurus yagouaroundi (assembly GCF_014898765.1). Taxonomy (NCBI): domain Eukaryota; kingdom Metazoa; phylum Chordata; class Mammalia; order Carnivora; family Felidae; genus Herpailurus; species Herpailurus yagouaroundi. The sequence continues at coordinate 70,351,570 of NW_024412376.1, forward strand.
GACTTTCCTTCTTAGAGGAAACTAGAACACCTCTACATTATTGCCAGAACTATCATCTTTGAAATTAATGTGAATTATTTTAAAATACATAAATCAAATCCTAATGTTAATGTTATATGAGAATTTTATTTGGAATTATCCTCACTTAAAGTTTTGGTATATCAATACCAGTGATTTAAAAAAATAAGGGAAAAACCAAATGAAGTTCTTGTAAAATATCATAGATTAAGGTGTAAAAGAATGTATGTTTTAATATGTATGTAATTTTGGATATAATAATGTACCTTTTATTATTGTCTAAGATAATTCCAAAAGGAAAAGTTCTGGAATTAAATGTTTTCTTTTCCTGTGATTTTTTTTAATTAAAAATAACATTATGCTTCTTGTAAAAATAAAATAAACAATATGTAATTTGAGTAAAAGTTATGTCAGCATTTACCTTGTTACTTGGTATATTTTGAAATCTAGTCTGTATTGTCATATTTAAAATTTCCTTCAGAAGAATAAGTGCATAGGGAACAGGTAACACAATGTATTTTTTTGCGTAAAATTCAGCTCCGTTGTCTTCAATTTTCAAGTAAGAGAGAAAAAAAGGAAAGTTATTATAAGTTATTACCCACATCGAGTCATTATAATTGAGCCATTCTAAATTATTACTATTCTTTCAATAGGATCCCACAAAAAATAAAGTACTCAATATATGAACTATAGTAAATAGTATAGACAGAGGCATACTGCATCACTTGTATCTAATACATTCTTCTCTGTGATGTAGAACCCAGTTTCATCTATGTTCTTTACAGAAAATAGGTTTATTTCTCCTTCTAATGGTAATAATGTTTCTTAGCACATTTTAAAATGATTTTTGATGATGCTTCATTGCTACACATACATAATTACTTTGGTCTTACTCTAAATCATAGTCATTCACTGAGGCACTGTCCAACATTCTAGAGGTTATTGTGCATCTGAAAAATATAATAATGTCTTTTAAAAGGAGATCAACATATTTAGTGTTAAACAACTAGGGTGTGTAATTTAATAGTTTTTCTTTACTACAGCTTAATTTGATTATAATTGATACAAAAGACTACCAATAGAAGATCACTTAGTAATAAAAATGAAAAAAAAACATGCCAACATGATCGTAAAATTTTTATAATGTTAACTTCAATCACAAATGGAACTTCATGCTCAATATAATACCTTTCTTGACAATGAAGTTATTTAGATTCATTTCTACTTTTGAAGAAACTCCAAAGTTATGATTACAACCTTTTATTCCAGAATTTGTCTCCCTGTGACAAAGAACCTCTGTCCTTTCAATAATGCTCATCACCACATCAGAGTGCTAAATAAACAAAACAGAAATGGACAAGATGTGTGTGTATGAATGATTTATGAAGCGTAGAAATTTGAAATTGCCTACTCATACTGAGATAGAATGTTCCCAAAGAAAATTTGTACAAAATGACCTCCACAAATATGTGCAGTCAAAGGCCATACATATACATATATACATTTATGTTCATGTATATGCACACGTCCACACATACATACACACATGCATGACAATGTCCACAAAGTAATACACAATTATATGTTGTTGGCATTGGTTTTGAAGATGTCACAGCTGGCTGTTAAATGAAAAACAGGTATTAATAAATAAGACCTGACACCTAATACAACATTTTACAGTGTCAGTGCTGTGGTTTTATATATAGGATGCTTATTTTTTATTTTTTTAACTGCATGTTTATTTTTTAACTGCATGAGCTGTCATGGGGAACTAGAATGAATTTTTTAAATGACTTTAATTTGCAATCGTGTATAAAAACCATGTAATAACAAAAACAATACTATGTGGAGCTACTAGCATAGTCATTTTTTAAATACACTGTAACAGGAAGTGCTCAAAGGAAAGGTTTGAAATACAAAGATTTTTAAATCATTGTCATACTAGAGAACTAAGCAAAATTTTATTTTAAGCATAAATCTTCAAAGAGGGCAAATATTTTAAAGTGCAGGTCACAAAGCTCACAGTAAACGAGGCAAAGAAAGACAAATTATAGGGACACTGTCTACAATATCACTTTTATGTGACATGCTAAAATATTCATATAAAAACCTGTCTCTTCAGCATTCCCTTCTCTGCTTCACTGGAGGTAGAGGTTAATCCTTGTCTTCAGAGAGTTCTACTGAATTTCCTTATATCTATCACTTGTGTCCTCATCTCAGAGCCACCTTGGTAATATATGACAGACTTGATAAGCCAGTTATCTCTTCATGCCACTCCAAATCAACATTCTTCTCTTAAAACCTCCGTGTAAAATTACCTTACTTTTTTTAAAAAAATTTTTAATGTTTATTTTGAGACAGAGACAGAGCATGAGTGGGGGAAGGGCAGAGAGAGAGGGAGACATAGAATCTGAAGCAGGCTCCAGGCTCTGAGCTGTGAGCACAGAGCCTGATGAGGGGCTCGAACTCATGGACCTTGAGATCATGACCTGAGCCGAAGTCGGACACTTAACTGACTGAACCACCCAGGCGCCCCCAAATTATCTTACTATTTAAAGCCACATTATCTTACTGATAAACTCACTTTAATAATAAGAAAAAGTTATTCAAGAAACAGTTGCTCTGATGCATGTTCTGCAAAAATAAGATTTTCTTTCTCTTTCTTTCTTTCTTTCTTTCTTTCTTTCTTTCTTTCTTTCTTTCTACTTTGAAAGAGAGAGAGAGCAAGCTGGGGAGGGGCAGATAGATGGAGAGAAAGAGAATCCCAAGCAGGCCCCACACTGACAGTGCATAGGTGCACTGATACAGGGCTCGAACTCAGGAACCGTGAGATCATGACCTGAACCAAAATCTAGAGGCCAGTGCTTAATTGACTGAGCCACAAAGGCGCCCCTCAAAATAAGAATAATTTTAAGTAAAATTTACTTACATCCTATCTGCCCTCTACTGACACTTAGGCCTTCAAAGTCCTCAGTTTGCCTCTAATACACTGGCTGCCTAATGTGTAACTCAGCTACTCTCTGAAGTCTACCCTCCTAAGGCAGTGCTCCTGAAATACAATTATCTGCCCACCCCTTTTATAAAAATGCCCATCCCATGCTCAATGCTAACTATCAGGGGAAAAACTTGATAAGTCAATATATATTGACATCTGTTCACATAAACACCTCAGTTAGGCCACATTTTTATGGTAGAATTTCAGATGCTTAAGAGAGGCAGTGCATAATGTATTTTGAGTATTAAGGGCTTGCACAGCATGTCATGGAAATCCATTACAATTATACAAAAGGCCAACCTTTGCAAGACATAGACATGTATGTTGAAGTGCCTTAGAATATTAGTTTATGTACAGAGCAGGAAATGCAATTTAGAAAATACTGACTCATGTGTTATTTATATTTTGGTTACCAAAATTATTATTTTATATGTGATCATGAAGCTTAATTATAGGCACCTTACCTGTTCCTAAAATTAAGAATTATATTTAGAATGCATGTATTAGACTGAGTATGTTACCTTTGAAATCAGTAAGATATGATATTTTAACAGTGTTGCACAAGAGGAGTAAAATATGACTAAAAATATCCTACCATGTGTTACTGGTATAAATCTCAAAGATGAAGAATGAAGAAAAGCAGTTCTGGGAAGCAATAAAAGGACTAAATTATAAATGATCCAATAGAAAAAAAAAATAAATGATCTGATAGATACAGACTTGGAAGATGTATACACCAGAGTGTTCAAACAACAAAATCATCCTGCTCACCGAGATAAATTCCTCTATTATAATCCTCACATCCATGGTTGTTTTTATGGGTCCTTTTGTCACTCTTCTTTTAAAATCATAATGGTGATTATTTAGATTATTTCCCATTAGAGTAAAACCTTCCTTTGGAAGCATAATTCATTCCGGAAACATGCTTGTAATCCAAAGCACTTGTATATCAAAGCAAATTTCAAGAACCATTGGCTCCTGTTGTGATCATGTGTTGTTCAGCATCACATACTACTCATATTGCAAGACATCGCTCATTTATCAAGCTAAAATTTATTAGCAGTGTTTTCTCATCTGCAGAATTCTCACAGAACCACTTACCCATAATCTAAGGTAATCTGGGGAGGGGCAGATAGATGGAGAGAAAGAGAATCCCAATCAGGCCCCACACTAACAGTGCAGAGCCTGATACAGGGCTCGAACTCAGGAACATAGGGTTTGAAAGGACATAGGGTTTGAAAGAAGGAGCATCTAACTCTGCAAATTTCTGGGTAACTCAACTTTAGTCTCAGTCTTCTGAAGTTTTAATTCAATAAATCAAAAACTAAGCAAATTATTTTGACTTCCCTGTTAACTCCAGCTACACTGCACTCTCTGCTCATGGCACATATCAGGCACTCTGCTACTCAAAGGTTTTTGTACTCCCTTTAGCTAGAATGATCTTCTCCATCTTATCCTACCCCCATATCTCTTTGATTCCACTTCATTAAATCCTCTGCTCTTTACTCAAATGTCTCCCTCATGGATTCCCATGCCTATTACAGTACCTGAAAAATGATAGAAATGTCTAAGCAATTATTGAATGAATGAAAAAGTGAATTGATGGTGATATAAAGGTGAGGGTCTAAGAACTAAGTGATTACCCATATTACTATCCAGGTTAACAGGATAGATTACCATTTGTTCCATCCTAATTTATATTGACTTTCCCACATTTGGCAGAGCATAAATGTTCCAATATTTTTCCCTCTTTTAGCCTTTTTGCAATAAAGTAGCCACAGATTGAACGTTCCTGCCATTGCAAAATTCTTACCATTACTGACAATGTCTGTCTTATTACAACCTGAGTCTTTGTATATGGGTTCTAACTTTCTCCAGATTTCACTGAACTGTGAGTACCAATGGAGGTATAATAATGCTGGGAAAAAAGGATTATCAAGCAACTGTTACAGTTTACACACTGCACAAAGTTATTGGGACTAAAATTAATCTTACCTTCAAAGCTCTTGATGACAATGTACACAGATGAAAATTGCTAAGCAAGAAATTATGACACGGTCACTATGCCTTTGAGAAACATCACTCTAATAGCAGAGATTAATTTTTTGTGAAGTCCATAGAGAGAAAATCCTACAGAAGTCATGATTTAAAACAAAATTAATGGAATGAATGAAAGAATAGAAACCATAAGTATTTAAAAGGGGAAGTCAGACCTCATGACTAGTGGAATGTGGAAAGAGTAAGAGAGAAAATAGTCTTATGACCCTTAATAATGACTTGAGAAATGGTAATCTATTAAAATATAGGTGTAAGGAAAATGGTGGTTAGATTGTTCAGTTATATTTGGATTAGGTTAAATTTTTTGTATTCATAGTACTGCCAACTGAAAATGTAGGTCAGACACTCAGTAGTGAGGTCTGGGCTAAAGCTGTAGATTTGGAAGCATCAGTGTTGAAAAGTATAGATGTGGAATCATGAATAAAGAATATAAAAAGTAAGAGGAGAGGGCCATGAAACATTTTTCAGTAGCTGATAATTGAATAGAAAAGAATAAAGTGAAGATCTTAAATATAAGCTGATTTTCAAGATGCGTGATGAGAAAGGATGTAGGATAAATGAAAGTAGAAATATACAGTTAAGAGAAGAGGGTATAAACTGAACTTACATTGATTTTACAAATTTTATACTTTATGCCACAGATGTTCCATATAGTTCATTTTCATATGAAAATACATCTATTTTGTCGATAACTCACCTAATTTGGCAATGACTCATTTTAATTTTCTCACTTTAATGCTATGGATCACGGTGCACAGATTTGTAAACAAAATATCTTTATTTTTTGCCACTTCCCAAAATAAAATGACCCTCTTTTTATCATTTGAAAATGGTTACTAAGATTATATACTATAGTAGATAGTAGATAGTAGCATTAAACTCCCATATTCTCTTTCTTTCTTATTATTGCCTCATTTCATTAGCACCTTGTATACACATGTTAAATGTCATGTCTGCTTTAGGTATCTGCATTGTAGCCATTATTCACTCCTCACAGTTAAGTTCATGAGATGACTTAGCTAAAATTGCCTTTCTTACTTTATTGGATGCTAACAAAACTCATTTGGAAAAAGCACTCCATATGGGTTTCCATTAACTGTGTACAAAAGGATATTATTATTGTAGATTACACAATTATGATAATCCCTTTCAAAAATTTATATTGTTGATTACTACAAGGAAAATATGAGGTATGTACATATAATTTATAAAAAGTTCATCACTTTCTTGCAAAAATAATAAACTTAACAGAAAAATATACATTGAAGTCTAATCAGTAACATTCTTCATATATGAATCATCTTATTTTGTTACTTTAGAAGGAGTACAACAATGTAATATCTCATTTTGGATGTTTTGCAGATAGAATAGGAAATATATAACTTACCAGTACTTCAATTAAAACATCAAAAAAATTTGGAATATTAAGTCAATAAAACTCAAAACAAAAAAAATCTACTTTATACTGTGAAAATAGTATCGTTCTATGATATTCTTCTTTTATTATGCTATTAACTAAACTCCAGTTGATGTAAACTTGGAAGTTACACTTCATCTCTGTCTTAAAATATTGTGTTGAAATTATTTATATTTGCTTACAGAACAGTACTTTCAATAATATGTTTTTCCATATTTCATATATTCCACCTGGCTTCAATATTTTGCTTTTTTCAATCTTAGCATACCATAAGGTTTATCTACTATCCCATATGATTCAAAAAATAGAATTATCTCAAAGTTATCTTTTTACTTGATCTCAAATCATGATTTAATTATCAATAATTATCTAATTTTAACCCCTATAATTGTTATGTATTATTTTTATAAATATTTGTAAAATTTTAGCACTCAATTATGCCTGGTTTATAATTGGAGAGGCTATATGATTCTAGCTGATCACATTTGGTCAGCCATATACAGATGCAATATTATGTGGTAATGATCATATATTCACAAATACAATAGAAGGTCTGTTAAATGATGAAAAACAATTACATAAGGATGTTTTCTATATGGAATGGCAATAATCCCAGTATACTAACTTCGGCCAAAATAGTTAGAGCACCACTGTAAACTACATGCCAATATTAATTGTTATACTCATGTAATCAGTATACTACTACTACTGATGTAGTAGTTACTACATCAGTTACTACTGATGTAATAAAAACTAGATGACTAAATAAGATTCTACCCATAAGTAATTAGCATGTGCATGACTAAGCATGTATATGCCCTAAGTATAAACATAACCTGGATATTCTTGAAGCCATTTATGATTCAATAACTAAAAAAATGAACATTTATGTAAGAATAATAAATGTCCAGGAAAAAGTTTATTTCCTATAGTGGCTTCTCTTAAAAAAATTGGTAATTAAATTAATTCCAAAATAATTTTGGAGTCTCTGTTCTGCTGCTGCCTAGAGCATGTACTTAGTCTTCTATTTGGACAATCCAACACAAATTAAGCAATAATAAAACAGTTGACCTATGTACAATACAAGGGTTAGAGGCGCTGACTTTGTGCAGTAGAAAATTCAGGTACAACTTTAGCTCTCCCAAATCTTAACTACTAGTAGCTTGCTGTTGACCTGAAGCCTTACTGACAACATAATAGTTAATTAATACATATTTTGTATGTTATATGTATTATACATTGTATTCTTACAATAACATAAGCTAGAGATAGGAAAATATAATTAAGAAAATCTTAAACGAAAATACATTTACAGTATTGTACCACATTTTTCGAAAAAAATCCACATGTAAGTGGACCTGTGCAGTGTAAACATGCGTTGTTCAAAAGTTAAGTGTATACCACATTACTATATGTTGGGAGTTGGGGTACAACAATGAATTGAATTAATAAATTTTGAAGCTTGAAAGTTAGCCAAAGATAATTTTCAAATAAAGAAACTTAGGGTAAGACATATGAAATGACTGGTCCAAGTTAGGAAAGTAGTTGAGTGAGGTAAAAATCTGAACTCTTTGAGGCTCAAAATAGTATATCAGATGTGAATGCAAGGGAACTCACAATATTGTACAAAAAATTCTATGAATATAGAGAGCACTAAAGCTTACTTAGCAGATCTGATGCCACATGCAAAATTCTGTATCTTTTCTTTTAATTTTTTTAACGTTTATTTATTTTTTGAGAGACAGAGACAGAGCATGAGCTGGGGAGGGGACAAAGAGAGAGAGGGAGTCACAGATTCTGAAACAGGCTCTAGGCTCCAAACTGTCAGCAGGGCTGGAACTCATGAACCACGAGATCATGACCTGAGCCGAAGTCAGATGCCTAGCTGACTGAGCCAGCCAGGTGCCCCAATTTTATATCTTTTAAAAAAGAGGATACTTTCCATTTTATTTTTAAAATAAATGTTAGGGGGCGCCTGGGTGGCGCAGTCGGTTAAGCGTCCGACTTCAGCCAGGTCACGATCTCGCGGTCTGGGAGTTCGAGCCCCGCGTCAGGCTCTGGGCTGATGGCTCAGAGCCTGGAGCCTGTTTCGGATTCTGTGTCTCCCTCTCTCTCTGCCCCTCCCCCGTTCATGCTCTGTCTCTCTCTGTCCCAAAAATAAATAAACGTTGAAAAAAAAATTAAAAAAAAAATAAAATAAAATAAATGTTAGGATTATGGTTTTTCTCAGGACACGTGGAAGCCCCAGGGAAGCCTGGCTGGGACTTTAAGTGGTGTTAGTGAAACAGCTGTGGGGGAGGAAAACCCTTGCTTTGGCTGAAAGGACAGAACCTGCCTGGCACTCCCCAATCCCAGAGCGGTGCCCTGAGGACCAAACTGTTCTTACAGCCACTGCTGCTATCTCTGCAACCCCACACAGTAGGGGCAATGATGAAGTCATCTTGTAGGGCCTCACCATTACATGGTGCTGCGGATTTGAGACCCATGACAGCAGAGGATTTTAATGCTTGCAAGACACAGATCTGATGTGCCTTATCAGGCCAGATGGAGAGCGGAGTATGCTCTCCCTGATTGTGTTCTCTCTAAACACCTTCTAGATAGTGGCAGATAGGAGTGAAGTAGTTCACTTCTCAGTATCAGTGATACCCATACTCAAAAGTATATAAGGGGAATCACAAGGCTAGCCTATTTAAAAAAAATTCAAGCCCCACTCCAGGAAATTATAATTCAGCTGTTTTGCTTAGATGCCAAGGATTTGTATTTAAAATACATGTACAACACACACACATACATACTTGCATGAGTCTGATGCAAGTGGTCAGTGAACCCCATATTTAAGAAGCAACCCTGCAGATATAAGAAACCAAGTTGTTGTGCTAATATGTGTTTTGGTTTGGAAGTGAATCGCAACCTGCTGACATTTCAATTTTAAAATCCACAAGGTAACTGAAGTAAATAATATATTATTTAACATATTTATTTTCATCTGGTGGAGCAGCTACAATGAGGATATCATTTATAAGCCACATTGCAAACAATCCATATCCAAATTGATGAAATTGACAAAGAGCCAGTATTACTTAAGAATGACAAAGAAATTATAAAATATATAGTTCAATACAGAAAGTTTTGTGAAGCATAATAACATACCTTGCAGAAAATTATGAAAGCTTTCAGAACCTATTTGAATTTTCTCCTTCCATACATTACTTTAACCCATTTTTACCAGTTTGTATATATCAATTTATCTCTGTGGAAATACCATCTTGACTTAAGTGGTCAAAATTCTGGAATGAAGGTCAGTATATGGATTATATGTTTACCTATAAAGACGGAAAGTTATTGTTTGTATATCCTATAAGATCATGAAAAACAAATCTTCTAGAAGGAAACTTCTAGAAATGAAACTCTGGAAGAAAAACAACTATGATTTGTCCAAGAATAAAAAGAGAAAATCAAAGAAACTTTGATCAATTGAGACCAAATAGGAAAGCCTCAATAAAAGAGATGGGGAAATGAATGAAGACTGAAGTTTTCAGTATAGTGCATTTTAGATATAGCACAAAGGTAAAAGAGAAGCACTTCTCATGAAAGTCAAGATATATATTAGATGAAAGGGTTGGCTAAAGCATAAATTCATGGTAAGAATACAAGCAGGTTGAGGATCGAGAATAAGTTGTTGGAACAGACTTGTGAGCTTAAAAGATAGCAGTTTTAGTAAACTGAAAGTGGGGAACTCATACTACAGGAATATGAAAAGGGATTGAGTTAGAAATTGATAACTGTTGGGTAGAAAATACCTTTTTTAAAACGTTTGTCTTTTTGAGAATACAACTTAAGACATTTATTACTGTCGAATAAGTAACAAATCTGGACTTAAGAGAGATTTTATCCAAAAAGACTACTGAAATAGGGAGAATAGTTGGAACATTCCAGAAAGTTATCAAAGTTAAACAGAAAAAGATCTTTCTTTTATAGGGAAGCATAAGCAGGGCTAGAAAGAACTTTGTGATGGGGAAGGGTAAGCAGAGACAGGTGAGCTGATGGCATGACTGGGGAAGGATGAATAGGAATTTTTCTGCCCTGCGGTTAGTCCATTCTTAGGAAGAGCCTTTAATGGACGAGGTTATGCTTGTTAGTGTTTGCCTAAGCTAAAGAGTGAGCTAACGTTCAAGAGCCTATAAAGGAGGAGAAAAGCCTGACTAAAGTTGAGTCAAGTTGAATCAAGTAAAATCAATGGGTGAGTTAATGGGTAAATGTGAGCACTTGGTCATTACATCCAGACTATGTATATGTGGAAAGTTGGGTACATAGGTAGGTAGGTAGAGAGACAAATAAACAGAGAAAGAAAGAACTATAGAAGACAAATTGAGCTAATAGCATCTGGATGATTAACTTAGGTCTGTTTGATTGCAGGCCACTATTAAAAACAAATTCTGTGACTCTGCCCAAGGCTCTTGCCCTTTCTAAGCTTAAGGTCTCTCGGTAGCATAATGAAGGCATACTATCAGATGGTATTTCTAGGGCTACCGACATTCAATTGATTCTCTGAACCCCTCCTATGACTAAACCTGGAAGGACATCATATAATTAATACCACTAAATTCAGGAAAATGATTTGTAGCCTGGGGTGTAGAAGTAATGTTGATAATGCAGAAGCCTTGGTAAGGAGATAAAGGTAGGCCCCAACTCTCTCCTTACAGGCTTTTCATGCTGTTGTCAGGGTCACTACTGCAGGTGCGATTACTTTGTTCTGAAATAAGGTTGTGTTCTATCTATCTATCTATCTATCTATCTATCTATCTATCTATCTATCATCTCTCTCTCTCTCTCTCTCTCTCTCTCTCTCTCTCTCTGTCTTTGTGTGTGTTTGTCTCCCTCCCTTTCCCTCTCTCTATCTCTCTCCCTTTCTCTCTCCAAAATGGAAATCACAGTTTTAGCAATTTGGAGAAAAACAAATACCAGAAGAAGATAAAATGGAAGTCAAGTAATTTAACCCAATAACATACTAGAATAAAATGGCTAGAACTTTAGAAAACTAAATTATTTTTTACAGATTCTGTAGAGAAAGAATTTTTGCCACAACTGTCAATGGTTTGCTAAATGATTTTGCTATTTGACAAATGATTTATTTCACTTTTCCTATGAGAATTTATTTAAGATAACATGATCTTTATACTTTGGTTATTGAAATCTGATCATGCCAACATGAGTAAGCATTTATTCTATCATTATATCTAAGAAAAAATTAGTGAATACAATGAGTAAGATTATTATGGAGCTCTTGTGAGAATATGTTTTATTATTTTTGCCAAATATCTTATACTGAACACTCTGACTTCTTTCAAGTGCACTGATACTCTAATTAACTGTGTTGGATGATTAGGACCACTCTGTGAGACTCTGCTAACAGACAGGGTTCACTGAAGACTCACGATTCAGCAGAATGAAGGCACATGCAGGGAATAATGGTTTCTTAACATTTGTTTTTAAATAATCAAATGTGTACAAGTTGCATCTACAAGAAAACTTCCAAACATTACTTTGAAGCTTTTATGGGTTTTACTTTCTCTCTTCTGATGAAGCAAATAATTTCCAGGCAAGGCATACATTCTTCTTTCTGTCTTACTAGTGATAGATTATGATGCATATGCAAGCTCCCTTCTAGCCCTTTGGCCATTATTTGCAGTGTACTTGATCACCATCCTGCTTTGCATTTGGTCAGTTTACTGCCTGCTTCTGAGAAAGCCCAGAATGACTTTCATCACAGTGGGTACAAGGAGGTTGCTTATAATCTGCTTAGCGAGAAAAGTCTTGCAGATGCCTTGCTCTCTCTACTCTCAGGGTCAGGTGTTCTCCTGCGTGGTGATCTGTCTTGGTTATGAGGGCCTGAGGGGGAGAACGGCAGTGACAGTCTTCTATTTTGTACTGTGAGTGCAAGGCAGCAGGGCGCTCTGCATATGGTACTTTTAAAGATTTAACGATTAGGATTTAGGTTCGGTCTGAGGGAAAGATTGATTTTAGCATATTGGTGAACCTTCGCTTCAGGCTAAGAATAAAAATCTTACTTCTCAAGTCTGATGTTATTACTTTTCATTTGTTTTTATTGATTAGCTGTCAGTGATAAGATCTTGCCTCTCACAACGAGACAGGTGCTGGTAGCCATTTTTCCTTTTTCAAAAGCTTTTGTAGAAACAACTTACAGAAAATAGAAATAAAAGAGATAGAAATGAAAACAGATACTCATGTCATTTTGGAAATAGTAGCTTGATGTAAAATATTGAAATACTAGAATTTTACTGACTCAGTGAGATAAATTTAAGAGAAAATAATGAAACATGCTTTTCATGGGTAAACCACACTTTTTATGTTACTTAAGCAATCTGGTGTATTTGTGTGTGTGTGTGTGTGTGTGTGTGTGTGTGTGTGTGTGTGTGTGTTTATACATACATACATATATGTACGTGTATATATGGGAGAGAGAGAGAGAAGAAAATGTTTTAAAAAATAAAGTTTTTTTTTGGGGGGCGCCTGGGTGGCTCAGTCAGTTAAGCGTCCGACTTCGGCTCAGGTCATGATCTTGCGGTCTGTGAGTTCGAGCCCCGCGTCAGGCTCTGTGCTGACCGCTCAGAGCCCGGAGCCTGTTTCAGATTCTGTGCCTCCCTCTCTCTGACCCTCCCCCGTTCATGCTCTGTCTCTCTCTGTCTCAAAAATAAATAAACGTTAAAAAAATAAAATAAATAAAATAAAATAAAGTATTTTTCAAAAATTCTATTATCCACTGTGTAGCTTGCGTTTCTTAGGGAAGGAGGAGGAGGGCATATTTGACACTTTCGTTAGTAGATCATTTTAAACCAGCCTCTCTACTAATAATCATGAAAAAAAGACAAATAGTAACAATTGCCTGAAAAGAAAGGCAGAAAACATTTTCTTTTATATAAATAATCATTCAAGTAAAAATAAAACAAATACATAAATTAAAAAACTAAGAAATGGGGGCGCCTGGGTGGCGCAGTCTTAAGCGTCCGACTTCAGCCAGGTCACGATCTCGTGGTCCGTGAGTTCGAGCCCCGCGTCGGGCTCTGGGCTGATGGCTCACAGCCTGGAGCCTGTTTCCGATTCTGTGTCTCCCTCTCTCTCTGCCCCTCCCCCGTTCATGCTCTGTCTCTCTCTGTCCCAAAAATAAATAAAAACGTTGAAAAAAAAAAAAAACTAAGAAATGTATTTTTTAAATTAAAAGAAATCTTACAGTATAAGTGGAAAAGGTAAAGGGTTTTTATTATATTTATGTATTGTTTAAAAAGGACATAAATACAAAATGAAAAACCCATCTAAAAAGTACACTTTAGGGGTGCCTGGGTGGCTCAGTCAAGCATCTGACTTTAGCTTAGGTCATGATCTCATAGTTCATGAATTCAAGCCCCACATTGGGCTCTGTGCTGACAGCTCAGAGCCTGGAGCCTGCTTCAGATCTTGTGTCTCCCTCTCTGTCTGCCGCTCCTCCACTCATGCTCTCTCTCTGTGTCTCAAAAATGAATACATATTAAAAAAAATTTAATAAAAAATAAAAAAATTAAAAGTGCACTCTACAAAGTTCAAAGAAGGGTATGCACATACAGTGATTTCACCAAAATAATGGGAGTTCTGGTTTTTTGTATTTACAGTCACTGTGTTTTAATTTTTATATACAAGTAACAAAATGGTATACAGAATCCTAGAGGGCTATGATATACGAATTGTACCCTAAGCAAGCTCAAATGATTCTGAACGCCCTTGGGGACTCATGTGGTGAAGCCCCAGTGTGTTGAAAGATCACTATATTTTTGGGGGGAGTTCTCCAAATAATATCTGCAAGGAATACAAATTTTACCAAAGTATAAATAACATTAATGTACTAATTAAAAGCTTAGAAATTTATATACAATCAGTAATAACTGCAGCAGTTTTCTAGAATATCGACCAACAAAAAAATTTTTTTTCAGGGAAGAATATTTAATCAGTGATATTAGTAAGATTGCCAACACAGAATGATTTTTATTTTTTAAATTTCCTAACACAAAATGATTTTTAAAATAAATCATATCAGTGTTGAATTGATTTTATTATTGCTTATAAACTTTCTATAGACAACGTTGTGTTCTTTTGTACCCCTGGACAAACCACTCTCACTGCTCCATTGTTGGTCCACCACTAGAAAGAATAATTACTAAGTAGTTCACATAGAATGTAGCATGATATTTAATTTTAAAAACACTTAGATAACACTGATGTTAAATTAAGTAGAATCCTCTAAGTTGTATTTGGCAGAAATTCAATTCAACTTAATATGAGAAGGAATTTATTATTAGTGTACTGTGTTTACTACAGAAATGAAATAAAACTTTCTTTTTTTTTTTTCAACGTTTATTTATTTTTGGGACAGAGAGAGACAGAGCATGAACAGGGGAGGGGCAGAGAGAGAGGGAGACACAGAATCGGAAACAGGCTCCAGGCTGTGAGCCATCAGCCCAGAGCCCGACGCGGGGCTCGAACTCCCAGACCGCGAGATCGTGACCTGGCTGAAGTCGGACGCTTAACCGACTGCGCCACCCAGGCGCCCCGAAATAAAACTTTCAAGAATCAAGAGAGTTCCAGGTAACTCAGGCTCCAAAACAAGAAATTAAGTTATTGTGTTCCTTTTCTTTCTCTTGCACTTTAATACAATATGGGAGAACCCATAGAATCTTGTCTGGAATTGACAGTCTATATTGTAATTTTTGTGTCTTAACATAACTGTTGTTTTTGGGGTTATATTCAAACTGCTGACCAAGAAATAAACAGACACTATCCCTTACTCCCTCCAGTTAGAAACATCTATGAAAGGAATCTAACTGGCCTGGCAGCTTTTTCTAAAAAATGGAATTAAATGTTTTTGCCTGAATATTTAGTTTAAACTGTACTACACTGTAATTTCTGTGTGTGTGTGTGTGTGTGTGTGTGTGTGTGTGTGTGTGTGTGTATCTCCCAGTTACCATGGAAATCTAGAATATTTGAGGATAACAGCTTAGGTTCACAAAAGTCATGGAGCACTAGAAGATTAATTGGAATATTCTGTGAAAAGAACTAAAGGCAAACTACTAGGATGGAGAGAAAAGTTGTTAGTTACTATATAAATATCAGCTTAACTGTATTAAATATGAAAACTGTGGTGAAAGATATTTAGATATATGAGAAGAACATTCTTAGTGCTTAGACCAAGACAAATATGTTAGATGTTGTGAATATAGGCTATGAAGTATGCAAGATATTATAAGAGGTATTTCCTGTCTTTGCAGTATTTGGAAAGATAAGGGACATGTTAAATTCTCTAGCAATATAAAGTTGTATCTGACTGATTTAAAATGAACATTACCACCAACAGGTATATTATATTATGTTATATTATATTATGTTATATTATATTATATTATATTATATATTATATTATATATACAAACATTTAGAGGAAGAAAATTCATAGTATACTAGGGTGCTCAGCTCCATGGAAGACAAAGGCTTTGAGCAGGGAAACAATTAATGGGCAATATTTGGATCTGAGTACAAAGTGAGATATAGTATACGTCTATGTGCAAAGACATGGAAAACAGATAATCTTGAATAGATTATTCTCACAGGAACAATTTATTTATATTGGAAACTGGAGGGAAAGAAATAGAAAGTTATGATGTAGCCAAATTGAGGAGAGTCCTAAATACTAAAGGTGTATATGACAATGCAGAGCAAATTAAATATTTTTAACAGAACAATGAAATGATGAAAGCACATTAATTTGACAGTAAAGCTCAGGATTGTTGAAAACATAAGAAAATAAGAAACTGAAAATGAAAAACGGTGAGATGGCTACCATTGAGATGAACAGTCATGACAGCATAGACTAGATGAAGAACAGGCAGAATGAAAAGACAGAGCCATGGCTAGAGGTTATTAATTGAAAACTGGTAATAAAAGAAGGGGACAATAAGCAAATGTTTCTGAGGGTTTTATTCTTAAATTTCTGCCCTCTTTTTAAGGAGCCTTTCTAGAATTTCCCCCACTACTGTTCTTTGCTCAGACTTAATTGCAAGGATAGATTAGAAAATTACTGTAGCTTGATTTTGCTACAGTGATATATTTTATATTGATATAACCAATACATTGATACATTGATGTAATTTATATATATAATTGGCATAATTGATATATTGATATACTTAATACATTGATATAATTGGAATTCTCTTCTTATAGGAGGACAAAACATGGATAAACATGGATACAGAAAAGGCAATATTGAATCTCTGCAAAATGTTACCAGCAGTCTGTTTTTAATTAATAGGAAACTAAACTTTAAGTTTTTTCTAAAAGAGATAGAAAATTCTGGGACTGGAAGTAAAATGAGTTTCCAATTAGACCAAAAGGTCTAAGCAATTCTGACATTACTTGAAATGTTTGATTTTAACCAAGCATATTTATCATGCAATCTCTACTTCATCATATATTTGCATGGGAAAGTAAATGTACCTAAGATTACCTGATATTCTGAGCAAATATAGATGGTGTAAAATTAAAAAGTTATATGTATTCCTGCATCAGGATCAAGTTACACATTTTGAAACGTTTATAGTGGAAAAAAAATAATCCAAATGGGTGTGAGTTTTCCAGTTACATAAGCTTATCTATAAACACAAATTAAGACAGGCTAGGGTAGAAGTTATGCAGAAAGGGATGAAAATTTGTCTCTTATTTGTAATACAGTATGTTAGAAGCATTTTGTAAAAATGAATTAATGCTAATAACTATGATTGTATTTACAACAGCATGGCACATAAATAATAATGATTGCTATATATTCACTACTGCAGTAATGTGTTTGTGTAGAAATATGAGCACCCATTAAGTAAAGGTCAAGGAAAGACTTTCTAACATTCTTATCTGAGTGACTCAATTTTTGCTGCTGCAGTGTGTAAATCCTTATACATGCTTAGTTAGGGACTATTTATTACACTGTTACACCACTCTCCTGCTTACAGCTGCCACAGTAACCATTTCTATTTAGAACAACACATCAGCATTTGACATATGTAAACATTAGAGGCAGAAGGGGGATACTTTACCATGATACAAAAAGGCATAAATGGGAGTAATGGGATAGAATTAAGAGAATGGCAAATATCAAGAGAAATTGCCAAAGTCATTTTTTAAGACTTAACAGAGAACTTCTAAAAATAACCAAAACAATACGGAAAAGAAAAAAGTAGTAATATGTTTTGAAACATCTGACCAAGACTGAAAAAAAAAAAACACTGGAAAATAAAATAAGTAAAATTCTACTTTGAATGTGAAATTAAATAAATGAACTTTAATCTCTATTCCCTTCATCAGAAATCCTGTTTCATTATCACCTAGGAAAGCACAGTAACTGAGTTTAAAAGTGGATACACTGCCACTCCCAAAAAACTCACAGTAAAAATAAACATAGAGATAATATATAATGGTATTGTTCTGTAGGTATAGAATAAAGAAATTATTTATTGTTGTTTTCTTCTATTCTCAAAAAATAATAGGTTTGATTTGTTGCTTCAGTTCAAGTCAGGGAAGATTGAGTTTCTATTGTTTCCTTCTATCCAAGCTCATTTGCAATTGAAGGAACTGAAAAACTAGGTTAGCATTTCTCAACAGTTACCTATTAAAATTGCAGAATTTTTTTCTTCCCTTGGTGTCTATTTTTTAAATTTATTTTTTAAGTTATTTATTTATTTATTTTTGAGAGAGAGAGACAGAGAGAGAGAGTGAGAGAGGGAGAGAGAGAGCACAGGAGGGGTAGGGAAAGAGAGAGAAACTATTCAGTACAGAGCCCAATATGGGGCTTGAACTCACAAACTGTGAGATCATTCCAGAGATGAAATCAAGAGCTGGATTATTAAACAACTGAGCTACCCAGGCACACCAGTGTCTATTTTTTAAAAATATTTTTTAATTTTTTTTTTTTAATTTAGTTTTGAGAGAGAGAGACAGAGTGTGATCTGAGGGAGGGCAGAGGGAGAGGGAGACACAGACAGAATAAGAAGCAGCCTCCAGGATCTGAGTTGTCAGCACAGAGCCTGACATGGGGCTTAAACTCAGGAACCATGAGATCATGACCTAAGCTGAAGTTGGATGCTCAACTGACTGAGCCACTGGGCACCCCTATTTTTTTAATTGAAGTAAAACTGGAATACAATAATACTTCAATTTAAAAAATGACACGAAGAAAGTGAAATCTGTAATTTCTGTTCCTCACCACAGACCTACTAAACCAATTTTCCTGAGAATGATTTTGTATAGAGTGTCATATGCTGCAGGGAAGTCCAAGACACTTTAAAATTCGAAAAGCACTGAGTTATGCACTAATATAACTTTACCCTGAAGGCTTCACAAGAAATCAGAGTAAATTGATTATCAAAGTGTAAATGTAAAGTGTGAAAGATTAGTAGTCACATTACTGTATTCTGTCCATATTGCACATTTATATGTTACTAATGCATAGTAGAAATGCTAATATACATTGTTATGTATATATAATTTCTTATATCTATATGCATAGATGAAATGCAGTACAAATATTTGTGTATCAATAAAATATCATATAAAAGGAATTTCTAAACATGTTTTATGAAAAATAATTTCCGGGGCGCCTAGTGGCTCAGTTGGTTAAGTTTAGACTTTGGCCTCAGTCATGATCTCGCCATTCCTGAGTTCAAGCCCTGCATCAGGCTCTGTGCTGACAGCTCAGAGCCTGGAGCCTGTTTCAGATTCTGTGTCTCTCTCTCTGCCTCTGCCCCACTCTCACTCTGTCTGTCTGTCTCTCTCTCAAAAATAAATATTTAAAAAATAATAATTTCCAATTATTCAAACACATTTATTTGTCCACCTAATTAATATTCCTTAAACCTAGCGATTACTTATATATTATATTCTATTTAGATTTTATCTTTTAAGCTAATTAACAATGATATTTCTGCCTGATAACTTTCATCATATCCCTAAACACTGTGCTTTACATTTAATATTCTAGATATGTGGGTTAAAAATGATACTGTCCATACTTTATAGGAACATACACTCAGAAGTAAGAAAAAAGATTAGCAATACATTCTAACTTGTGTCTGAAATGATACTTAAATATGGAATGGGATTTGTTCTTGTGTAAGTATAATTCTTCCATCATTTCTTCTGTTTCTGTGTGATCATCAGAAATTGAAACACAGATAACTCTGAAAATTAAATTTAAGAGTATTTAAAATAAGTCTAAATGGGCTAGTTTGCTTTCTTTGAGTAGCAGAAGTTAGAATAATTTCTTGGCTTTAAGGGTAAGGGGAGGTGACTCATGAATATGTGAACTTAACCAGAAAGTGATCAGATAGAAAAAGTACCCATGACAATTATAGCAGAAGTCATCTACAATTTAATGAAGAAAATCACCTTAAAAAATAACTAGCTCAACCATACAATTTAAATATTAGAAAACTTGAGCCAAAGGCTGTTAAGTGATTAAGCCAAATTAACTTTGAAAGTTAATTACATGCTTGAGACAAGAATCTAGTTCTCTTGACTTCAACTTTGATGCTTTTTTTGGTTGGTTTTTCTGTGCTCCCTCAACAGGCCCCATGTTTACTCAACCACTCTTTCTTGAGGTAGATCAAAAATGCCTTTTCCCACCCTAAGTCTTCAGTAAATATATGTAATTTAGCATCCTGAGTTCACTCAGGTGGCTGGCTGAATATGGAGTCTGAATGTCTATGTATGGCTCGTAGTGTAAAAAATCCACTCGATTATTGTAGCTGAGGCAATGGTTATAAAATAAAATAAAATAAAATAAAATAAAATAAAATAAAAAGGGTTATAGCATTTTCCCTGTGGGGCAGAATGTCCCTATTTTCCATCATTTTCCCAGCAGTTAAGCTCTGAGTGACTGAGGCTGATTAGTGTGTGGCAGGTGGGGGTGGGGGGTTGGAGGGGAATGCTGGGTACCATTGAGGACAACAATGTACACAGAATGGGAGCGCCACAAGGAAAGCAGAGAAAAATATTTAAAGAAGTGGTGTCTGGAAACTTCTAAAATTCGATGAGAATTCATCTACACATTTAAGAAACTCACCAAAATCTAAGTAGGATAAACACAAGATGATCTACAAACAGACTTGTCATAGTAAAAATGCTGAAAGCTAAAGGCAGAGAAATCTGGAAAGCAGCAAGAGAAAAAATGACTACTTAATGGGACTCCAATAAGAATAGGAACTTATTTCTCATCAGACACAATCAAGGGCAGAAGGCAGTAGGATAATATATTCAAAATGTTTATAAAGGGGAAACAAATGTTAACCAAGAACTCTGTATCTGGCAAAGCTCCCTTAAAAACTAAAGGTGAGGGGCACATGGATGGCTCAGTCCAACTTCAGCTCAGGTCATAATCTTATGGTTTGTGAGTTCAAGCCCTGCCTTGGGTTCTGTGCTGACAGCTCAAAGCCCTGAGCTTACTTCAGATTCTGTATCCCCTCCCTTGCTCCCCCTCCCCCACTCCAGCTCTGTCCCTGTCTCCTCTGTCTCTCTCTCTCTCAAAAATAAATAAACATTAAAAAAATAATAAAGGTGAAATGAAGACATTACAAACAAAACAAACAGGGGTGCTTGGGTGGCTCAGTTGGTTAAGCATCCAACTTTGGCTCAGGTCATGATCTTGAGGTTCCTGAGCTCAGAGCCTGCTTTGGATTCTGTGTCTCCCTCTATCTCTGTCCCTCTCCCATTCACACTGTCTCTCTCTCTCTCAAAAATAAACATTAAAAACAAACAAACAAAAAGGACACTATAAGAATTTGTAGGTAGCAGACCCACTTTACAAGATATATGAAAGGAAGTTCTTCAGGCTTACTGAAAGGGATTCCAGACAGTAATACAAGTCCAGATGAAAAAGCAAAAAGCACTGCAAAGGACAACTATGCAATTATAAAAGACAGTACAAATGCATATCTCATTTTTTTTCTTCTTTTAGGTGATTTAAAAACTAATTATATTACACAACATGTTTATAATTATATTACTGAACTCATACCATATAAAAATATAACATATTTTTCAGTACTAGCACAAAGAAGACAGGTGAAAGCAAGGCAGCAAAGGGCTAGGTAAATAACTCCAGATTGTAACTGAAACCCACAGGAAAAAAGTGAAGGGAAACAGACACCGCAAATAGATGGCTAATATTTCAAAAGCTATAAATACATACTTGCACTCCACTATTATCTTCTTTAAAAGATGTAGTTATAAAATAATAATAATTAAAATTGTTGAGTAAGTAACATGTGTTTATGAAATACATATAATATTAACCCCACCAAAAAGGAAAAGGAAATAAAACTAAATGGGAATCATGATTTGATATCTCACTGAAATAAATCTGAAACATATTCAGATAAGATTTGTGTGGCAGCCCCGATAAATCGTTAATAATGGAAAACTAACTAATGAACAATGACAGAAGAAATTGAAGTGTTACATTAGATAATATTTTCTTACTGCAAATAATGCAGTAAATGAGAGAAAACACAGAAACACAAAAGACATGAGACATACAGAAAACAAAAAGTAAAATTATGGACTAAATTATATCAACAATAACTTAAATGTAAATTGTTTAAAGAATCCTATCTGAAGGAAGGGATTTAAAAGATTAAAAATAAAAGATACTATCTGTATATACTATGTTCCACACACTTTAGATCCAAAGATACAAATAGATGGAAAGTAAAAAAATAGAAAAAAAGATATATCATGCAAACAGCAACCAAAAGAAAGCTGTAGTACATGAATATCAGACACAATTGATTCAAAATGGTTCTAGAGATATAGGGGTACATTTTATAATATTAAAGGGTTAAAACATTATGAAACTATAACAGTTACAAAAATATTCACACCTAAACATAGTGCCCCCAAAGACATGGAGGAAAAGTGATAAAACTGAAGGTACACGTAGACATTTCAACAATAATAGATAGAAACATCAATACTCCCATTTTCGTTAATGTATATAAGCACCATACAGATGATCAACATGAAATAGAAGACTTGAAAAATTTTGTAAACTGATTAGATCTAACAGACAGCAATAGAGCACACCATTCAACAACAAAATAACAGGTATTCCTCTCAAGCGACATGAACCATTCTCCAGAGTATAGCATATGCTAGTGACTTAAAATATAGTACATTAAAAGAAAACTTGAGATAATATGAGGCCAACATTGCCATTGAAAATAGTTTATTACCCACAGTTCTCGAGAGTTGGGGACATACCACACTACAGGGGCTATAGGAGAAAACAGCAGAGAGATGAGAACAGTTGACAAAGCCTTTATTGTGGTTTATGTGGGAAAGAATACATGAGGCAAGGGAAACAGGCTTAGAGTTGAGTAGTTGAAGTAATCTTAGCAGCTTTGGGGCATTTGGCAAGTTCCTAAATTGTCAAAGCATCAGAAGACAGAATAAAACAAACAAATAAACAAAAACAACCAAAACAACACAGCAGGCCTGGTTAATATAGCTAGACTATAAATTGACCTCAAAAATTTTAAAGTTTGAAATAATACAAAGTAGGTTCTCTGACCACATGGAATGAAATTAGAAATCAGTAACAGAAATACCTTTGGAAACCAGAAATGTGAGGAAATTAACACACATAAATAGTCAATGGGTCAAAGAAGAAACCACACACGAAATCAGAAATTACTTTGAGACTAATACAAAATGAGGACATAATATAGAAAACCTGGAATGCAGTGGAAGTACTGCTTAGAGAGAAATTTATAGAATACACCTCTATTTTGTTTTTAAAAACAAAGAATGATGTCAAAACAATAGCTTAACTTTCTACCTTACAACAGTAGAAAAAGAAGAGGAAACTAATCCTAAAACATGCGGAATGAAAGAAGAGAAAAATATGATATACAGAATAGAAAAACAAGAACACATTTTTTTTTAACTCAAAAGCTGATTATTTTAAAAGATCAATAGGGGCGCCTGGGTGGCGCAGTCGGTTAAGCGTCCGACTTCAGCCAGGTCACGATCTCGCGGTCCGTGAGTTCCAGCCCCGCGTCAGGCTCTGGGCTGATGGCTCAGAGCCTGGAGCCTGTTTCGGATTCTGTGTCTCCCTCTCTCTCTGCCCCTCCCCCGTTCATGCTCTGTCTCTCTCTGTCCCAAAAATAAATAAACGTTGGAAAAAAAAATTTTAAAAGATCAATAAAATGGGACATCTAGGTGGCTCAGTCAGTTAAGAGTCTCACTCTTGATTTTGACTCAGTACATGATCTCCCAGTTTGTGAGCTGGAGCTCCTCATCATGCTCTGTGCTAACAGCTTGGAGCCTGCTTGGGATTCTGTCTCTCTCTCACTCTATCTCTCTGCCCTTCCCCAGATTGCTCTCTTTCTCTCTCTCTCTCTGAAAATAAATAAACTTAAATAAAGTTTACAATACACTTAAAATAAAATAAAATAATCAATAAAATGGATAAAAATTGGAAAAAAAATAAAAGATAAAAATCAAATTGCTAGATTCAGAAATGAAAAGTAGACATTACTACCAATTTTAATGAAATAATAGGTGAATTGCTTAACATGAAAAAGATAAATTCCTAGAAAATCACAAATTACAAAAACAAAACAGACTCAAAAAATAGAAAAATTTACATCTATAAAAAGTATAGTGATGGAAGTTATCATTAAAACCTACATACAGTATATTCATATCTGCGCCAAAAAAAAGCAGAGAAAGAAACATTTTTTAATATTACTCAGATACCAAAACCAGCCACAAATGTGCACAGCAACACTGTTTACAATGGCCAGAAAGTAAAAATAACCCAAATGTCCATTAATGTATATGGCTAAATGGATCAACAAAATAAATATACATACAATTGAGTACGATTCAACAATAAGAATAAAGTACTGATACATATTGCAGTTGTGAGAAAAATTGAAAAAAATCAAGCTAAATCAAAGTATCTATACACAAATGTCACATAATGTATCATTCCACTTACATGAAATATTCAGAAGAGATGAATCCATAAAGACCGACAAAAACCAGATTGGTGGTTGTTAGAGGCTAGAAAGGAAGGGATGGGGAGTGACAATATAATGAGCAGAGGTTTCTTTTGAGTCAATGAAAATATTTTAGAACTTGTGAGTGGTGGTTGTACAACATTATGAAGGTACTAGTTTGTAACAGCTGAATTGTGTAGTTTATAATGGCTAATTTTATGTTATATACATTTCCTCTCAATAAAACAAAACACAATCAAGTGGGTTTACTTCTAAATAGGGATCATTGAATTTAAAGGTTCATATTCTGCTTTCTTCAGTAAAACAGACCCTTGTTCATCTTTTTTGTTTTTTAATGTTTATTTATTTATTTGAGAGAGAGAGAGAGAGAGAGAGAGAGAGAGAGAGAGAGGCAGAGAACCAGGGAGAGAGAGAATTCCAAACAGGCTCTGCACTGTCAGCATGGAGACCAACTCAGGGCTCAAACCCACAAACTGTGAGATCATGACCTCAGGCGAAATCAAGAGTGAGATGCTTAAATGATTGAGCCACCCAGGCACCCCATAGACCTTTGTTCATCTTAAATTAATTAAATAGTGTAAAGATTCAACCCTTTCACCCATTTTGGACAGGCTAGAAGTATATATATGAAGGATTTTTATTGGTGGATTGCAGTTTTGCCTAAAATACCAACCAATAAATATTATTAAATGTCTTCAAATCATCTAAAAAATGAGCAGAGTCTCAGTAAACATTTCTCCAAAGAAGAAATGCAAATGATCAATAAACATACAAAAATATGCTCAACATATTAGCCATCAGAGAAATTCAAATCAAAACCACAATGAGATAACAGGTTATACCCTAGGATGCCTATAAGAAAAAAAAATCAGATAAAACCAAATGTTGGCAAACCAAATGTGAAGAATTAGAAACCTTATAAAATATGTGTGGAAATATAAAATTAAGCAGACTCTGGAAAACAGTTCCAAAAGTTTATCCAAAAGTTAGGCACAGAGTTACTATTTGACCCAACTATTCTACTCCTAGGTATATATCCAAGAGAAGTAAAAATATATGTCCACATAAAAACTTGTACAAAAGCATTTATAGAATAATTTTATTTAATAGCTAAAAGATGGAAGCCCAAATGTGTATCAACTGATGAATGCATAAATAAAATGTCATCTACCATACAGAGAAAGACAGATACCATATGGTTTCACTCTTATGTGGATCCTGAGAAACTTAACAGAAACCCATGGGGGAGGGGAAGGAAAAAAAAAAAAAAAGAGGTTAGAGTGGGAGAGAGCCAAAGCATAAGAGACTCTTAAAAACTGAGAACAAACTGAGGGTTGATGGGGGGGTGGGAGGGAGGGGGGGGGTGGGTGATGGGTATTGAGGAGGGCACCTTTTGAGATGAGCACTGGGTGTTGTATGGAAACCAATTTGACAATAAATTTCATATATAAAAAAAAAAGAGAGAAATGGAAATTTCAGGAAAAAAAAAAAGAAAACGTTATACAACTTGAGAAGTCACTAAGCACATTTTGTGTGATACAATTTATGTTAAATGTCTAGAACAGGCCCATCTATAGAGACAGAAAAGAGATTAGTATTAGCTTAGGGCTTTGGGGTATAGGGTAATTTTGTGGTGATAGCAAAATAGTACAGGTTTTGTTTTTGGGATCATGAAAATGTGCTAAAAATTGACTGTAGTGATGGTTGCACAATTATGTAAATACATTAATATCCACTGAAATGTAAACTTTGAATGGGTGAATTCTATGGTAAGTTATATTTTAATTATATTTTAATAAAGCTGTTACCAAAAAAAGAGGCCCTCAATAAATGGCAGATGGTCAATATGAGAATTGATTGCAGGATAACAAAAAAGAATTGTTTCTGCTGTTAAATTTGCAAAGGTCAGTCTGTTTTGTATATTTGGCAATGTAATGTATGCTTGATTCTGATTTATGCTTAAAATTGTGTGAACTTTAGGATACCTGTTATGAATTCATATTGCAGTTCAAACTTAGCATTTTTCCTATTCTTGTTTTTCTAGTTTTCTGTGACATGAGGCTGATATAAAGCCAAAATAATTCGATGAAGCATTAAATATTTTATTTACACCCAAAAATATATTTATAATTTTCATCCTTATAGAAATAGACATAAAGACAGGGTTTCATGACCTCTAATCTCTAATTTAGCTTCTAGCTATCTCAGACAGATGGGTAAAAATAAGGATTATAAATGTTTTAAGTAAGGCTGATTTCATGACCCCTTTAGGAAACTTTTCCATGCATTTCAGCAACAACTTTAAATTTAATTTAAGTTAGATCCAATCAAACTAATTGTGACTTTTATATAACTACATACGATATATATATATATGAGATATATATGAGATATAACTATATACAATTTCATTATAAAATAGTCAAGTTTCAAAATATTGTTACAATTTTGATAATACAAAATGTAATAGTAATAAAAAGAAATATTTAAAGGAAAGCACATCCTGATACATGGAACTCCTATAAAACAAGAAAGGAATCTTCTTACTTAGAATGACATAATTAAAGAGTTAGAGTTATCTTGTTATGCACTATAATTTTCATCTACCTTACCGTGCTGCTTAGTGATGAGTACTTTGATCTCAAATGAGAACAAGAAGCTTTGGATGACTTCTGTGTTTTGCAAAGATTTCTACTTCCCAAATAATTGCTTCCACTACTTCACTCAAATCGTGACATCAGAACCTCCATAAACATTGGTTAAATGAACAAATCCATGGTTTAAAAATGTGGTAAATCTTAAATACTTGCTATATAGATCATACCCAGTAAGATTTAAAAAAAAAAAAAAAAAAGAACGTTACTAAAGTAAATCAGACTGCAGGATTTTGAGACCCAAAGATGACAGCGTGAATGGAGACTGAAAAGTGAAGCAATAGTGGAAACAAAAAGGAAAGATAAAAAGCAAATAAAATAAAACTATAGTAGCTATATTAATACTTAGAGATAAGAGGTATTATTAGGAATAAAAGTACATTTCACAATATTAAAAATGTCAATTTCACAGTGTTTTTATAATTATAAATTATTATTATAATTCAAATTTAATTTTTAATTTTTTTTTCAACGTTTATTTATTTTTGGGATAGAGAGAGACAGAGCATGAACGGGGGGAGGGGCAGAGAGAGAGGGATTATAATACAAATTTAAAACTGCTTATAAACCAAAAACTAAATATGTATGTAATAAATAGTTTATATAGGAAAAATATATAAGAAAAACATTTCACATGGTGAAATAAATATACCTATGAGTATACAAGAATTCAAAGACCATGCCATCTGCATATAAATATGAGGAAAATATGGAACTATTCAGAAATAAGCCATCAAGAAAAGAAGGGATAGCATGGTAAAATCAAATAAAGTAGTTTTAAATAATAAAAAAGACTTGTAATGAAAAGAGTTTTTATCTAAGTGATTACATACATTTTTAAAAATTTACTGTTTATTTTATTTGGGAGAGAGAGAGAGAGAGAGAGAGAGAGAGGACGTGTGGGGGAGGGGCAGAAAAGGAGGGGGACAGAGGGTCAGAAGCAGGCACTGCGCTGACAGCTGTGAGCTCTATGTGGGGCTTTAACTCATTAACCATGAGATTATGACCTGAGCCGGTTGGACTGACACTCAATCAACCGAGCCACCCAGACACCCTAAGTAATTATATACATTTGAAATGATTGAGAAATTGTATGATAATTGGTTATAAATGGTTATTAAGGATTCTTGAAATAGAAAACAACTCATTACTTTAGAAATGCAAGTATTTCAATAATTTCAGCAAAACTTCGGTGCTGAGGTATACACACTTATTATGTTAAGAGAGGTTAAAAATAAAAGGGCAATCCAAAAGACAATAGGAACAGCAAAGTAAAAGAGCAATACTGCTCTTAAATTTAGACATAAAATCAAACATATAGTTGGTGTTTCTTAGAGATATTTTCAGAAAAAAAATAATAGTCTTTACAAAGAAAACCTTTAAAATATTTAAAGTTAGACATTTAAAAATCTATATTCTATTAATTAATAAAATTAGTAATAAACAATAAAAATGATTACAAATTATAAATACTTAGAAATTAAGAAATGCTTTTAGATAATGTTTGGCAAATAAGAAACTCAAAATAAAGTTATAATCTCCCAGACAGTGAAAAGAGGAAGACTTCATTGAATGACTGTGAAAAAAAATATGTTCAGAGAAAAAAAATTAGTATTTAATGATCTTATTATTTAAGAAAAAAGCAAACGAATCTTTAAAATATTAGGAAGGGGCACCTGGGTGGTTCAGCTGGTTAAGTGTCCAACTCTTGCTTTCAGCTCAGGTCATGATTTCCTGGCTCTGAGACCAAGCCCCATGTTGGGCTCTGTTCTGACTGCTCAGAGCCTGCTTAGGATTCTATTTCTCTATTCTGCCGTTCACCAGCTTGCATGTGTACTCTCTCTCTCTCTCTCTTTCTCTCTCTCTCTCTATATATATATATCCCTCTTTCTCTCTCAAAATAAACATTTAAAAAAATAAAAAATAAACAAAAATAGTAGCAAAATACCATGTTATACTTAAAAATTTTTAGAAATGTAAATTACTAAATCTAAAAGCTGAAAATAATGAAATGTTAAAGAATTAAAAACAAAAAGTTAGAAATGAGAAAATTTTTTTAAAAATTGTGTTGTTTTTTTTTTAATTTTTTTAATGTTTATTTTTTTTAATTTATATATGAAATTTATTGTCAAATTGGTTTCCATACAACACCCAGTGCTCATCCCAAAAGGTGCCCTCCTCAATACCCATCACCCACCCTCTCCTCCCTCCCACCCCCCATCAACCCTTAGTTTGTTCTCAGTTCTCAACAGTCTCTTATGCTTTGGCTCTCTCCCACTCTAACCTCTTTTTTTTTTTTTTCCTTCCCCTCCCCCATGGGTTCCTGTTAAGTTTCTCAGGATCCACATAAGAGTGAAACCATATGGTATCTGTCTTTCTCTGTATGGCTTATTTCACTTAGCATCACACTCTCCAGTTCCATCCACGTTGCTACAAAAGGCCATATTTCATTTTTTCTCATTGCCACGTAGTATTCCATTGTGTATATAAACCACAAAAAATTGTGTTGTTTTTAAATATACAAAAATAGAGATAAACTTATAACAGTTTAAGTAAAACAAAAAATGAAAATAGAGTGCAGAAAGTAAAGATGGAAGGAGAAGTTAATGAAATTAGGTAAATTTAGGAATAAGGAAGAGATATAACCATGGATATAGAAAGAATAAATTATGATTTTGTTTAAAAACCTAAAATTCAATTATAAGGCAAATCAAATGCAATATTAAAGGATATTGATGGTTTTCTGTTAAAAGGCAATGGCTAAAATTGATCAAAGAAGAAATCTGAGTGTTGGTTTTAATGTTTAGAAATTCTTAATTTCTAAATCATTGATTTTGGAAATCATCTATTTATTGATGCATATTTTACAGGAATCTTTTCAAAGATTATGATCTGTAAAATCTCCTTGGAGAGAAGAATATGACCATGTATTAGAGACTGCATTTTGAAGCAAGACCTATTATTTCAAATCCCAGCAGTATGTGATCGAAAGACCTAAGAGTAATGAGTTTAGATCCCTTCTGTTTGGGAAAGCCATGATTGCTGAAGTCATTTTACTTTTTATGCCTTTCTAGTCTGATAAATTAATCTGGTTCCTAGTGAACTTGTTCTGGATTTATACCTATCTTGGAGCCAATAAAGGTAAACTACTCTAAATTTCTTGAATTATTGTTTTGTGAAAAAGTGACCTATGGTCAAATTCTCTCCTGTTCCTCAAACTAGATGGAAGGCTGTAGATGTCTACAATATCAGGAAGTCTGCCTGTTCAGAACTACACATCAGCTCCTTTAAGGGGCACTTAGACTTTTACTAGTTACTCACAAATGGATATACGAAGGACACATTTGATAAAAAGTTTCAATTGTCATACTTTCTGTTATATCTCTAAAGAGGTACTGAAGGTACAGGGACAAAAAAGCTTCATAACTAAGACAGCATTTCATTAACAATGTATGCCAGGAAGTTGAAAAATAAAATAGAATTACCAATTCTACTACAACACATTGGAGGATAGAAAAACCATTCACAGGAAAATGGATATAAAATGCATGTTTCAGGAAGGCACATCAATCAACATGTACTGAAGTAGAAGGGAAAACAAGCAACTAAGAAAGAAAACCAAATTGCTTAATGACAACTGCAACAGAAGAAAATCAGCTTGGAGTGGTTTAACTAAAATAAGTATTACTAGCAATTGGCAAACTATTTTATGAATGGCAAACTATTTTATGAAAATAGAGTGCAGAAAGTAAAGATGGAAGGAGAAGTTAATGAAATTAGGTAAATTTAGGAATAAGGAAGAGATATAACCATGGATATAGAAAGAATAAATTATGATTTTGTTTAAAAACCTAAAATTCAATTATAAGGCAAATCAAGTGCAATATTAAAGGATATTGATGGTTTTCTGTTAAAAGGCAATGGCTAAAATTGATCAAAGAAGAAATCTGAGTGTTGGTTTTAATGTTTAGAAATTCTTAATTTCTAAATCATTGATTTTGGAAATCATCTATTTATTGATGCATATTTTACAGGAATCTTTTCAAAGATTATGATCTGTAAAATCTCCTTGGAGAGAAGAATATGACCATGTATTAGAGACTTTGTATTTTATACAAAGTGTTGTCAATTGTTTATTAGTAGTTATGCCCAGGAAGAATGTATTTTGTGTCACCAGGTTTGGGTTTCCAGCTCTACATACTGTACTGAGGAGATAGATGGGCTGACCAGGTAGGTAGTGCCTAAATGTGGTCCCTTAACCTTTTAGTGGTAGTGCTCCAGAAACTTGGTAGAAGCGTGAGATTTCCTCTAAATTTTAAAGCGTAAAATCAACTTGAAATAAAATATCTGATCAGATATAAGTCAAAAGAGAAGGAACGGTTCTGAAGCAAGCAAAGTTTGACTAGAATATGAATGAGTAAATTTATACATCCAAAAAATAAATGTATGATGAAGTTTGAAAATGGCAGGATTCAAGAATTGTAAACAGGAGACAAAGAATCATGGGCAGTGTTCATCTGTGCAGTATCAAAGAGACACAGGGCAATTGAAAATTACGGAACTTAAATATTTATGGATCACCTCTAGAGAAGAAATAACTTTATGTAGCATGAAACCAGAAGTTCCCTCAGTAATACAAATGTTTCTAGTGTGTGGTTAACCATCTATCAGACTTTGTGGATATTTAATATTTGGATCTTGTCATCTCTCTTATTCTGACATCATCCAAGGAATAGCAGCAATTCTTTTAGTAGCAATTTATAGGCATAGTATGATTCTCTGAATACTAACTACGTACCAGGTACCAAAATCAACACTTTACATGTCTTAGCTCATTTTGTTCTCACAGTAATCTGATGAAATTCTATTACTGTTCCTTTTTTTTGATGATGGAAAAATTATGACAAAGAGTGACTGCCTTGCTGAAGAATGGTGGAGCCAAGATTAAGCCTTTTTAATTAATTGAAACAAAGGCGTTCCGATTATATAGCTTTTATTTCTGCAATCTACTGCCTGATAATTTTAAATAGATCTGACACATGAGGAAAAATTCAGAGTCATATAAAATTTTGCTTTGTTTCATTTTAAAATGATTTATTACAAGGAATTAGTAAATTAAATTCTGATTATGATTTGTCTTCTTCCACAGCTGCATTAAAAAAAAAAAATAGTTCCCTGACATTATATTTTAATTGTACACTAGTCAGTGACTCTCTTGGGGTCAATTTCAAAACAAGAATATATAGCAAAATTTGTTGATAGGAAAAGATTTCCTTCAGTTATTGGTAAATGAGAAAAACAGCATAGAAGAGTGTATAATAATATTTATACATCAATTTAATATAAAAATGTCTGTGTGTTCATAGAGTGAGGATATATATGGCATTCTACTGGTTGTGAAGAAAATCAATATGAGTGATCAGTAGACTGTTAAGGTGAGTTTATAAATAACTCACAAATATTACATATAAATTGGAGAAGACACAGTTTAGTGTATTAACGATTTACAGTTATGCTCTGGAAAAAAATCTGAAATGGGAAGCATAAGAATTATATTAAAATTAGTGTTTAAGAAGAAATTGATAGATAGGTGATCATGAAGTAGGGCTGATCAATACATATTATATACAATGCATAAATAATACAATGAATTTATATTAAGTAAATAATATATGTGTATATATGTATACATATATACATATATACATATATACATATATATACACACACACGAAGCATTTTAAGCAAAAACACCTATGAAATCAAGATTATTAAATCTAATCATTTATAACATTTCAAAGAAATCAACATTTAAATTTATGAATTAGTCTTTGATACTCTAGATTTTCTTCCAGATAATGAAGTATAGTTAGATGTAGAACATTTTACAGAAAAGCCATAAAATTCATGAAAATCAAAAGCAAAAAATGTAGTGGATTTATATTAGTAAAATGCTGGCAAAACTTATGAATCTGGAAAATTATCAAATAAAAGCAGAGAATAGGAACTCATGCCAGCTAATTTTCAGAACACATTAAGAGGACAGGCACAAGATGACTCTTATAATGACTGGCAAGAATACAGCTATTATATAACTGCAGAAGATGCTGTAAATCAAATCAGTTTAAAATTACTGGCAAGGGACAAATTTTGGAATGAACAGCAGTAGCCAGATAAAGAAGACAAAAATAATGACATCAACAAGGTGGAACATGATTTATTTTCCTCTTATTAATATTAACCATCATTATAAATCAGTTTTGGAAAAATACAGATCAATTAAAAAGATGTACACTTAATATAATTGAAAAACAAACACAAAACAATGTATGTTCAGTTTTTGCCATTAATTTTTTACCAGTAATTACCAGCCTCTGAACAAGTAATGCGATGTTTATTACCACCTCCAAATCACTGTCTAACCTTCCTAAAAACTGCAGT
The DNA here is from genome assembly GCF_014898765.1 of Herpailurus yagouaroundi. NCBI lineage: Eukaryota > Metazoa > Chordata > Mammalia > Carnivora > Felidae > Herpailurus > Herpailurus yagouaroundi. Next base: position 70,385,269 of record NW_024412376.1, read on the forward strand.
TTGATTACTCTATTCTCAGTTCTCCTATTCTTCCCAATACAAAGGTCAATCAACGCTAGAGAGTTTAGAAAGATGCCCAGTCTCTTGGGTTTGGATGGAATGAATGTTAACAGACAATAGTAGTGAAGGTGAAGAAAAACAGCAATCCTGGCAATGCATGAAAAGTGAATTTATATTCTACATGCTAAGTTCTTGATATTTTATCCTTTAACCTCCATAGAACACAACCATATCTCGGACTAACAAAAAGGGATTTGATAGTTTTACACTTTTCAAAATTTCCTAATTTTTTAAAACATGGACACTTATTATATCTAAAAACTGAAAAATAACTTTAAAGTTACCATGCTAAGTTGGTGCTTTTCCTAAAAAGGTACTTAAGTTCATACACCTTGTTTACCAAATTTGTTAAATGCTAACTGTAGTAATAATAATCACTGACATTTATGCCCAGAGATTCTGTGAAAAGATTTAGGTTTATTTTTGATTTCATCCTAGCTCTTGAGATAGCTATATTTATATTTTTCAAACTTTATTGAGACATGGACTTCTCAGACGTTTACAAGGGTTATCTATGGCTATCTCCACTTTACAGGTAGAAAAAGAGAGGCCCTTTTATAGATTCAATAGGATTTGTGGGGCGCCTGGGTGGCTCAGTTGGTTTAAGTGGCTCAGGTCAAGATTTTATTGTTTGTGAGATAGAGCTCTGTATCAGGCTCCACACTCACAGCACAGAGCCTGCTTGGGATTTTCTGTCTCCCTCTCTCTGCCCTTCCACTGCTCAGGGGTTCTCGTGCTCTCTCTCTCTCTCTCTCTCTCAAAATAATAAATGAACTTTAAAAAATAATAATAGGATCTGTAAACTCTGAAACACTGTACAGTATTTTTTGAGGTTTTGTTTCTTTTCTTCAGAGACTGATGTATCATTCAATTCTCAATGGTTTCTACAACATAAAACAAGTAAAAGCAACTACTATAATTGAAGATTTAAAGAATATAATTAGTACTCCATAGGTTAATGTCAGATTAATGTTTTTTAAAATCCTCTGGCATGACTCAAAGCATGCTATTTTTGGCTTGAATGCAAAAATGGCCCAGCACTGGTTAAATCAACTTGCTCATAACCACATGCAAAATTACAATCTCAATGTTAACCATTACTCAAGAGAAATACGGGTATTGAAAGTCTTAAACTTCAAATGTAGCATTTTCATAATAAAGAATATGCTTTCACAGTCTTTCAGTCACAAATATGATCAATTTGACAAAATTTTTGAAATTTTTCAAAAACCTCTTGGTGTGCAAAAGGAAACTGGTAAACATTTAAAAATTTCCAGGGGCGCCTGGGTGGCGCAGTCGGTTAAGCGTCCGACTTCAGCCAGGTCACGATCTCACGGTCCGTGAGTTCGAGCCCCGCGTCAGGCTCTGGGCTGATGGCTCAGAGCCTGGAGCCTGTTTCCGATTCTGTGTCTCCTTCTCTCTCTGCCCCTCCCCCATTCATGCTCTGTCTCTCTCTGTCCCAAAAATAAATAAATGTTGAAAAAAAAATTAAAAAAAAAATTTCCAAAATCTAGCTCCCTGATTAAAAAAGTAGCCTTTGTAGAAACGAGGAGCCTCTAGAACTCAGTGGTATTAGCATATTCTTACTCTGAGCTCCTGTGCACAATATTTTTCTGTTCAGATATTTTAAAAAAGGAGGAGGAAAGGGGCCTTCAGAGTTATTTTAGTGAATCTTTCCTCACAGACTAAAAGAAAGTAATAAATACCCAGAAACAGGTTTAAATATCTATGGGATTTTAGTATATGATAAACAGGGTTTAGTGCTCCAGCTAGGAGAGGTTATTTTGCTGTTAATAACCTCCAGACATCAGTGGTTTAGATCTTGCTTCCATTCCATAGACATGGATTGCTGAGACTCTGCTATGCATGCTAACTCAGATGTCTAGGAGGCTCAACCACCTCAGAACTGAAACCCAGAACACGGGGCACATTTAGTTAACATGAAAGGAAAAGGGAGGGATAGGTGAAGTACACCAGCTTTCAACTACCTCTTACTCAAAACTGCTTATTTTTCTTCAGACACAAAAACACAAATAGCCCTGGCCAAATAGAAGAGCACACAGGAATACATAAGAAACCATGTGAACTATCTTGAATGGAGGGACAACTGACAAAATACTACTGAGAAAATAGGTAGTAATTAGGGGGGATAAAATCTGGATACAAATCTAAACAAACAATGAAAAAATGCTAGAGGGAAAGGCATATTATTTTTTTAAGTTTATTTATTTATTTTGAGAGGGGGCGGGGAGAGAGAATGCACAAATGTGCATGAGCTAGAGGGGAGCTAGACGGGAGCAGAGAGGGGGAGAAAGAGAATTCCAGGCAGGCTCTGTGCTGTCAGCACAGAGCCCAATGCGGAGCTCTAGCCCACACATGGTGAGATCATGACCAGAGTTGAAATCAAGAGTTGGAAGCTTAACTGACTGAGCCACCCAGGTACCCCCAGAAGATTATTTTTTTAATTAAAGAACGGTTTGTATTAAAAATATGATACAACCTAGAAGCCAAAATAAAAAGTCTGAAAAAATAGACCATATCAACTGAAAATTAATTGAAAAATTTGGACTAGTCAACATACATTTATCTCACGAAAAAGACAAATAGCAATAGACAAAAATTTGGGCAACTCATAACGCACACACACACACACATACACACACACACACACACACACACACACACACACACATTCCTCTCTCTAACATGCTAGAAGCTTCTACAGCTTTAGAAAAGACCAATAACCTCATAGAAAAATACACAAAAATATACAAAAAAAATACACAAAAAAATACTAAGAGGGCAACTGCTTTTAAAGTTTATTTTTGTTTATTTTGAGAGAAAGGAGGGGTTAGAGAAGGAAAGAGGGAATCCCAAGCAGGGATGGGCCTGACACGGCACTCAAGTCTGACATGGGCTCGATCCCACAGCATTTATATCTTGCTATCCACACAGCATGATATAAATGTTGTTTATATACATACTCTTGTGTAAACAAAAGGGAGGAGTTGATAATCTATAATAATATTTTCTTGTATAGCCATAGGGAAACTCAAGGAAGAGTTTGGAAACAGAGGAGATGAGGAACTGTGATTCAGGAAATCTTTTCACTGTTGACATCCTTATACTTTATGATGCTTACACTAAACACATGTAATACCAATCCAAAAAATCAAATAAAATGCTAACAAATCAGGTGTAAATGACAAAAGTATAATATTTTAATGAATTAGACACAATTCTTATGGACATGCTTTTAAAACACTGATAGTATTGCAATATCTACTTCACACAGTTGGACTAGAGTGAGATTAAAATCACTTAAATATCTTCTACATTTTTAATAAGCACTGCTATTAAAGAATATATTTCCTATTCAGTTTTCGTGCTCTTGGTGTTTTGTGTACATGTGTATATGGATTTGAATTATTTATGTTTCATTTTGTCCTGATACATTTGGAATTTGCTGAGTGAAAACTGGGAATTATTACACAAGAAACAACATGTACAAACATACAAAGGCCTGATTTCTATTTAGCCCACCCTTGTTTAATGAACAGTATGAAACATTTTTTCCAAGGCGGTTCAGTTACCTGCTATTTTCCCAATATTTGTGTTAGAAAGGTAGGGTGCTTCATCAGATATCCTCAATTCAAGCCATGCTAGTGTTTCAGTTCTTTTGTGATTCTATCAAAAAATAATGTCATTCCTATGACTATTATTTCCTTTTGATAATCACTTATTTTTTTCTTTTTAAGATTCAAAATTCTAATTACACTTTTAAGATGAAAAACTTACCCTTTTAGCAATGTACCTGATAATCTTTCTTGGGATAGACTGTTTTGTAAACTATATTTTTCACCTTTGTAGAGTCAGACCTTCATTTACTTCATACTAACTTGTGGTACTTCCAGTTTAATAACTACTTTCCTATCTCTCAAAAGGTTATCAGACTCAACTTCAAGTACTTGTAGTATCCTAAGGCATAATTCGCAGAGATCAAGAGATTTAGAATCATTTAGAGCAGCTATCTACTTTTCAAAAATCTCATTTATTTTGAGCCTCAATTTTCTATTTCAAATATTTGTTCTAGTCTATAGGACATTTCCAAACAAATGTATTTTCAACACCTCAACACAGCATAACCAAAAATAAATCTGTTATCTTCATGTTCCTTCCCAATACACAGACATAGAAACTGCGTTTTCCTATATATATATATATATATATATATATATATATGTATTAATTTTTATATATAATACATACAAACTACAATTATTTAATGAATAGCTTGTTGTATAATTATGATATAATTCTGATATATTTTTCTTCACCTATGTATTTGCAAACAAAATCACAACTATTTTAATATCAAGTGAAATAGGTAACTAAAGCTTGATATTAATATCTCATAAAAATTATTGAAATGGGTTATTTTGCTAGAAAAGCATAACGTAAGTATTAAATAATTCTATTAAATATTCCAAATAACAAGCAAATTATCCTTTAACGTATGCTAAAGGAAATACTTATGAAATGTAATAAAAGGTAAGAAAAAATAGTTTAATATTGGCTTACAACATTTATTCCTTCCAACCACACCTGAGGAATATCACACTCATGTCTTTTCTCAAAAAATCTGAAGGAAGAGGATTCTAATCTCCCTGCCTAATTCCTTGAGACAATATTACACAGAAGGAGGTAGAGACCCCTATTGTACAGTATGAATATATATTGTTTTACTTTAGTCACACAATCTGTTTTTAGCTGAATAAAATGTCAGTAATGCTGACCAGGCACAAGACTCCATTTCCCAATCTCCCTTGCAGTAAATGAGGTCATGTAGCCAAGCTCTGAACAAAATGGGTAACTTAGAAGAAGAATGTAACTCTCACAGTATATCCTTATGGGGCACCTGGGTGGCTCAGTTGGTTAAGTGTCTAACTCTTGATTTTTGCTCAGGTCATGATCTCAGTTCGTGAGTTCAAGCCCTGCATCAGACTGTGCGCTGAAAGCATGGAGCCTGCTTAGGATTCTCTCTCTCTCCCTCTCCCTCTGCCCCTCCCCTGCTCTCTGCTCTTTCTCTTTCTCTCAAAATAAATACATAAATATATTTTTTAGAAAGAATGTATCATTAAAGTGGGAAGCTGCAACTTCCATCTTCCTATTATTTCATCCTGTTTCATAGGATTGGGAAGCACTCCATATTCATGGATTGGAGGACTTATTGCTAAAATCTATTATCCAAATTAATCTACAAATTTGATCTTTATAAAATCATCACTCTCCCTTCCTTCTTCCCTCCTTCTCTTCCTTCTTTCCTATTTTATTTTGTTTGTTTGTTTGTTTATTGTAGATACCAACAAGCTTACCCTTTATTTTGAAACAGAGTAGATCCAGATTATTCAAAACAACCTTGAAAAAAACAAGTTGAAGGGCTCACACTTCTTGATTTGGCAAGGATATGGAGAAATTGGAACCCTGACACATTACTGCTGGGATTGTAAAATGGAGCAGCTACTCAGGAAAAGGGTTTGGCAGTTCCACAAAATGATAAACGTAATGTTACCATATAGCCCAGCAATTCTATTTCTAGCCTTATACCTATGTGAAATAAACATCTGTTCTGCCCAAAACTTACACACAAATGAAGCTTTATTTATAATAGCCTAAAAGTGGAAACAGCCAAAATGACTTTCAACTGAAGAGTGAATAAAAAAGATGTGGTGGTATATCCGTGCCATACTTTTTTTTGTCATTAAAAAGGAAAGAGGTACTGATACATATTACAGCACGGATGAACATTAAGTTTTGTAATTAAAGAAACCAGGTGCAAAATGCTACATACACATTCTATCATTCTGTTCATATGACATGTTCAGTGTAGTCAGATCTGTAGATATACAATTAGATTCGTGGAGAGGGGGATGGGGAGTAACTTCTAACAGGAATAGGGTTTCATTTGAAAATGTACTAAAATTAGATTATGGTGATGTTAGCATAACTCTGTAAATACACTAAAACTATTGAACTGTGCATTTTAAACAGGTAAATTTTACAATATGTGAATTATAGCACAATAAAGTTGCTTAAAAATAAAATTACTCAAGCTATAGGTAGAGGGCCATCCATTGCTTACAACTGGAGATAGGACATCAACTTCTTACTCTAATAACTGATAATTTAAGGGAAAGCTGTAAGTGGTTTTGAAATTTAATTTTATCCAGTGTTCCATACATTTTCATCTCTGACCTCCAAGTCTTTACCACCAGCCTCCTCCAGTCTTTTTCTAATGTTCATCCACCACCCAATTTCAAAGCCAGTGGCACATAATTTTTATTTCTATTATGTCAGATTCCTACTTCTAGGTATCATGTTTCTGTTCCAATTAGCCACTGATACATAACAAATCACCTCAAAATTTAGTGACTTAAAAAATAATTATTTCATTATCTTCCAAGATTTTTGTGCATCATGGATTTAGGAAATGTTCACTTTAGACATTTTGTCTTGGAGTGTTTATATGTTAGTCAAATAGTGGCTGAGGATGGAATATTGGTGGCATCTGTGTGCTGGATGAGCCGGTGGTTAGTGTGTCTCTCTCTCTCTCTCTCTCTCTCCCTCTCTCTCTCTCTCTCTCTCCATGAAAGGCTAGGTTGGTCTTCTTAACAGCATGATGATGTCATAGAAATTGGAATATTTACTCTGACACGTGATGGCTTAAGACATAAGTATCTCAATATTCCATATAAAAAGGCAGAAGTTGCACTGTCTCTCATGACTTATGTCCGGAAATTATAAGCATAATTTCTGACACGTTCTGACAATTACAAGTGATTTAAAAACCCATTCAGATTTAAGGGAAGGAAAATTATACAATACTTTGTGATGGTAAGTGACAAGATTCTAGAGAGGCATTTAGGTAAGAGATGATATTGTGGTCATCTTGGGAAAATAAAATTTGCCAAAATATTATTTTAAAAATTAAATAAATCCATACTAAAAGATATGCAAAGCAAAAGTAAAACAAAATAAAAATAATTTAAAAAGATGTGAAGTAATTTTGGCAAAAAAACACACTGTGAAGTAATTCAAAGAAAACAAATGATTGATATGTGATTTGAAATAGAGCATCACCTTTATACGTGCTATAAAAATCACAGAAATGTGAAACCATGCTGTATTTGTTATTCTGTAACTGATTTATTTCACTTTGCATAACTTCCAGTCCCATCCATGTTATTGCTAATGGTGGGTTTTCTTTTTCTTTTCTTTTCTTTTTTTTAAAAGCTTAATAATATTCCACGGGATATAGAGATCTAGAGCTCTAGAGACGAAAGATAGAGATCTATAAATACTTGTTTCCTCTATCCATTAGTCTGTTGATGGCCATTTGGATTATTTCCATATCTCAATTATTGTGAATAATATTATGATGGACATGGCAACACAGGTATATCACTGAGATCCCGATTCTTTTGAATATATACCCAGGAGTGGGATTGCAGGATTATATGATAATTCCATTTTTGTGAGAAGTTTTTTTTTTTAAGTTTGTTTATTTATTTATTTATTTATTTATTTGTTTGTTTGTTTATTTAGAGAGAATGAACAGGGGAGGGGCAGAGAGAGAGAAGAAGAGAGAGAATCCCATAGATCAACATAGGGCTTGATCTTAGGAACCATGAGATCATGACCTGAGCCAAAATTGAGTCACACACTTAACCGACTGAGCCACTATCAGGTGCCCCATGATAGTTTCATTTTAATTGTTGGAGGGACCTTGTATGGATTTCCACAGTGATTATACCATTACATTATTTCCAATGGATACAAGATTTACAATTTCTCTATATCCTTGCCAACACTTATCTTTTGTCTTTTTGATTATCACTATTCTAACAGGTATGAGGTGATAGTCAAATGTCTAGAAACATGAAATAGAATGGTGGGTTCCAGGAGATGAATGGAGGGAGAAAGGGGAAGTTTTTTTCAATGGGTATAAAGTTATAGTTAAACAAAATGAATAAGTTCTATACATCTGCTGTATAATATAGTGCCTATAGTTAGCAATACAGTATTGTGCACTTAACTGTTACAGTGGTAGCTTTCAGTTTAACTGCTTTAGAACAAAAACAAACAAAAAAACCCAAAGGGAAAATGAAACTTTGAGAGGTGATAAATATGTTCATATTGTCATGACTTTGGTGATAGTATCACGACTGTATGTATATGTAAAAACTCATCAATTTGTATGCATTAAATATGTGCAATTTTTGGCATTTCAACCTCAATGAAGCTGTAAAAAATTCAGAAATGTGATATTGGTGTTGAAGTGACTAGATGGAAACAAAGAATAGATGCAGATATTTGAAGAAATGGATAGTGGTATGCAATGTCAATAATACTGATGTCTATTCAGTATATAATAATTCTATGATTTTTATAATACATATTATATGCACACACATATAAGTCACTAACTAGATTTTCAATAAACTATACATGACTGTATTACAAGTTGTGGAAAAGAATAAAATTAATTTTATTGATTTTAATTAAATTCAAACTATAATTAAAATTAAGCTATAACATAAACAAAAAAAATCAATACAGTTTGATAATAAAGTATAAGCCATATAATCAAGAAAGCACTAAAACTAAAAAGGTAAATTTTTACATAATATCAAAGGGGGAATATCCTGGGGTACCTGGATGGCTCAGTCAGTTAAGGAGCCAACTACTGATTTTGGCTTACGTCATAATCTCACTGTTCGTGAGTTCAAGCCCCACACTGGGGTCTGAGTTGCTGGTGCTAAGCCTTCTTTAGATTCTCTGTCTCCCTCTCTCTCTCTGCCACTCCCCTGCTCACACTGCCTCTGTCTCTCTGGGATCAGAAACTGATCCCATTCACAATTGCACCAAGAAGCATAAAATACCTAGGGATAAATCTAACCAAAGATGTAAAAGATCTGTATGTTGAAAACTATAGAAAGCTTATGAAGGAAACTGAAGAAGATATAAAGAAATGGAAAAACATTCCATGCCATGGGTTGGAAGACTAAATATTGTCCAAATGTCAATAGTATCCAAAGCTATCTACACATTCAATGCAATCCCAATCAAAATTGCACCAGCATTCTTCTCGAAACTAGAACAAGCAATCCTAAAATTCATTTGGAACCACATAAGGCCCCGAATAGCCAAAGTAATTTTGAAGAAGAAGACCAAAGCAGGAGGCATCACCATCCCTGGCTTTAGCCTCTACTGCAAAGCTGTAATCATCAAGACAGCATGGTATTGGCACAAAAACAGACACATAGACCAATGGAATAGAATAGAAACCCTAGACCCACAAACGTATGGCCAACTAATCTTTGACAAAGCATGAAAGAACATCCAATGGAAAAAAGACAGTCTCTTTAACAAATGGTGCTGGGAGAACTGGACAGCAACATGCAGAAGGTTGAAACTAGACCAGTTTCTTACACCATTCACAGAAATAAACTCAAAATGGATAAAAGACCTGAATGTGAGACAGAAAACCATCACTACCCTAGAGGAGAAAGCAGGAAAAGACCTCTCTGATCTCAGTCGTAGCAATTTCTTACTTGACACATCCCCAAAGGCAAGGGAATTAAAAGAAAAAATGAACTACTGGGACCTCATGAAGATTAAAAGCTTCTGCACAGCAAAGGAAACAACCAACAAAACTAAAAGGCAACCAATGGAATGGGAAAAGATATTTGCAAATGACATATCGGACAAAGGGCTAGTATCCAAAATCTATAAAGAGCTCACCAAACTCCACACGCGAAAAGCAAATAACCCAGTGAAGAAATGGGCAGAAAACATGAATAGACACTTCTCTAAAGAAGACATCCAGATGGCCAACAGGCACATGAAAAGATCCTCAATGTCGCTCCTCATCAGGGAAATACAAATCAAAACCACACTCTGATATCACCTCACGCCAGTCAGAGTGGCCAAAATGAACAAATCAGGAGACTATAGATACTGGAGAGGATGTGGAGAAACAGGAACCCTTTTGCATTGTTGGTGGGAATGCAAACTGGTGCAGCCACTCTGGAAAACAGTATGGATGTTCCTCAGAAAATTAAAAATAGACCTACCCTATGACCCAGCAATAGCACTGCTAGGAATTTACCCAAGGGATACAGGAGTAGTGATGCATGGGGATACTTGTACCCCAAATTTATAGCAGCACTCTCAACAATAGCCAAATTATGCAAAGAGCCTAAATGTCCATCAACTGATGAATGGAATAAGAAATTGTGGTTTACATACACAATGGAGTACTACATGGCAATGAGAAGGAATGAAATATGGCCCTTTGTAGCAACGTGGATGAACTGGAGAGTGTGATGCTAAGTGAAATAAGCCATACAGAGAAAGACAGATACCATATGGTTTCACTCTTATGTGGATCCTGAGAAACTTAACAGAAACCCATGGGGGAGTGGAAGGAAGAAAAAAGAGGTTAGAGTGGGAGAGAGCCAAAGCATAAGAGACTCTTAAAAACTGAGAACAAACTGAGGGCTGATGGGGGTGGGAGGGAGGGGAGGGTGGGTGATGGGTATTGAGGAGGGCACCTTTTGGGATGAACACTGGGTGTTGTATAGAAAGCAATTTGACAATAAATTTCAAAAAAATTTAAAAAAATAGATGACAGTAAAATATTACTAAGGTCTTGCATAAAACCTAAAAGTAGATATTTAAGAACAAGTAAAATGGAACTTACTCTTGAAGAAATAAAATTCAAGTTGATGAGAATTTTTATTCCCTGTCAATAATTCTCAAGTTTTAAAACCTTAAATATGTATATAAAATATACATAGGTATAAAAAATGTATAATATAAATATACGCTTAATCATATCTAGATGTCAGACAGTGGCAATGAATGCCAATAGAATGCACATAAACCGTCTAGTACCATTGATTAGAGATTCATTAGCCATCAAGATGTATAATTGACCATTTTCATTAGTATTAAAATGCCTCCACTTCACATCCTGTCACTCATGAAGATGGAGAAAACATGCAATTTCATTGGCAATCAACTAATGAGCATTAAAGCCCATTTAAGAAAAAAAACCTAAACATTTACAGCTTATGTAAATACAAGACAAACATAGAGAAAACCACTAAGCCATTTACAAAATTCCAAGTATTTAAATAAGCCTCACATCAAAAGTGTATATTGTCTTGTCTTTGTCACTGGTAGGAGGTAATAATCTGGAGGAATAATATAGATTTTATTGGTTGTTACTATAGTCCTAAGGTTATTCTAATAGTCCTAATTAGACTATGTATATGTATAATCATATAATATATATGTATTATATATATATATAAGCATATATATACATGTATATGTATAAGCATAGTGCCTTATACATATTAAATATTTTAAATCTCATGACTTCCCTATGAGGATCATATTATTACTTCTATTTTATTATTGAGACACAGTTTAACACAGTATGTGAGGTGCACAACCATATTCCAACCAAGATAGTCTTGTTCCATAGATTGCACCCTTAGGCCTCATGCTACACTGACTTTATGTTCTGTCAGTGCCACTGAGAAGAAGAAGGAAACATTCTTGATGAGGAGATCTGGTACACATAGACAAACAGCCTCAAAGCACAGACATTAAAACATATAAACTAAGACTCTCTGAAAAGCAAGTTGAAGTTATAATCAACATAACAGTCAAGGGGAAACTAAAAGTCCATAGCCTCTAAATTCAAAATTTGATTAATAATATGTAACAAAAATAATAATAATATGTAACAGTAGGGCAGGACCAGGCAGAATAAACAAAATGCTCTACACTTTTGTCTTTCTGTTAAGATTTTCAGTTGTTTGAATCAGTTGAGGGAGTAAATAAATGTTCTAATGGAAAGAAATAATAAATGTTCTAATGAAAAGAAAACATGGCACTGGAAAAAAGACTCCAGAAGCACTTAAAATCTTTGAAATCAAGGAATGGATATTCCTTTAAGGGTTTTCTTTTATGTATGTCTTTAAAAAAAAAAGAAAAGAAAAGAAAGAAAGAAATAAAAATAAAAGAAAGAAGGAAATAAGAATTAATAGAACTAAAGTAAAGAAAAATAAAAATGAAAAAAAGAGAAAGAAAAGAAAAACAAAAAGAAGGGAAGAAAGGAAGATATTCATTACATTAGATCTCATCTGTCAATCCCAGTGCACATTTCAGATATATAGCTACTGCCACCATCTCTCAAACGGGTTAGTGTCTTTACTTTTTACTTGTGTGTGTTCCTTCTTATATGATGTTCCTTTAATCAAAAGCTTCTCTCTTCAATATCAACACAAACAGTATATGTACTTAATCTCAGGTTTATTCCACTCTTACATGAAAACTCTAATTCCAAGCCACAGTCAGGAATGTAGTTATTCTTTAAATGACCCTATTAAATATCTTCCGTGGTCCAGAAAGTGTGATAAGACTTAAAAATATAAATAAAGCTCAAGTTCCTAAAGTTCCAATGTATTCAAAATATTCATGATTCAGACTATAAAATAATCAAATAAATTAATCAAGGTGCAGTGCAAAGTGATTTTATACACACACAGAATGCAAAAGGAATCATGTCAGAGATTTCTCTAATTCATCAAGAAAGGCTCAGAGAAAGCTTTCTAAAGTAAACTATGTTTGACTCAAAAAACAAAATGAATAAAACACAAAAGTGAGAAATTGCACTATATAATTTGCATGTAGCATTAAAGATTGTATATGCAGTTGTATATAAGTAGAAAATTAATCTAAAGAGAAAATGAGACAAAGCTTTGCACACTAAAGCTGTTTGAACTTTACACTGAAAGCTTTGGGAAGGCACTGAATGCTTTGAGCAGGGAAGTGTCCTGAACAAATTAGGTTTTTTTAATTTTTTTATTTTAGAAAGGTCATTCTAGAATTAGTATGGAAAATACAACACCCAGGAGTCATATGAGAGGTAGGAAAAATAGTTATGATGCTTTTACTAATAAATACACGAGAAGTGGTTAAGAGTCTAAATTATAGCTGTGGAAGAGGGAAGACAGAAAACAGATTCTTGAGATAACGAGTGATAGAACCTGCAGCATTTACTGACGTGATAGAATGTGTAAATTAAGGAATATGATGACTCCAAGATTCTAACTGAAGAAAATGAATGAATGGCAAGTTAGTCCTTGGTTGAGATACAGAATATTGGAGAAAAATATTTTCTGAGGAAGTGGCAGAATCTAATTAGGGACACAATGAATTTGAGATATTGATGGAACATCCAACTACTTGAAAACATACTCTTGGCTCTTTGTTTCCAGAGCCAGTAATGATACCTATCACACAACAGTAGCTTCAAACAATTTATTATATGAATGAGTGTTGAATGAAATAATTTTGAATGAATATTAAATAGAAATGGGTTATAGCTTGTTAAAGACATCAGAATCCTTAGACAAAGCCAGGAAAATAGATGTGGTTGACCAGGGATTGGTTATCTGGTGAAAGAGGTATCAGATCAAAGATAGAGCTTAAGAATAAAATCATCAAGTTCAGTAGCAAAAAAACTAAATAAAATAGTGGTCCTAGAAAGTAGGAGAAAATCTAGAAGACAGTGGTGTCCCAAGAGCTGAGGGAAAAGTAATTCAAGAAGGGAGAAATTCAAGAAAACTTATCCTAAGTTTTATAATAGTTATTTAATAATTTTCTTTATTTAGTTTTGAGAGGGGGGTCAGAGAGAGGAGGAGACACAATCTACAGCAAGCTTCAGGTTCTGAGCTGACAGCACAAAGCCTGACTCTCGGCTTGAACTCATGAACCTTGAGATCATGAGCTGAGTTGAAGTCAGACGCTTAACCAACTGAACTACCCAGGGGCCCCTATTTAATAATTTAATATCAGGACAAAAACAAAACAAAATCGCCTTTCTGTTTGCTAATATAGATAAGATTTAGGAATTCAGCACTGGCTGAATTTTCTTTTGGTTTGTATCACACAATTCAGTATAATATTCTACAATGTATGCTACTTAAGGAATATGTATACTGAGTCTTAAAAACAATCTCTAACGGCTGCCTGAGTGGCTCAATTGGTTAAGTATCCATCTCTTGTTTTTGGCTCAGGTCATGATTTCACAGTGGTGAGATTGAGCCCCATGTCGGGCTCCATGGTGGGCATGGACCCTGCTTAAGATTCTATCCCTCTCCCTCTTCCCCTCCTCCACTGTTCTCTCTCTGTCAAAATAATAATAATAATAATTATAATAATAATCTGTAAGATACAGTAAGGCAAAGGCAATACTCAAATCTGATTTGCTGTGCATGTGTGTACAGACATGCATGTGTGCACACGGTTAAAACAAAAAGAGCTCTGCATTTAGAGAAACCTTAATTCACTTCCATTCCAGCTGTGTGAACTTGGATAACTTTGAGTAGTTTTCCTATTTAATACAATTAACAAAGTATTACATCCTTCCAAGGAAGTTTTAATAACTAAATATAAACAAAACAAACATAAAGCACTCAAAACAATGTTTGAAACTTAGTAGATGCTGAATAAAGGGCAGCGTTTTTAATGTCAGAGTTTAAAATCTTCTCAGTTAAATACATTCACTGAGAATTAAATCTGAATGCAAAGATATTCTTTCACATATTCTGATTATCTGATTGAATATTCTGAGAAAGAGAAGGTGGAAAATGAGAAGCACTAGTTTGTAATATGAATTCTTTAAAGTATAGTACTGCCTGGCATTGTTAGCTAGAACTTTACCCAAAACATGAGCAAAGAACACATCATCAGAAAGAACATAAAGTCTCTGAATAACAATGTTCAATACGTTCAGAATAAAAGATTTAGCCATGAATGAGTAGATGAAAGTTCCTTCTCCCCTGATTTTTTCCTTCTTTCATTAACCCCTCTTTCCTCCCACCTTTTTGTTCAATCTACCATCAAATCCCCATCTTCTTACCTTCTGTGGTCAGATTCCAAAAGACCACTCTCTCCCTTTTTCCAAAATATGATATTATGGCATTCCTCCATATAAATCAGCTTGTGTCATCTCCTGTCTTTAGCCTGTATCTTCTGTAAGACAAATCCAAAATTATTTTGTTCATATGTACCTTTCAAGTATTATCCAAGTATTATTTCAAGTAGTCAAGTATTATGTTGAAAGACCCTACCAAAACAGGGTTAGATGAAAATCAACACCATGGACAGAGATTATCATTGAATCACACTAATTAATAGAAATAAAAAAATCTTACAAATATCATAGAAATGATCACTTTAGAAAATCTGTTTTTACTATTACATGAAAATTAATAAATAGTATTATACAGTTAACTTAAATATAATTATGTATGAAAACTATAATGGGTCTCTTTGTTTTTAAGATTTTTAAAAAGTATTTCAACACACAATGTGGGGCTTGAACTCACAACCCTGAGATCAACAGTTGCACATTCTACCCACTGAGCCAGCCAGGTACCCCTATAATGGGTCTCTTAATTATCAATTTTCATTCTCTAAAAATCTGCTCATTTTTTTTCAATCTGGATTGCCTCTTGCTGATCTTCATCTGAATATTACTGACTTACTTTTTAACCCTGGTACTTGGATATGCTATTCTTAAATTGGAATTCTTATTTCTATTTGTAAAAAAATGTTCTCTTCTGTTACTAGGTAGATAAAAAATCATTTTAAATGTAGCCTTTTTCAACTGCCTTCTTAAAACATTTTGTTCCTATACATTCTGCAAAAGCCCTACAACCCATTGCATTATAACCAGGGAATGGCTCTCTTTACAGATTGCTTAACAGCTGTTTTCTTACCTAAATACTGTGCCTTCATGACCTATATTCTTTTTCTCTGTATTGTTGTTGGTTTAATGTACTTGGCATTTGGGCAGAAATATGGAAACAGGATACCTATTGCATGGTACTTCAAAGTGCCTCCTTAGATTCCCTGTGATGAATGTGTTCTACTAAGTTATCTTTAACAAAATATTAATACATAAAACACAAGTGACAAATTATTTTTAATACAGTCAAGCCCAGAGCAATTTAAAATGGATACAATGTAGAGAATAACTTAAAATTTAAAAATTAAAGAATATATTTTAGGTGTTTTATGGTTTAAAATGCATGATTTTTCTTACTGGTTTAAAAAAAAGATGCTTTGAAAGTGACTTCTAAGTTACTATACAATGCAAAGTGCATCATTTAACTCTGTTAAAATAACAGAAAAATATATATTTGTTGTTAATGAATCACCATCAAGCGATGGAAGTAATATGCAGCAACACCTTGGTGTTACTCTCATAAGTATTCTGACATTCCAGCATGAAATTTTAACACTGAACTTTGATGACTCTTCATTTCTTCCATCTGTTTTCCTGGTTGGTTGATATAGTTTATTTCTTTGTTTTGTTTACATT
The DNA here is from genome assembly GCF_014898765.1 of Herpailurus yagouaroundi. NCBI lineage: Eukaryota > Metazoa > Chordata > Mammalia > Carnivora > Felidae > Herpailurus > Herpailurus yagouaroundi. The sequence continues at coordinate 70,401,800 of NW_024412376.1, forward strand.
TGCTTTCTGGAAGATTTTAATAGCATACTTAGGGTATTTTTCCCCCACAGTTTGTAAGCTATTTAATTGAAATAAAACCCGACTTCATTTATAATGAAACTACTAAAAATGGATGTGTTTGGGTGATGTAAAATCTGACTTAAAACAAAGAAAGCTTGTTGGCAGTCAAGGCAATCTGGCACTCAATGATCCCTGCAAGTTGCACATTTAATTAGAGGGGAAACTCATTAAAGTATCTGGGAATATTAAGATGTTGCTATGATTCTAAATAGCTGAGTCCAGCCCTTTGAAGAGTTGGCTGAGATTATCAGCACCTGCCTTGATTGTGTCTGTCTTATTCACATACACAAATATTCAGATACATCCTTGTGTGACACATAATAATTAAGAAAATCCTGTGTAAACTGCATACCTTATATTCAATTTCATTCAAGAACAGCATTTTACAGAAATGGAATATATAAAGCAATGTATATTTTTGTTCAGGTAGTACATGTGAGACACAAGTGAATGATACTAATATTAAAAAGTTGTTCTTGGGGCACCTGGGTGGCTCAGTTGGTTAAGCATCTGACTTCAGCTCAGGTCATGATCTCACAGTCTGTGAGTTTGAGCCCCGCATCAGGCTCTGTGCTGACAGCTCAGAGCCTGGAGCCTGCTTCAGATTCTGTGTCTCCCTCTCTCTCTACCCCTTCCCCGCTCATGCTCTGTCTCTATCTGTCTCAAAAATAAATAAAAACATTTAAAACATTTTTTAAAAAAATAAAAATAAAAAGTTGTTCTTAAATTCTCTGCGGTAGAGCAAGTTAACAAAGAAATTATTGTCAAACTGCTCAATATTTCATATGGAAAAATCTCTGTAGGGTAGCATGGGAAGAGGAATTATAATTGAATTTAAATGGGCAGAAATATGGAAACGAGATACCTATTGCATGGTACTTCAAATCATATATGATTTATATGAATTATATGATTTTAAAGAAAATAAAGTGGCGGCTAGATGGTTCAGTTCATTGAGTGTCTGACTTCAGCTCAGGTCATTACCTCATGGTTTTTAGGTTTCAAGCCCTGTGTTGTGCTCTGCACTGTCAGTGCAGAGCCTGCTTTGGATCCTCTGGCTCACTCTCTCTTTCTCTCTCTCTCTGCCCTTCCCTGCTCATGCTCACGTGCGCTCTTCCTCTCTCTCAAAAATAAATAAACATTTAAAAAATAAAATAAAGTAAAATAAAACAACCCAAATATATAAATGAAATTATGTGCTTGCAGTTATTTAGTAAAACATGTTTTGCAATTGTTCTGCAAATTGTTCTGCATGTTTTGCAAATTCTAAGTAATACATAGAATGAAATAACTTAGTCTAATATCAAAAGAGCACTGAACCAGGAATAAGAAATGCCTACACTAAATTCTTAATTTTACTATTTATCCATTATGAGTTAGATAAGTCATTAACTTTTTAAACTTTGTATTTTTCTCTGTAAAACACACGCAAAAACAATTTTCAAAAATATTTAACAAAGATTCTGTTAATTAACATTCAATTTAAAATGGGCATAACATTCCTACATAAAGTTTATTCTGCTATACAACCTAACAGCTCTTTTATAAAAACTTGTCATTATTATTTTATTCACTGGAATGGTCAAACCATAAATGGAAGAATAAAACTTTTATTTATAGTATCTCCCATTTCTATACGCCAGGCACTTAACATGCATTATATTTCTTATATTTATCATTAAAAATCATAAATGTATGAAACATACATCTTTGCTTCCCATTTTATGTATTAAGAAAAAAATAAGAAAACTCAGAAGTGTTAAGTTATATGTCCAATCACATACAGCTAAAAAGAGCCAGTTAGCTAAAAACTCATTTCTATCTCCTTCAGCATAAATGAAATTTTCTCGAATAGATATTAAATCTCAAATCATTATTTATTTAAAATAATGAGGCAATATATTAGAATGAATGCTACCTTTCCCTTGTAATAGCTACAGTGTAGCTGGGTCCCTGTTATTAAGTATGTTAAGTATGTTGCTGATCACTCTGGGAACGATCAATAAGGAAAATGTATCATGTTGCTACCAATTGTCATGGATGCCAATATTTGAGAAATACCAGTTCTTGAGGAAATTCTCTTGGAGGCACCTTGAGATTTTAAAAACTCACTCAAACAAACAAAAATTTATTTACCCTATCCCCAGCTTCGTGTACTTTACAAGTAGATGTAGAGTTACTTTTGAGTTTCAGAGAACGTTTAGATCACATCTGGGTGATCTGGTTGTGTGAACTCGGTGATCGTTATAGAGCTTAACAAGCTCAGGTGCAACTGTCAGATTCAAGACACTTGGAGATTCAGGACACAATTGTGAAATACTAGCTAGTAGTCTTCCCTAGCCACTATGCTCAGTAATCTGAAATATAGCTCTGAAAAGAGTTATACCACAAGGATAAAAAAAATAATTATCCTCTAGACTCCAACGAATGTACATAGTAAGACGCTGAAAAAGAGGGTATGTGTAAATTCTCTTTATTTACCAGAATAAAGCTATCTCTGATAAAAATTCATTGTGCAGAAAGTATAATGAATACCTGTTAATTTATCCCAAGGAACTCTATCCTCTAAGTTTCTCTTTTCTCTAACTTTACTTTCTATCCTCTACCATTTGACTTGATTTCAATGAGTTTCTATTTTTTTCTTTTTTAAAAGGATTCATCTATTACACATCACCTTGCTTAAATTGTAAGCTTTAATGTCTTATGTACTGAGAATATATTCAGAGTAGTGTAAAGCTAATGGTAATTATTCTAATTTTAAATAATAAATTATTATTGTTAAGGGCGGGCTTTAGGCAGGGATTTGATATTGCAAGATAAATTTGTCCAGATCCCAGTTCCAGTTTGTCGAGGAGAGAGATTTTCCTTACCAGCAAAAAGCAATTCATTGACACCAGCAGAATACCTAAGATTTCAACTAAATTCTGATACTATCTATCCAGAGACAGTGTCAGATCCCATAGGTAAGGGCTCAGTCCTACAAAACTTCCTCCCCTACCCCCACAACTTCAGAGGCCAGTAACAAGCCAGGTTGTTACCTGTACTTCTGACCCACTAGCTATAAATTAGAGCTTCTCATGGCCCCCTCCTTGAGTTTAGTTAATTTCTAGAGCAGCTCACAGAACTCAGAGAAAGATGTTACTTATTGGATCGCTAGTTTATATAAAAGGATGTAACTGGGGAACAGCCAGATGGAAAACATTCACAGGGTAAGCTAAGGTGAAAGGGCATAGAGCTTCCATGTTCTCTTTGGACACCCCATTGTATCAGCATCTCCACATGTTCATCCATCCATAAACTCTTCAAACCCAATCCTTTTGGGTTGTTAAGAAGTTTTATTACATAGGCATGCTTGATTAAATCATTGGCAATTGGCAACTGATTCGACCTCCAGTCCCTCCTCCTTCCAGAGGTCAAGGGATAAGATGGAAAATTCAAACCCTTAAACCAAGGTTGATTCTCCTGGCAACAGCCTCTATCCTTAAGTGCTTTCTAAGGGTCACGTCATTAACATGAGAAACACCTCTATTGCTCTCATTACTTCGGAAATTTTAGGAGTTTTAGGAGCTCTGTGACATCAATGGGAAGGAAGATCAAATATATACATATATATATATATATATATGTATATATATATTTCCTATTATAAATCACAATATCACAAAGGTTAGGGAATACACCAGAGAATATCATCAATGGGATGATGAAGTACAAAAATAAGAATAATTCAAATTTTAAATATATTGTTATATACGTTGTTATACATATGTATATATATAAAACAATAAATGTATATATTTTATATATATTGTTTTTTTTGTTTTATTTTTCCTTACAACCTATAAATTAACCAGCATTTCTCATGCCTTATGCCCAATGTAATAGAAAGAGTAAAGTGAAAAATAGTTTTGTGGGTTTTTCTGAGGCATAATTGATATCCAATATTATATTAGTTTCAGGTGTAAAACATAATGACTTGATATTTGTATATACTGTGAAATGATCACCACATAAGTCTAGTTAGCATCTGTCAACACACATAGTTAGAGAACTTTTTTCTTGTGATGAGAACACTTATGATCAATTCTTTTGGCAATTTCCAAATATGCAATATAGTGTTATTAACTACAGTTGCCATGCTGTACTTTACATGACCATGACATTTATTTTATACCTGAAAGTTTGTACCTTTGGATCCTTTCACCCATTTTGCCACTCCCTTTACCCCCACCCGTAGCCTTTGGCAACCACCAAGCTGTTCTCTGTGACTATGAGCTTGTTTTGTTTCATTTTAATAGTTACATTCCAATAAAAATTTAAATAGTCCTTCATACGTCTGTTAAATAATATCTGGGTTTGACCTCTAATGAATATGCTCCCCCACTTTACCTCATTTTCAAGCCTGGGATAATTCTTAATTACAAAGTAAAGAGCATGGAATAAATTCTATAAAACAAAATCCATTAGAACTATGAGAAAGGGTAAACACAATTTTAGTAGGCTACATATTTGACTTGTCCTCAAGAAATTAAGTAGATAATTGGACTAACATAATTTAAAAAGTGCAATAAATACTTTTGTTTATATGTATGAATTTACATATCTATAAATTGAAATATATGTAAAATTAAACATTAATACATTATCTATGCAAATACATACACATGTATATACACATATATAAGCCCTGCACATATATTAATACATGATGTTTAGCCTAGACTGAAAAATAATCATCTTTTAAAAATATGTGATTTTCTTTTAAGGAGTTTCCTGGAAGTAAAGAACGGTTAGCTCATGACTGTTCTTTTCAATTCTCCTGCTTACTTAAGAATTAGAGGATATTTACTCCATTTTTGGCAATATGTTCTTTGAAGTTTTAGTTTTCTAATATTGTTATAATTTAGCAATATATTGCTATTTGTGATTTTAATTTTTAAATTATATATATAATGATGGTTACAAATCTGAGTCATGAGGAAATGAATTTTTTTTAATGTTTATTTTTGAGAGACAGAGAGACATTGTGAGAGCTGAGAAGGGGCAGAGAGAGGGAGACACAGAATCCGAAGCAGGCTCCAGGCTCTGAGCTTTGAGAACAGAGCCCGACGTGGGGCTCAAACTCATGAACCTTGAGATCATGACCTGAGCTGAAGTCTGACGTTTAACCAACTCAGCCACCCAGGTGCCCCGAGGAAATGATTTTAATGAAAGCAGTTGCTTTTACTGCACTGCTCCTTGTGTATGATCAGGTTTCCCAGGATCATATCATTTTCCTAATATTTTTTACATTCATTTGGGTATAAATTCATAAAATAAAATCATCTATTTTTTTTTATTTATCCACATTAGAATTCTCACTCTGATAGATATGGATTTAGCTCATTTAATCATTCATCACCACAAAGACATCTCTCCATCTCTATGTTCCTTCCCTCTACTGTTAACATTTATAAGTTTAAATTTCATTACCTGTCATTGTTGTGGTGGTTGTTATTATATTATCTATAAAGATAATCCTTTAGCTTGGTTACTAGAGGCAATGGGGATAGAGGAGAAGCTGAACATTTTTTCTTACAATGTCTTGATTTTGTTTATCCATAGGTTATTGGACTTCAGTGAATATGGGATTCTGTTTGTTGTATTTTTCCATAATCCTGCATTTGATTGCTGTGGCTGAGGACTCTATGTAGTGAGTAGGATCTTACTGATCTCTTCAATGGTCATTTTTAACTTGACAAGACAGTTCATTTTTCATTTGTGAGATTTTGATATTGATTTTTACACTATCCAAAGGTACTGATAATTTGTCATCACACGCTGGCAGCAACAAAGACAAAAAGATTCAGGAATGACACAAATATAGCATAAATTCTCACATAATTCTAGGGTTATTTTTGTAAACTGTCTTTTATATTGCTAAAGTTGTGGCTATTATGCCTCTCTTTTGTTACTCTTAATTGAGTTCCATTCTTCACTTCAGGTATAGGTTGATTGGATAAGTTGAAATCCATTAAAAACATGTATATATTTTTAGGGGCACCTGGGTGACTCAGTCAGTTAAGCATCCAACTTTTGATTTGGGCTCAGTCATGATCTCACAGTTTGTGGGATTGAGCTTTGCCTGGGGCTCCACACTGACAGAACGGAACCTGCTTGGGATTCTCTCTTCCTCTCTCTATGCTCCTCCCCCTGCTCATGCATGCATATACTCTTAAAAATAAATAAAATAAAAATTTAAAAAACGTATATATTTTTAATTATGTAAATATGATTCATTGCAGAGACACAATGTGGCAGGTAAATTCTAGGATGGCTCTTCATAATGCCTGATTCCTGATGTCAACTACAATTCCCTCTCCTTGTGTGTAGGCAAAACCTGTGACTTGCATCAAACTAGTAGAACATAGCAAAGTTTATGGGCTGTCTTCCCATGATTGTGTTTCACTACATAACTCCATCTTGCTTGTAAAGTCTTTTTAGGACTCACTTTTGCTGGCTTGTTGAAGTGAGCATGGCCAGAAACTGTGGGTGGCCTCTCTGAGCTGAAAAATGTCTCTAGTAAATTAGAATAACCTCCAGCCACTTGCTAGGAAGAATCCAGGAATCTCAGTCCTACAACTGTAGGTTGTATTGCACAGTCTGTATAAAATGAAGTTTTTCATTCATTCATCTTGATCAGCACTGAACAGAAGCATTCAGTTAGGATGTTTTACATTTCCTTTGTCACTCTGGAAAATCCCTTCTGTTATTTCCACGGTATTAGAAAAATGGACCCCTAAAAGATATCCACATTACATCCTTAGAATAACTTTATTCTATATATCCAGTACTATTTTAGGAAGTAGGTAGCTCTCGGCCTCACAGAGCTTATATCTTGGTGCTGGCAACAGATGGACAGATATTTGATGAGTATTTAAATAAATATTTATTGGGCAATTAATAAAAATGACAAGAGGAAAGCATATGAAAGTGTAGAAAAGTGGTATTTTAGACAGGTGGTAAGAGAGGCCTCTATGAGTATCATACTTGAAGTAAAGATTGAACACAGAAAGAGAGGAAATCTTAGTGATATCTGGTATAAGACTATTCCAAAGTCAAAGATTACCAGTGGAATATCCATAGGGTACTAGTTTACTTTGGATAGTATGGAAAAGAAAGACGCCAATTTGAGATAAAAGAAGCAGGGGAGAAAGTTGTAATAAAGACAGAGGGCCTGGTGCAGTTTTCATTTTAGGTGTCTTGGGAAGCCATCACACTTAGAATAGGCTTCAGAGCAGAGGTGTGACAGAAATTTACTTTTGCTTAAAAGGGATGACTGCTATAGACTGTAATTGGGTTCCCCCAAGTCATATGTTGACGTCTTGAAGCCTACTACCTCAGAATGTGACTGTATTAGAAGAGTCTTTAAAGAAATAATTAAGGTAAAATTAGGTCATATGGATGGCCCTTAGTACAACATAACTGGTGTCCTTATAAGAAGAGGAAATTTGGACATACTGAGACACACCTAGGATGCATGCACACACAGAAAAAACTGTGTGAGGACAGAGTGAGAAGGTAGCCATCTTCTCAAGGAGAATAACAAAGGAGAGAAGTCTCAAGTGAAATCAGTGCTGCTACACCTTGACCTGGGGCCTCTAGCTTCCAGAACTGTGAGATTTCTGAGATAATAGATGTCTCTTGTGTAAGCCACCTAGCGTTTGGTATTTTGTTATGGAAGCCCTAGCGAACTAATACAATGGCTCTGGTTAATAAGTGGAAAACATATACTAGCAATGTAGGTTCAGACGTAGTACCAGAGTGAGATATTGGCAACATGGGCTACAGAGGTAGCAGAAAATGGTGAGAGGTGTTTAGATACTCTCTCTCTCTCTCTCACTCTCTCCATATATATATATGTATGGAGAGAGAGAGAGAGAGAGAGAGAGAGAGAGAGAGAGAAAGAGAAATTAGAGCCATTAGGATTCCTCAATAAAGTGGATGTGGGAAGTGATATATATTAAGGCCTCAAGGAAAGGATAATCCATTGGTTTTGCTCATGGCCATGTTTCATTCTGATTCCATGTTGAAAGTAAGATTATTTTTCTAGTCTAAAATGTGTTTTAACAAACAGTAGCCTTGTTCATTTGTTTGCTTTTAATAAATATCTTTCACTAATGGTAATTTGCATTACACATTATACATTAAAAATAGGAGCCAAATAACTTAATATTAGATTTAGTTAATCTCGCCTGTCCACAGTGAAGTTATTAGACAGCCTAGCTGGAAATATATTCACTGAGTGACAGTATGTCAAGTCTCTTTTCAGTTTTGAAAAGTTTGGATGAATTCCAGAGATCAATGTAGAAATTAATTGCTTACAGTTTCTGGCACAAGTCTTCTCATCAGCACTGATTTTTTGAACAGCCATCATAACAGGGCATTGCTTGCCAAGGTAAGGAGCCTGACAGTTTCGCAATTAGAGAGGACTGGGGGTTGATCTGTTGGTCTTAGGAAGAGATATGCACAGTGTAAAAATTACATGCAAAGACAAATTAATCAGAGTGTTTTAAAAAGAATTGTTTAGCATTCTATCATTTAACTTCTCTGTCATTCATTTCATCTCTCCCATAAGGGACACAGTTGAAAATAATTAGACATAGATATTTCTGAGCTTAGCTATTTTTTGTATGTGTTTTCACAATATTGTACTTAATGATTTAATCATTCTAGAAATTATGGAAAATTGATTTTTATGAAAATAAAGCATCTGGTGACATAAATAATGTTTGCAGAGTTGAGTAATTTATAACACCTAAGTCATTGCATGTGGTGAACTTTAACTCAGAGTGATAATGGAAAGCATCACCCTATCCTCTGAAGGTTTCAGAAAAGTACTCTGTGCTATGAAGGAACACAGATAGATGGTTTGTGTTTTATAAATTAGATTTAAATTATTTATGAAATTCTAGCTTTACCACCTCATTATTCCATGTGAACTTTCAATTTATGTACCACTAATCCTGATTATATAACTAAATAACTTTTGTGATATATAAATATTATTTCCCAAACAGATGCATTTATTTAATTCTCACACACATTCTCTTACACACATGCACACTCCAATTTTCAGTCTTTACTTTGATATGTTGATCTTTACTTTTCTGTAACTCAGGTTAATTTTTATTTTGAATTACCTATCAACGTAGAAGAAAGTTAATTTTAGTTAATCTGCTACTTATCTCCTTTTTCCAGGGCTGAGTGAAAATTCTGGGAGGACATCATACTACCAAATAGTAGGAAGCATATACAGTCCTCATATCTATATAACAATATACATATCAACCAATTCATTGAGATGCATCATTCATCTATTTGTCTCTAATTTGTCAGTGTTGTGACCATATTCTTTAGTATTTCCTATAAAGGCGCTTGGGTCCAGCAGCTCTCTGCTCATTTCATGTTCTAGTTAAGAGACAGTTTGCTACTTTTACATCTCACTGATATAAGGAAATGTTAGAAGCCCTTTACAGCTTCAATTGACTACCTTCATGATCGCCATTTTTCTTTTTTAAGTCTTGCTGAATGCTTATAGAAAGACGGGCACAGAGCTTTGTCTTTTCTTCAAATCTTAGGATATAGGCCTTTCTTTAGAACTGACTGATCTATTATTTGCCCCTTCTTTTGCCTTTACTCAGGAGAATAATTTGTAGCCTTCAAAGGAAGTCTACATACTTACAGATCCCTTATTATAATTTCTGAATATCTATCAAATATTCTGCCTATGAATACAGTCTTTCAAAATTGCTTGAGTTCTTTGAAACCAAAAATTTAAAAAAATGTTATTTTAAAATTGTTTTTGGTCACATTCCTCCCCTGGGAAAATGAGCACCAAAAGTCATAAGTGCCTGAATGAGAATTGGGGAGAAAGGTATGGAAAGTAAAATTAAAAGAAAAAAAAAAGAAAAAATGAGTGTAAGTTACTATCAATGAAAAAATTAAAAACATGTTTGCGATGCAGAATAAGCCTCAATTTGTAAAACTTTCTCTTTTTGTTAAAATGTTTTTAATTTATTTATTTTGAGAGAGAGAGAGAGAGAGAGCATGAGCAGGGTAGGGTCAGAGAGAGAGGAGAGAGAGAATCCCAAGCAGGCTTCACACCATCAACACAGAGCTTCCTGTAGGACTTCAACCCACAAACCGTGAAATAATGACCTGAGTCAAAATCAAGAGTTGGACGCTTAACCGATTGAGCCACTCAGGTGCCCTTCATTTTGTAAAACTTTCAATAGTGTTTTCAGTTTATAATATTTTCAATATATATAGAACATATAATATATAAAGGGGATTCTGGTTTTCTTGATTTTGGATGTGGATCCTTAAGCTGAAAAAAAAATGGTGTCAAGTAGTTCTGCAACCTGAAGCCAGGAAAAGAATCATGTCTACAGAATAAGCTAAATGGATACTGAAAGGTACTCTCAGAAATAGTGTATCACCACCTCCATGCTTTATAAGAAAAGTAAAGCTATGCCTGAAGAGATTAAACAAGACTGTAAATATATATAAATATATATACATATAAGTATATATATATATACACACATATATATACACTATATATATAGTCATATATATACATGTATACCTATTCTTATATATGTGTATATGTATGTGTATATATATGTACATATATGTGTATATATATGTTCATATGTAGAGATATAGATAAAGATATATATGAACTCTTTGTATAGCCAAGGAAGGTTTTAATTGTAAAGAGTGTGCTTTGTAATTGTAAGTGTGCTTTGTATATTCTCTCTCTTCTTGAACCAAACTCAAGAGTATAAGGGGAAATGCTTCTGCCCACATCCAGCCAATTGAAAGGCCTCAAAATAATCATTGGGAGATCTTGCCATGAGTCCACTGAAGTCCAAGGGACATCTGACTCCATTGGTCAACTCTAAAGTGAGCAATGGGTACTAGAGTTGCAACTCTTTAGCAGCAGAGCATGGATAGCTGGCATTCCATCTGGGTAAGGATGCCTGTAATTCTCTTGTGAACCTTGCATAAGGAGTCAGACAGAACCATCTCTAATAGATATACCGAAAGGGCTAGGAAACACAGACAGCAGTATAATCATCCAGGCTGTATAAACAATGCCCAGAGAAGACATTACTCACTTGATAAAGTGAAATAGTGAGAGATGCCCGACAATGGAATTCTCTTGGAGAACTCACATATCTAGGGGAAACAGCCAGAAATTTTTAACCTATAATATACTAATTGCTATATTTTCTAATCACATGTATAATTCCCAGTCATATGAAATCTTTCCCTATGTCTTCATTGCCCTCCTATAACAGCCCTTATCATGCTGAGGGGGATAAAACAGCAAATAAGAAGAAGGAAAGATGTACAGCACAAAGTAAGAGAACAACCACAAGTGTATGGGGTTTTATCCAAAGGGAGCTATTAAAAGGAAAACTGATGAAATGAAAATGCTTACCTTATATTATAGAGCCTAGTTTATTTAAAATACTTTAAATATATTTAAATACTTTATATATACATCTATATAAATACTGTAATATTTCATGGACTCTTATTGAGTCTATTTTTTTCAAAACACTTCAAAAATATATAGTGCATGATACTATTTGCTTCTACTCATAAACACACGTTTCCTGATTAATACAACTTTATATTATAGACTTTAATTAAAAAAATTAAAATTACCTGTGTATCAGTCTCCTCTTTTCTCTAGAGTATTTGGGAAAAAGTAGAATTAATCATTTCCTAGGGTAGTTCCAGGATGTAACTGCTTTTTTTTGTGCCTTACTTATCACTACTGCATTCAGGCTACTGCTTATCATGGTTGGAAAGATCAGAAATGATCACCCTTCCTAGTGCTGGCTTCACCACTATAACTTAAGCAGAAGATTGAATACTGGTTGGTCATGGCTTTGCACTATTTTTGCTCCCAGTATCATCATTCAAGGCTCTCCTAGGTATATCAGATTTAACTGAATATTTAAGGCAATTAATCAGTTTTATTATGCAATAGAAAAACTACCTAGGATAAATATAACATATTTCTAATATTAATGAAAAGTTAGTTGAGAACCTCTCTCAAAGAAATTTCATAATTTCTAGCTTGCCTAGTCTCACTCACCTTTTGGTTTGCATCATTCTCTATTCTCCGTGTATTCCTACTCCAAAAACATTGTTCATGTATAGAGAAATTTATCTTTGTCCTTTTATCCCCTCTCACCCTTTGCTAAACTGCATCTTCAGGTCTTTATTCCCAGGAGCTTAGATTCATTTTCATGAATTAAAAAAAAGCCCTAGGGGTGTGTGTGTGTGTGTGTGTGTGTGTGTGTGTGTGTGTGTATACACATATATATGCATATATATGCATGATTATGTTTACAACTTAAATCCAGATGCAAGTATAAAGTAGACATTTTTAATTTCTTTTATATCAAAGCATTTGTCTTTTTTATATCTTAACAAATCTCTCCTTTTATCTTTATAAGGAGAAGTTATATACAGCAGAAATTATAATCAATGTAGATAAATGTTTTTAAACAATCTCTAGCAATCCTAACAGTATAAGATGTCCATTATAGTACTAGTCAGAATGCCCACATGAAACAGATGGTGATCTCAAATGGTATAAATGAAAGAGAGTTTAATGGAACACTATCTACAGAGGTGAAGACAAGGTTAAGGAAAACTTAACAAGTGATAGTGAATAGGTACAGGGCTAGCATTAGCAGTCAGCCATTCATACCCTTATGGTGGTAGGGAATATGGAGCTAGTGGTTATCACATCTGATTGCTACAGCTGTTAAAAAACAAAACAAGACAAGACAAGACAAAAGAAAACAACAGTGGTGAGCAATCACTGCCAAAGTGCAGCCAAAGAGAAATTAAAGTGAGCCAGGATAATAAATACCCTGACCTTTCTCCAATTGTCCTTGAACACTTCTAGGGCTGCCCATTGGGCAATTCTCCCAGATGATGAAGATTAAGAGGCTTTGTCAGTTGCTAGCCAGTTGGTCAACGTTTGTAGCAGGACAGAGTACATGGAAGAATGGACCTGGAGGCATAAATGGAGAATAATTTGTACAATCTACCCCTTTTTCCCATTAACATCAACTCAGATGCTTTGTCTGGATGTAAGACTCAGATAAATTAGCAGAGCAAAGGAAATGATGAGACCAAATAAAAAATGGTTGTTTTTATGTAGCTAATCATTATCCCTATACCATTTATTCCATGTTACCCCTACCCTCTATAGGCATATACACTGGTTGGAACTTTTTATGTAGAGGGTTAACTTGACACAAATCTTCATCACATGGGACACAACTTCTATGTGCTCCTGTCCTTACCAGGTTGACCACTATTATTGAGCACAGGGGAAATAGGAGGAACTTAATAGGAACTTACTTTATAATATAGTGATATGGTTGTTCTTGACGCTACTGGGGAGAAGCAACTTAATTTTCCTTTAGTAATCAGTATCAAATCACCTTGGCCAGCACATTAACCCCTTTCTGTCAGTTTAATAGCAGAAACATTAAATAAGAAGTGGACATTCTTAATTTTCAATTTAAAAGATACATAACTATATTTCCTAGTGAAAGCATTCCTTCTAGGGTATTAGAAGACCTAAACATAATTATCCCAAGATCACAGAAATAGAATGCAAAAAACTTTTTAAGTGTGCTACCAGAGTAGTAAGTGGGGGTTGGGGGGTAGTGATTCTTGATCACTCCCAACCATGAATCCCAGGCCTTTGCTTTCTTTCTGTGGAGTAGATCAAACTGAATATTGGGTCATGGATTTAAAGCCAGAGTGACTGTATTTCCTAGTTTAGCCCAGGCAGTGCCAGTTCAGAACTTTTGTCTTATCATATTGTGTAGTTCTCCTTTCCTTCTGAAAAATGTCTCGCTTTACACAGTAAGTTATATGATCATGTTATTAAAGGCACTAATGCATGTTACAGAGCAGCTCCCTACACTTGTAGGGAATTCTTTTTGTCTACTTGACATCATATTTAATTCTGCAATAAGCCATTTAAACATTTTACCAACTAAGATAGAGTACATTAAGACAAATGAATTCTTGTCTTTTCCCATGGCCTCACTTTTGGGTGTTTATTTTAAATTCCCTGGTTGAGGGCTATGTTTTTGAGATACCTAGGTGATGACTAAAACATTGCTACTAAAAGTGCAGCTTGTACCTCAGTGCTGATTGCCAAACTACCAGTTACCAGTCCAGGACTAGATTTAATTCAGAAACTGAGAAAAAAAGATTAGAATATTTTATAGAATTTTGACATGGCTGCTATAAGCTAGCACATTAACAATGGCCCCATCTCTGAAAATATTATATATCCATTAGAGTTCTACAAACTTATGCCATGAATTGAATGTCAAACCAGCTGGGTATTTATTGTATGCAGTAGGCCCCACTGTAACACTTGATATTTTAAGATTAGTTTGTCAACTGTAACCTAAAATTATATAAAAATCTGAGAATATGCAAGCATTTATAAACTTTTAACATTTATAAATTTAGCATTTACAATAATTTTAATTTTTATTCAAACACTGTTTTTATGTATTATAACTTTATTAGCTAGTTTGGGGAAGTAAAACCTCTATTATTTATTTTCAAACTGAATTTAAAGATGTGAAAATAAGATTCACTGGACAATTTTGTCAAGATAAGGCATATATATTCTAACAATAGTAGTAAAGCAAATTAAAACAATAGACTGGTTCTAAAATAAATGAAGAATGAAAAGTTCATACTAATTTTATTTATTTGGTTTATTTTTATAGCTGCAATTTTTGGTGAGATATTTAACGTTAAGTGTGTCCTTTGAGGAGATGTACTGGCTAACGAAGCCATCAAAACTTGACCTATCCATGGCTAACATTTTGGTGTCACCTGTAGACTATAGGAATGCGCCACTCTGGGCACATTTTTGGTTGGCATAATTGTTTATTTATAAGAGAAATCAGAATTTTTTAATGGAGAGATTTGCAAAATTAGATGAATTGGGAAGATAAAATATTTATACTCTAAAAGGAAGAAACAAAAATTGTATCTAGTAGAGACTTAAATTCTAGGTCAAATAGGTCTTTTTTTTTTTTTTAATTTTTTTCAACGTTTATTTATTTTTGGGACAGAGAGAGACAGAGCATGAACGGGGGAGGGGCAGAGAGAGAGGGAGACACAGAATCGGAAACAGGCTCCAGGCTCTGAGCCATCAGTCCAGAGCCCGACGCAGGGCTCGAACTCACGGACCGCGAGATTGTGACCTGGTTGAAGTCGGACGCTTAACCGACTGCGCCACCCAGGCGCCCCGAGATAATTATTTTTAATAGAAATTACGGATTGACTTATAACTGATGTCAGGCAAATGGTGATTACTCATTTATTTTCAAAACACTGCTCTGCAAATTTTTGAGGAAAAAGGAGAATCTCAAATGATATTTGGATTGCATAAAGTCAATTGAATCAATTTGACATAAAAGAAGTGATTATGTCAAAACGAAAATAACCTTTAAAATAGGACAATAGGGAGCAATCCATTTCATTTATTCTTTCATTTTTCTTCTTTTATTTAACCTTATGCCAGTTTATCTTTGTATTCTAGATAGTAATACCTTCAGTGAAAAAGTAGACTTAACTCTTATTTTCTCTGGTGTTTTTCTTGCTGCTGCTGTTTTTTTTTTTCCCCCAAGTTAACCCAATAAGGTATTATTAAATGTTATTACCTTTTATTCTCCAAGAAAACACTTTGTAAAGTTTAAATATTTCATTAGACCCTAAAGCAATAATAATGTGGTTTACTATCACAGAAAGATTTTATTGATATCAAACTTTAAGAAAAAACAAAACAAAACAAACACAAGCTTTTTGTGTTTTTATACTTTAGAGACAAAAATTACAAAGCCAAACAGGTGTTTACCTGTACACTTCAGTTATTTTTTTTTTTTTTTTTTTGTGCCCAAGAATACTGTGACTACTATGTGAGTTCCCAAGTATTTGAATTCCAAGTTTGGACAAGATATGTTACAGCACTGATTAGGATTTAAGTAGCTTTTCCTTCTTACAACATAAATAGGAAAAGGAAGTTATTTTTCATGAAATAAACACAGCTCATTTATTTGATTATAAAACCAGATCCAAAAATGATACACGGTTCTGGGAATTTTGGGATTCATCTCTTTCAATCAGAGGAAGACCTTTTCTTGCTAAGGCTGTAACATGTTTATATTAAACACTAAAAGAGACTCATTGATTTCCCAGCTCTCTGACTCATGCATTCTGAGATTTGAAAGTTCACAACAAAGGTAGCCAAAAGTAAGCCTATAAAATATAAAATGCGTTCCAAAACCATGTTCAGCTTATGGTGAAAGTCACATTTTAGTGAAATTTTTCTAAATAAAAGAATCTAGTTATAAAGCACTATGATTAATGGCAGATGTGAATAAGCATACCTGTTAAAAATATATAACTGTAGTATTACCTTTGGCCAGGATTTGTTTTGGAATCATCATTGTGGAACATTTGTATCAAAATTTAGAAATGGACCATTTAAAAACTTAAATGTGTAAGGAATTAGGTCTGAGTACTTTAAGACATCAAAGAATGGCAGTAGTAGACCATATGACATAAGTGTTTCAAAAAATGGAAATTTTAACTGATGCTGTTTTTTTAAATTTAAACAAATCAGAGGATTAGTTTTAGAGATTATTATTTAGAAGGATAATAATAAAGTGGCAATTTATCACTTTCTTTTCATATTAAAATTTTGAGTAACACTGACAAAGTGCCAAAAAAAAAAAGAAAGAAATGCTTTCATAGTAATGAAACTGCTTAATACTTTGCCCCTATTGCTCATAACATGACATAAGCATATTTATTTATATCTCTATTCATCTATATTTCTCATATTTAATGTTATTCTTTTAGTAATAGGATTTTTTCTGGAAAATTATTTTTAATTTTTTTTTTCAACGTTTATTTTTATTTTGGGGACAGAGAGATACAGAGCATGAACGGGGGAGGGGCAGAGAGAGAGGGAGACACACAGAATCGGAAACAGGCTCCAGGCTCTGAGCCATCAGCCCAGAGCCCGACGCGGGGCTCGAACTCACTGACCGCGAGATCGTGACCTGGCTGAAGTCGGACGCTTAACCGACTGCGCCACCCAGGCGCCCTGGAAAATTATTTTTAAAAAATAAAACAACAAAATTTGTTTAATTTGTACTATAATAAGGAAATATTTATTTTATTTTATTTTGTACAAGGAAATATTTTAATAAAAATTTTACACAATATAATTAACTGTTTACATCATTCTTTTTGAAATTAAAAATAAGCCCAATTACTTATGACTGTTTCTCCTATAAAAAAATAAAGAAATCCTGCAAGACACTTAACATTGTGAAAGCTAAATCTAGCGCAACCATGGCATAGATGATTATGTTTATAGATCTAGGGAGAATTTGTCCTGGAAAGGAAATCCCTTAATTTTCTGGACCCGCTTTCCTCATACATGAAGCAAGGAGTTAGAATAGATCACTAAGAGAGCACCTCCCCACGTACATTCTGTGGGTGATACCCAGCACTAAATGAAGTACTCCTGGTCTGAGAGGAATTCAATAAGGTCGCAAACCAGCTCAGGTTTAGACTGGGATCCTGGAATGGTAAAGTCATGTAATTGCATCCATTCTTCTCAGGAACTTTAACATAGACCTGGTCCAGTCAAGTTTCCCAATTCTTAGTGTAATTATTGTAAATGGTAGTAAGGAATCTCCAGGAGAAAGATGTGCCTGTGTCCTTACCGCTGTGCATGCTCTGGGAACTTGATCCCAAAATTCTCTGACTAGGCAGTCTCTAGCTTCCTTCCAAAACTGCAACGACCTCTTTGCTGAGTCAATGATGCAAGGAGGTCAGGTGTGCATCCCTAAACCTGTCTCTGAATAATCCTCAGTCTTTTAGGCTTGAGTAGATCCATCATCAATTGAGAGCATCTAAATCTACTTAGATGTTCTAAATATATGCTGTTGAGAAAGGGGATGGGGACATGGGAGTAAATAAGAGTTTAGATTTGAAAATGTTCATTAAGAGTTCCCTAGAAGGAATCTGAGTGTATCTATAAAAGAGGTATCTAAATGCATGTGTTGAATTTAATAGAGAAGTCTAAGCAAGAGACATAAATTTTAGTAGTCATGATCTGAAGATGTCGTTTAAAGCTAAAGGAGTGCTAGAAATCACAGGGAAAGAACTCTGAATAAGAAGAGAAAGAGGAGCTGTCTGATGTTAGTCCAGTCACACTCTGTTCTAAGTTTCATCATTTCCAAGTTTAGATGATGAAAGTATCAACATAATAGAGTTGTGGTGAAGTTCAAATAAAATAATCCACATAAAGTAATTTAGCAAGCTACCTTGATAAAAATAGGCGCTTGATAAGCATGTCTTATTGTTATTACTTTATTGTTTTGTTTTATTTTTGTCAAATAATTTAAAAAGTGTTAAATTATTACGTTTTGTTTTACTATTGTTTTAAATTTTGTTTTACTTTGGACTGAAACATGAATCTCTTCAATATATAATGTGTGATGAAAAAGAACAAGCCTGTGAAAGAATCTGATAAACAGTAGGTAGAAAAGTAAGAGAAAAAAATAGAGGTTATCTTGCTATAGAATGTGAGTGAATCTGCATAAGAGAAAGCAATTATCAAGTAAGTTAATTGCTGATGAAAGATATTATAGGGTAAAGACTGTATTTTGGAATGTATATCAACTAGTGAATTTATGATGCAATTTTAGTAGTTTGGTAGAAAAGGAGAGCACATTGCAGTACATTTAAGAATTTATGGGAGATAAAAAATCGAGCCATAATATTTGCATCATTCCTTGAAGTGAAGGTGAGCAGAGACCAGTAGTTTTAAGGAGTAGTAGGGCCAAGTGGCATAGTTCATTTGTTTGCTTGTGTGTATGTTTGTGTATTGTATTTGTGCTTGTGTGTTTTAATGGGAGCACCTAAATCATATTTGTATGACTAAAGGAATGAGTGACTAATTGAGTTGATGGGGAGAGATTAAATAATAAAATAGAAATAAGATATCATGATGGACTACTGAGGAAAATCTAGGTTTTGATAGGGAGGATTCTTTATTGTTACAAAGAGCAGAGAAAACAGTTGTTTTCTCTGTATATTCATGTCTGTATATTCATGTCTGTATATTCATTGAAAAAAAGAAGGCTAGAATCTATTTTCTATTTTTTTAAAAATAAAACAGATTAGCTAGTCAATAACTCTGGAATAGAGACTTGGACATATGGAGAAGTGAGAAGTTTGAGAATAGAGATTTAATTATGAAACAAACCATCAATATGAAGATCCATGATGTGTGCTGGGGGGAGATGAGTTTGGTGATCTTTAAGATATAATTACCTCAGTCAGCTTGAATACTTGACTTTCTCCAGTTACACTTATACTAACAGTGTTGCATTGGAATATTATACGTAAGTATATAATTGTATACATTTACAGTGAAGAATGAGATCTTGCCAGGCTTGTGGGACAAGAAAAGAGAGAGAAGAAAGAATGCAGGTGAATTTATGACACATACAAAGATAAAAATAATGTTGGATGAGGAAAAGTAAAGAAATTAAATAGCATGAGAGATTATTAACATCAGTGGATTGAAAGTTGTAATGAAGTTAGAAATTGTACTGTATGAAAAGGAGTGTTTGGTTAAGGATGTGATTCTTGTGTTAGTGCTTTGACACTTGAGAAATTTTCTGCTGATCCTATTTACAGTGTATGACCACATAAATGAATATTTTAGCAAGATAGGAAGAAAAATTCATTGGAGATTAAGAAGTCATGAACTGAATATAATTCAGAGTATATAAGAATTTTTAATGGCTTAGTCAAGTCTACTGAAATCTCATAGAGTTATGGCAGTATCTGTAATAATGATAAAATAAGGCAGTCAGGGACGAAAGCCCTCCGATTTCGGTATAGTAATCAACTGGTACACGAAACCTAAGGATTAGGTGGCTGGAAGAGATCATTCTTTTATTTACTCAAAGAACTAATGTTATACTACTGCCACATTAGAATGATTAAATTTATAAACTTAAAATAAGCTTCTCTTTAGGTGAAAGGGAGTGAGAGATACAGCTGTTATGGAATGAATAAGTCATAAGAATAAAAGCTACAGGACAGGGAATATAGTCAGTGGTATTTTAATAGCATTGGATGGTGACAGACGGTAGCTACACTTGTGGGGAGCATGGCATAAGGTATAGAGCTCTTGAATCACTGTTTACATCTGAAACTAATGTAGCATTGCGTGTCCACTATACTCAAATAAAAAATAAATAAATAAAAATAAGTAAAATAAGTTTCTATTATATGTACTGACTTCTCTAATATCATTGAATAAAATGGTAAGCACCTCTTTTTAAAAATCCTAGTAAGATCAGAAAATTATTTGATTAGTGTTTAAAATTTTACCCTGTTTTACTTAAATTGATGAAGAGGTCCTATCTAGTACATCTAAACCAGAATGCCAACAGTGGACTTAATTGAATTCTTTCTCAGTTTGTTTAGTATTTAAAACTGTCTGACATAAAACTAATCATCTTGAGGGAAAAAGATAAAACAAAATATTTTTCAAAAGAGGATATGAATATTTTATATAATAAGATACATTATTTAAAGCATTCTACAGAGAGCACTTAAGGCATTTTGGAAATAAAATGGTGAATGTCAACCTTGTTATCTACTGCTCTTATCTAATGGGAGATACAAGAAGAGATATTTTTAAAAGTCAGTGAATACAAATGCTTTAAAACAATTTTAATCAGTACAGGACTATGATGAGAAAATGAATAAGGATGACGTAATGACTAGTAAAATAGCTATCCACCTATACATTTATTAACTTCATAGATTTAGAGTTTAAAAAATAAAGAAAAACTTGAATCACATTATAAGATATTAAAAGTATATAAATTTAGCTTATCACTTATGTATGTTATTTAAGGAAAATAATGTGTCTTAGGAGTATAAACCATAAGAATGGAAAATGTGTGAAAATAAACAATATTTAAGGCATATATGACAAAAGCATGAAATAAATAGTTAAATTATATATAAGAAGAATAAAGCACTCCTTCCTCCAGCTATTGAGAGTGTTGGTGACTGAAAGCTTCCAGCTGAACTACCCTTCTGAGACTGCCCTTGGTCAGAGATGATCTCTCAAACTATGCCTTCTTTCCAGAGTAGTGTACATTATATTACCAGTCAATACTGGTATAAGGAGCTTAGTTCCATTATCCCAATTTGGGACAACTCTTCAGAGTCTTTCACACTCTCGAGATCCCCTAGGATCATCTGAATCTTCCATTGTAATGCATTGCAAACAAACTTCCCCATCTACTAATACTGTCTTCTTCATTTATAGGTATTAAAGCCAAAGGCATACCATAATAAACCTTTTGCACACAATATGTTTTCTGTAGATCTGACCTGTGATAGTTGCCATAAAGTGGTCTGAAAAAGAACAGATTTTAAAATTGGACTGTGCAGTTGTTTCAGCCACTAGTCATGTAGAATCCCATCATTGGTGGTAAACTGAGCTCAGAAAGATCTTAGCATGTAATAGTAATGCACTCATTAAACTTAATTACTGATGACATGGGATGAGATAAGTCTAAAAGGGAATACAATGTATCAGGAATTTCAGAAATATGGGAAAATAGTAATTCTAATGACAATAATATCAGATGGCTGCTGCTGGGGGCAGCTGATATGATTGGAGACATAGGAAGAAAGTCTGAGTATAGTCACCAAGTGAAATCTGTGAATGAAAGCCAGAGAACCTCTCTGACAACATATAAAGAGATTCTCACGTTTTGTAGAATAAGCTGAGGACAGAGAAACAAATGTCATGCTTAGGACTTAGTTATATTATAGAAGGAGAACTTTAGAGAGGGTTGAAATTTCAGCTATAGCAGGTCCACGATGCCAGGGTAAGGGAACACTGAAATGTGTGATGATGACATCTGCTTTGAGTCAATCCAGATTCCCCTGCAAAAATAGCACCCTTCACATCGTTAAAGAGTAGTGTTTCTCACCTTTTTGATCACTCATGATGATGCAGAGACCTGCACTTTGCAAGGCAACATATATCCCTCCCACCCCAGGATCTGTCCCCAGTTCCCCTCCTGTTAATAAATCAATAAATAGGATTAAAGCATTACATAACTGCAATAGGGAAATCAGAGTCTGCTCCTAAACCCCAAGGACCTACAGAACCTACCAGCAGGAGCTGGAAGACTACATGAAATTAGATTCAAGAAGATTAAATTATAGAAATAAAAAAGAGTTTATTGATATGGGAATGTTTCCCTGTTGCATAGGATTTAACACCTTGACAACTGCTAACATACTCCTAGGCTGGCTCTTAGAGGCTTTGAGTAAAGTGTAAGTTCATACTAATTAAAGTAGCATGATCACATTGTGAAGGAAGAGAACAAAAGTCTCAGACGGCTGGCATACTAGCATATATAAACTATGGCTGGAAATCCCACCAAGGATTGTGCAACACTACAGGGTATAGCAAACATCCCATTTAGCAAAGCAAAAAGTAATGTGTTGGTAAAAGGAGTGCCATCTTCTTTGAGAGACTCCTTGATGGCTGTTGTCTTCAGGCCAAGTAGGAAGATATGTCAGTAGGAAGATATGATTATAAAATTTGCCACCCTGAGAATAATCCACCTAAATGACCCTTAATCAAAATCAGTTGTTGATGCTTAACTGTCAGAAACCCATTGGGCAAAGTTACTGTAATGAAAAGATATGTCAGCACAGTGGCCAGGAATACTGAACCCAGTAGCTATGGCAATAATAACAGAATATGGGGCTACTGGGGACAAGATAGATGAGTATATCCAATTAAGGTTAATGTACACAACCAAAAGTAATTGAAGATGGATAATCAGAAGCCTGAGATGGCCACCCCAATAAAATCTCATGATTCTTATCCAGTTGCCAGATCTAAGCCAGTATTTACACATAGAACACATTGACTTCACAGGTTGCACTGCCTGAAAGAGAGGTTAGGTCTCAGGAAACAAAAACATATCATAAGGATTAACCTACCCTTCCCTCAATAAGAATTATGACCTTTTACTTATGTAACATATTTGGAAAAGGGAAATTCCCAATTGATTCAAGTTCAATGATGACATTAATTTTCAAATACATGACACATTATCATGACTACACCTAGAGCATTTGCAGGCCAGGTATAAAATGGATTTCTGTTTTTAAGTTCAGCTCTCAGTGAGCCCATCAGAATCAAGATCCATGTACTGTTCTTCTCCCCAGTCCATGAATGTATAATTGGAATGGCCTTACCTGGTAGGTGGTAGTAATCCAATTAATGTAGTGATTATCTTTTTTAGAAAGATTTGGCAAAACATGAGTCTAAAATATGCATTTTTTGTGTTTTTTTTGTTTGTTTTGTTTTTAGGCAAAGATAATATACTATTCTTTCAGTTTCTGTTGTCTTTTGCTTTTAATTTGGTTAGTTATGTTTTCCCTAGAAAAATCATCATTTTCAGTTATATTTTTAATTCAGCAGTAAAATATAACAGTCTGTCAAACTTTTATTTGAGCTTTTAAAAGTAAATTACACACACATATTTTTAAAGAATTTATATTTCCATTTCTCCTATAGGTTCCATGTTAGCATCTATAATCACTTGTTATGTACTTTTCTTAAATGGCCAATTCATTTGCTGCATATAGAAGGAATTCTGTGAAGTGAGTAACTATAGGGCTAGATACACCTCACCCTTAAGCCAAACTTACACACTCCCTTTCTTTACTATCTTAAATTGTATCTATCTATATTGTCTAAAATGCTCAGAAAAAGGGTATATGATAAACCTAATTATAAAAATGTGAATACTATCACATTATTACAATACCTTAGATAAAAGTCACAACAATATCGATTGTTTCACTGTAAATTAAATCTAAGGGAAAAAAAAGTCAAAATCACTCTACTCAATACCTCGTTCACCACCATTTCAACCAGAGGGGATTAATTCAAGATAGATTTGGTCTGAATTTCTGTGGTGGTAAGAGTGGCATCACAAGATGGTTTTCTATGCTACATTTATCTTATCTTGCCACAAACTTAGTGCCTTATAACAACACAATTTTATTATCTTACTTGTTACATGTCAGAAGTCTGACATGGGTTTCACTGGACTAAAATCAAGGTGGCTGTAGGGCTACATCCCTTCTACTAAGGGAGGCTATATATCCTTTCTTTTACATCCTCTAAAGGCTACCCTCAGGTCTTGGATCTTAGAATTTTCCACTTTCTTCAGAGCCAGAAATATTGCATCTCCTTCTGATTCTCTTTTATGGTCTGAATGTTTGTGTCCCATCAAATCCATATGTTGAAATCCTAATGCCCAATGTGATAGTTTAGGAAATGGGGCTTTTGTGAAGTGGTTAGCTCAAGAGAATGAGGGGCTCTCATGAATGAAATTAGTGTCCTTATAAAAAAAGATCCAAATGAGCTTCCTCTTCCCTTCCACTACATGATAATACCATGAATACCATAAGTATGCAACCCAGAAGGGCACCTTCATTCAATCATGATGGCAGCCCAAATTCAGACTTCCCACCTCCAGAACTATGAGAAATAAATTTCTGTTGTTTATAAGCTACCCAGTTTGTGCTATTTTGTTATAGTAGCCTGAATAGACTAAATCTCTCCTGGTTCTGACTCTTTCACTTTTAAAATTTTTTTTTTCAACGTTTATTTATTTTTGGGACAGAGAGAGACAGAGCATGAACGGGGGAGGGGCAGAGAGAGAGGGAGACACAGAATCAGAGAGAGAGGGAGACACAGAATCGGAAACAGGCTCCAGGCTCTGAGCCATCAGCCCAGAGCCTGACGCGGGGCTCGAACTCCCGGACCGCGAGATCGTGACCTGGC
>NW_024412376.1:70427013-70438696 GCF_014898765.1 Herpailurus yagouaroundi
TTTTTTTTTTTTTTTTTATAAGCATTGAATTGATTTTTTTTTTTCAACGTTTATTTATTTTTGGGATAGAGAGAGACAGAGCATGAACGGGGGAGGGGCAGAGAGAGAGGGAAACACAGAATGGGAAACAGGCTCCAGGCTCCGAGCCATCAGCCCAGAGCCTGACGCGGGGCTCGAACTCACGGACCGCGAGATCGTGACCTGGCTGAAGTCGGACGCTTAACCGACTGCGCCACCCAGGCGCCCCGGCTCTTTCACTTTTAAAAGGACTCTTTAATTGCACTGGACCCACACAAGTAGTCTAAATTAATCATCCTGATTTAAGATTAGTAGATTAAAAAATTTAGTAACACCTATAACCTTCATTTCTCTTTGCCCTGAAAGATAACATATCCACAGGTGTAATATCATGGAGAGGGCACTACTCTGCCTACTGAACAATCCAGCATTCACTCCCTTCTCCTACTGAATGAATGAATCCAAACATTCACTCTCTTCTCCTACTACATGGAGGAAGTACATTTTCCTAGTGCATTGATGTTGAGTTTGGTTATGTGACCTCTTTGGCCAATGGAATGTAAACAAAAGTGACAGACTGACAATCCCAGGTATATCTTTGTCTCTCTGACATGTCTGAACTCCATTATGAAAACCACTGTCTGCACTTTGAAGTAGAGCCACCTTATCTAATCTAGACACCTGAAAATGCTCATTTTCAGGTTAGTTTATTATGCAGCAAAGCCTAAATATGTTAGAATTATATCTCCAAAGCATGATGCCTGCTTATAGCCATTGACAGATAGGAGCTATAGCAGGGATGCTATTTGCACAGCTCTGCGGGTAAAGGGTCATTCATACCATATTCTGTGTGAATGAGATTCCAAAGTTGTACACTTAGTGGCCTTGGACTATGACAGTAATTTGATGTTCTGGAAGAAAGTGAATAAACAGTGAAATCTGAGAGAAATGAACATGTCTTGGAGTTCAGTTGTCCAGAATATAAATTCATCACTGTCAGCTGAGATCAACAATCTATAGACTATCTCACTTGTAGAAACCTATCATTATAGTCTACTGAGATATTTTGCTCTTAAGGGATCCTTATGCATCCTACCTCCTCTCTAAGTAATATTTGAGGCAAACCTAACTTCTTGCAAAAGTTTTGAAAGTTTAAATAAAATTACTTTAAACTAAATGTACGTTTTGTTTTAGTGATTATTAGTTTCTTTGTATTCTGTTAGTCTCCTTTCTCTCCTGAGCATCTCTGTTCCTATCAACACTCTTCATTCAAATCTGGGATGATTTGTGTTCTCCTCAAAATACAATTATTAATATCCCTTACATGTTTTCTTATCTCTTTCAGGATTATAAGACTTCTTTGTACCAGTGTCATAATGGATGCTTCAGCTATTTACGAATCCTACTTTCTAGGAGTGCTTCCCTACAGTTACCAATAAAGAATCAACTTTAGCAGTTATTAAACTGCTGTTGTAGATATTTCCAAGCCCTGTGCCCAGATTGCCACTGGAGATGTGTGGACCCTAACCTATGGTCTGTTCTCTATTTCTTCTTCTAAAATTCAACATTTGAATTTTCCTGGTCTGAACTAACTTTTAAGTTTGCTTCTAAATGTTCCATTTCTATTCTTTTCTATTCCTTTAAAGAAAACCCAGGTAAAATGTTAAAGTTCTATTCAGTTTCTTAAATTGATTTGGTATCTTTTCCAACAGAGAGGACCTATATGTTTTCTGTATCTAAGTACCATTATTCCTCAAAGCTTCTCTTTCCTGAGGCCAGACTTTTTTTTTTTTTTTTTATCCCTGAACTGCTCCATTGTATTTCTTCTTGCAAATTCCCCTCTTACAGTAAGATATAAAAAGCCAATAGTTCTGAGCCTATCAATACATTCATTGTTTAAACAAATCCTGCTGGCTCTTACTTGCTTATTTATGGTTATCCAACCAGTAGGTATCTTACTAACATGTAATCAAGGTCTGGTAGGAATATCTGTGGTTGCATCAAGTAGCTCTTTCCTTTACAAAACTAACACTTCCTTCCTACCTCCCCCCACTCTGACACCACACACACACCTAACACAAATGCTATAATTTTGAACCCTCCCTGACCGTACATACTTTCTCCTAAGTACGTAACTCTGTCACTCTTCTGAACTTGAAGAACTTTTCCATCAAATTGTTTCAAAAACGTATAATCACCTAACTACAGCTGACCAAGTGATATAAGAAAGTTTCCTCAATTTCTCTGATAGTTAACTTTCTACCAGTTTAAGAGCACATTTCTTCATTAATTTTTTTTTTTCACAATCCAGCTTTCCTCTGGGTAATTACAGTCTGATCACTAAGATCCTGACTTTGTTAAACAATATTGGGTCCCACTGGCCTCTTTGACCTAGTAATAACTGCTTTGCTCATTGTTTCCTAGCTCCATCTTTAGCAACACCTAGGTATATTTGTACATTCTTTTAACATTTTGTGTATCTAGCTACTAAGTTTTTAACACCTTTCCTAAAGAAGTGTCTTTTCTTTCCTCCAATGTTTTCTCTGTGTGTGTGTGTGTATGTTTCTTCCTCTTTCAATTTCTAACAACATTTATTTTACATGGCTTTTGAGAATTTTTTCTGAGATGCCAACCAAAGTCTCCATTCAAACCTGCTGCTTTGAGACAGTTTCAAGGTACAAACCTTTATAATGGTCTTCCTTGCATTTGGGCTTTAATAATCACACTACATCCTTTTTGTTTTGTTTTTATCTCTTCTTATAATTAATGTGACATATGATATGTATACAAAAGTCTCTACAGTCCTTTATGTGTTTGTTTATAAAATTTATCTCCATTCTGGGAATCAATTTGCTATCTTAATCCTAAAATATAACATCATAATCAAAGTATATATTATTAAGAATTCATATTCAATTTGAGAGCCTGAGTAGAAGTAAGTAGGTAATAGATGAAGGGAATAATCCAAGAACCTGTAGTTTGATCACATTATTTTTTTTAATGTTTATTTCTTTTTGAGAGAGAGATAGACAGAGCATGAGCAGGGAAGGGGGAGAGAGAAAGGGAGACCCAGAATCAGAAGTAGGCTCCAGGCTCTGAACTGTCAGCACAGAGCCAACCACAGGGCTCGGACTCATAAACTGTGAGATCATGACCTGAGCTGAAGTCAGACATTTAACTGACTGAGCCACCCAGGTGCCCCTTGACCACATTGATTCACAAGTTTAATCCTTCCATGATTTTCTCTTAAAGCTAAGATAAAAAAAAGAGGAGTAGGGTTTAACACAGCAAACAGCAAATCTTATATTTCATAATTCTCAGCATTGATTTTAAGTCCCCAAATCTCATATGTTTACATACATATGTATGTATATATATATAGTCACATGTATATGATAGACACTTTATACCTACATGTAATGTGCATCTAGGTGTGTGTGTGTGTGTGTGTGTGTGTGTGTGTGTATATACATATATATATATGCATGTTGTGTATAAATATGCATGTGTATATATATTACATGTTGTGTATAAATATGCATTATATATACATGTATGTCTGTATGTGTATGTTATATAAATATACACACACATGCCAGGAATAATTAAGCTGCTTTCTGCAATTTAAAATTATAAATAATAGTAGGTGTACTATTTCCCTGGTGTCAGACCAAAAGCAAAATCAAGCATCCATAGAACTTGGTCAGACTAGATGACATCCTGGTGAAGCAAAAATCCAAGTTTTCTCTTTTTCTCATGCTTTTCCTCTCTATTCTCCTTTCCTAAATAACAAATTGTTGGCTAAGTACCAACTTTCCAAATTGATGTGAAGGCTTCACTTTTCCATTCAAGAAATGCTTTTGATGGATATCATCTTTGGTTCTCCCTGGGAGCCATTCATATATGTATAAAATTTTGGAATAGGCAGTAGGATCATTTCAATGGAAGTAATAAAGGAGATACTCCCATCTGAATTAATCTTAGGCTTCGGAAACCGCTATTGTGTGAACATATAAAGCCACTCATTTGAACACTCCCCTAGCTAAGTCATAATAAAATAGTACATTGGAAAGGGAAGAATTTTGCAGTTTAATTTTCCTTCACCTTTAATTAATTAGAGGTAATACATTATTCATTTGGCACTCTAACTATTTCATGTAATAATGAGATCAACCTAGAAAAAGATTTTATTGAATTAAATGAGATTATTATGTAACATTTCCTGGTGAGCTATATGGGCCACGAAGGCATAATCTGAGGTGGAAAATAGAAAAAAATTACATGTGTCCTCAAAGAACACATTATAGCTTTGTAATTAACTTATGTCTTGATTTCATCCATTTTGAAGGTTTCTATGATCAATACTTGAATTATTTATCTCTGAATCTCGTAGAATACTACCCCCTCAAAGTTTACTAATCATCTGTGGCTTTTTTTTAATGCAGACTTAGATTCAGCACATCTGAATGGGGTCTGACTTTCTGAATTTTTAATAAATTACCATGTGATGCCAATGTTAGTAGTAGTGTCTACCCTTTGAGTAGCAAGATCACAGAATGCATAAGGATAGTAGCAGAGGCTGGTATTAAGCAAAAATAATGGAGAATGGGACTTAATCGATATGCTACTATTTTCTTCCAGAAAGCAGCCTCACCCTGATTATTAAACTCCATGAAAAACAAAACAAAACAAAACAAAACAAAAAAAACCAAAACAAAACAAAATGAAAACACACAAACAGAAAACAGAACAAAATACTTGGGAATAAAAGGTGATCTTGTCCAGTTCCTGTGATGAGGTGGTTATGCACTTATAGGTGCATGGAAAGTTCCAGCTATCCTCCCCACATGAGAGGATTTTGGAGAAAGTTTCAACTTTTCTAACCATTTCTTCTCACCATTTCCCCAATAAAAGAGTTGCTTATCTGATTCATCAGAGGACAAGACACTCACTCAACCATGTTTTTTAAAAATTGAAGTTGTTTTTCCTGAGTTGAAATGCAAAACAACATGAAAAGACTGATATTAAAAATATTGCCAAATATTTATTTGACAAATATAAACCATAAGAAAATAAGTGACACAACAATAATACTAAGATTTTTTAAAAGAATTATAGTTATAAACATTAAGACAGCCAGCCTCCACTCAGTTCAGGATCAGGTGGAATAGTTTCCCAGGAAAAATTAAGTAAGTGGGAATATAAAATGGCCAGAAAAGAAATAAGATGAAATAGAATTCAACCCCTCTTCTGCTTAATATCTGTGTGCATCTTTCTTCTCCATAGACACATTTTTAAAAATTGCATGGCTAATTTTTTAGATATCAATGGTAGAAAGACAGTTTCCAAATTTCTATCTCCAACCCTGCCTTTTTCCTTAAATTCCAAACTTCTTTCTATATTGAACTGTTTTTTCAACATCTCTACTTGAGTGTCCAATCGTTTTTTCAAACATGACATGTCCCAGACTGGTTTTCCGCTCTTATTCTGCAAGGTTGTTCCTCCCACATTCTTTTCTATCTCAATAAATAGCAAATCATCTTCCCCTTCACAGTCTAAATATTTGGGTTCCTCTATTTATTTCCTGTATCATAGACTGTATCAACATGTCACACCAGCCTTAACTCCAAAATTTATCTCAAATATGAGCACTTCTTGTCAACAATATCACTACCATCCTGGTATAAATCATTCCACCTCCATCTTTATTCACATAGGTTTAATTATGCATACAGCAGGTAATATGATTTTTCTATAATAATATAGACCACCATCCTTTGTTCCAAATCTACCAATGGCATCATATATCAGCAAGAATAAATGCCAAAGTGCCTCCCGGGCCACAGAAAGACAGTTTTTTGTCTGGCTTCCATTTCCTTCCCTGACCCTATATACCACTAACTCATTCATATCTGCCTCACTGGCCTTCTTATTGTTTCTCAAAAAAGATCTCATGATGTTTTCTTTTGACACTGCTTAGGATACTCTTCCATATTTTCTCATTGACTCACTCCTATATTAGGTTCATATCTGTCTTCAAACTCAGATGTCACATTATAGAGGCCTTTCCTGATTTCCCTGTATAAAACAGCAGTTCCTGCTACCTCAGCCCCATGATTCCCCACCTCCATTATCTTGATTTATTTTACTTGATAGTAGTTGTCACCATTTACAATATATTATTTGTCTATAACAATGATACTTTTATCAGAATATAAGTTCTTCAAAAGTAAGCACTTTATGTGTTTTGATCATTGATGTATCTTCAGCATATAGAATATGTATCTACATGTAATAGGTACTCAATAAATGTGTCGAATCAATGAATGAATGGTGACTGTTTGAAAGCAATTTAATTAAAATCAGAAATCAAAACAAAGGAGATATGCTATTATTCAACATTGTATCAAGAGTCCTAGCAACTAAATTTTTTGTCAATTAAAATGAGGTAAGAATATCAGGAACACTGATTTTGAGTTCATTATGTACAGATTTTTTATCTACTGAAAAATAAAAAACCACAAACTAAAACATTATTTGAAATAAGGAATGAGGTAAAAAATGTAGATATGTTATAGATTTACATTAATAGCCTCAAAACTTTATCATCCCAATACCCACACTTTTTCCCATGTACTTATGCAGTTCTTATAACTGGAGAAATGTAGTATTCTATTCCATCTTTAACTTTGGTTTTAACAGTGTGACTTTCCGTGGTCAGTAGAATGTTACCTGAATTGACTCAAGCAAGGGCTTGAAAAGCACTTGTAATATTGAGTTTGTTTTCCTGCACCCATTTCTACCATATCCCGAAGAAGAAACAGTTCTAGCTTGTTTGTGGCAAGCAGAGAATGACAGAAACCTGGAGATGAGGCATTTCTAGCCAAGCGAATTCGAGATGAGCTGACCCCCAACCAGCCAGGTATAGGAGTGAGGCTGGATAAGACCAGCAGATACGCCCAGCTGAACCCAGTCTAGGTCAGCTGACTTTTAGTCAAACTGTAGACTCATAATCTAAATAAATGTCTATCAGTTTATTCTGCTGGTACTTTGTGGTTGTTCATTATGCATATTATTATGGTTATAGTAAACCTAAACTTGATATAATCTCAATTTAAAATAATTAATGATGCATTCTTCATGAGCAATAACAATACTAAAATGTAATGGAATGAAACTACCTTACAAAAGCAAAGTAAATAATCAATTGCTGCAGAAGGATATATGTTTGTGTAGAATGCCACAAAATTTGTAAAAGACCTAAGAATGAAGAAAATCTTGTTCAAGGCTAGAGAAGGTCAATCAATAATCACAACAATTCTTCTCTCATTAATGTACTTATTCAAAAACAAAATTCCTATTACAACTTCAACAGTATTACTCAAGAAATTTGGAAAGCAGATTCTAAAATGAATACTCAGGGGTACCTGGTTGGCTTAGTCAGTTAAGCATCTCACTTCGGCTCAGGTCATGATCTCACAGTCTATGGGTTCAAGCCCTGCATCAGGCTCTGTGCTGACAGCTCAGCATTCAGATCTGCTTCAGAACCTGCTTCAGATTCTGTGTCTCCCTCTCTCTCTGCCCCTCTCCTGCTCATGTTCTCTCTCTCTCTCTCAAAAATTCGTAAACATTAAAATTTTTTTAAATGAATATTTAAAAAATTAATGTACAAAATAAAGCAAGTCTATTTGGGAAGAGTCAGATTCAAAGAAAGTCATCAGGATATAACAGAGCTAGATAAATATGTCGATTGTATCAAACAGTTAATCTAGGAATTTTTTCAGATATGTAAGGATTTTATAAAATGGTGATGATTGGTTTTCAGATAAGTGAAGAATGAAGACATAATACCAACAACAATGCTGAGACAATTTTTGGAAAATTAGATACCTTAGAACATTCATAAAAATAAGTACTATTAAAATTATCTAGAATATTACTATAACATGTAACATAATATGTATATGATTTTAAGTAAAATTTTTAAATAAGGCATGGAAAGCATGGACATCAAAAGTACAAAGACAAATGTGTATGTAATTTACACTGCTAAATTAAATACTTCTGAAGAGTAAAAATATCATAACCAAATTTACACACAATAAGAACTCCAAGAAATTTATAGGAAAAAGCCAAGTAATTCAATAAAGATTTTTGCAGTGTATATAAAAATCAAGGACAGAAGTAGAAATGTGAATGGTCAATAAAGGCCAAAATATTTTTATTCTCATCAGTAACAACATAAATGCAAAATAAAACAATTTAGTAGCATTTTTTAATCATCTTCCTGAGAAGACCCTCAAAATGTGAAGCTGTTTCACATTAAACTTTTCTCTAGTCATCCTTAGGGAAAAAAAAAAATGTAGTTGGAAACAGAAAAGTTTGGCTCTTATGATGAATAATAACAGACTTTTCTGATATTCAACAATATGAAGAGAGTGGCCTATATGATTTCTATGGTTTCTTCTCCACTATAGCATCATTATAATATAAAGGAGGATTCAAAACTATAGGGAAAATATAAAATATATGTTGTAGCGAAGTAAAATAATAAATATAACATGTAAAAAGTGCAGAAATGAACGTTCTCATTCTGTCAATGATGAAAAGATAAATCACTCAAATCAGAAATAAGTAAACATACATATTTTAGTATTATTATCTTATACTATAAAATTAGTTCATTATTCATTTAAAATTGATAAGAGAACCACATTAACCACATAAAAACAATTATTTAGAAATGAAATATACTGGTATCATGAAAGGAGATGATCTATTTACTCCAGCTGGAGAATATTTTGGTTTTGTGAAATAGATATTAAAAAAAGTATATTCTTTAAAGCTGAGATCAATGATAATGCAAGGCATATTAAGGGTGTTAAAAATTATTTCAAAAGTTATTTGAAGCATTGGTGCTACTTAGATATGCAATTATCATTACCTTAAAAATTGTTTTTCAGCTTTTGCAATAAATCACAATAAATTGGCTAGTCTTTTAGAATGGTAGTCTTATTACTCTAAAAAACAAGATACTAAAATTGTTGTTTCCTGGTGGTATTCACTTACCTGGAACTGTTATTATTCTAATGTGAAAACAATCATTCCTGAAATCAAATGAAAGGAGATTAAAAGTATAATAACAAAGAGCCTGGCAAAATATGTATTTTGTAATTATAAACTATAAGAAAATAAGTGATGAAACATTGATATGAAGGTATTTTTAAGGAAATTATAGATATAAACATCAACACGGACAATTTAAAAATCTATTCTCTCAAGTTACTACAAAACAGTCTAAATCATGCATTCAACATGAAGGTAATTAAATGCTGTAAAGGAAATTGCTAGAAATATATGCAAAAAAATTAAGGAACAACAAATGTTAGGAAGGCTTACTACGTTGTCAGTTTTTGACAAATTAAATTCAACAGTGATCAGTGGATAATTTAAAATACAGTCAAATTTATGTTTTAGGCAAGTTTATAATCATGTCTGCATTATTATTAAATAAGAAAACTTCATATGAATGAACAGAATTCAATACAGAAAGGCTGACAAAATGATACAACTTCAAGAAAAGAGAAAATTAATTTAAATATAAAAAAGGTGGAAATACTGGATTACATGTTATGTATGTATGATCTTCTGTGCTATATATAGTCATATAGTTTTCCAAAATACTTTTTCATTTAAACTCCCACCAACAGTATATATGAGTTCAAATAGTTTCACAGCCTCAATAACACTTGTATGATTTGTTTTGTTTGTTTTTTTTAATTTTTTTTAGTTGTTTATTTATGTTGAGAGAGAGAGAGAGAGCATGAGCAGGTGAGGGACATAGAGAGAGAGAGTGAGAATCCCAAGCTTTGATGCAGGGCTCAAACTCACAAACCGTGAGATCATGACCTGAGCAGAAATCTAGAGTTGGTTGCTTAACCAACTGAGCCACCCAGTAGCTCCAATTTATGTATTTATTTATTTATTTATTTATTTATTTATTTATTTATTTATTTATTAGTTTAGCAACTCGATTAATGTATAAAGGTGGAACACAGTGAATTTTAAGTTGTATTGCCCTGGAATGTAATGAAATTGAGCAACATTTTTCATTTGGTCGTTTAAATGTATTCTGTTTCTGTTCTGTATTTTGCACATTTTTCTTTTTTTTTAATTATCTAAGAACAATTTAACATGATAGCTACCTTCTCACATTTTAAAATATGTAGCACAGTACTGTTAACCATAGACACCATTCTTTATAGCAGATCCCTAGAATGTATTCATTTTGCATAACTAAAACTTTAGTCAATGGCAACTCTCCATTTCCCTTATTTTTTCTTTGATTGGGTGTCCTGGTTTATTCTTACTTATTTTTCAGGAGTAAACATGATAGATAGATAGATAGATAGATAGATAGATAGATAGATAGATAGATAACACATATAGATATGGAATTTTTCTCTAACATCTATTGCAAATATTTTTTTGCCAATATGAACATTTTATTTTCATTCTCCTAAATATTTTTCTGATTACCATAAATTCCTAAGTTTAATGTAATGCAACTTTTTTTTCTTTCATGGTGAGTGCTTTTATGTCCTGTTAAATAAAACTGTGCCTGCTCAAATAGGTTTTCATCTAAAGTCTTCATTGTTTCTTATTTCCTTTTTAGATCTATAACCTATTTGGGATTAATTTTTGTGTAGAATGTGAGATGAGGCTCAAAATTCAGTTTTTTCTTTTCTTTTTTTTTTTTTTAATATATGAAATTTATTGTCAAATTGGTTTCCATACAACACCCAGGGCTCATCCCAGAAGGTGCCCTCCTCAATACCCATCACCCACCCTCTCCTCCCTCCCACCCCCCATCAACCCTCAGTTTGCTCTCAGTTCTCAACAGTCTCTTATGCTTTGGCTCTCTCCCACTCTAACCTCTTTTTTTTTTTTTTTCCTTCCCCTCCCCCATGGGTTCCTGTTAAGTTTCTCAGGATCCACATAAGAGTGAAACCATATGGTATCTGTCTTTCTCTGTATGGCTTATTTCACTTAGCATCACACTCTCCAGTTCCATCCACGTTGCTACAAAAGGCCATATTTCATTTTTTCTCATTGCCACATAGTATTCCATAGTGTATATAAACCACAATTTCTTTATCCATTCATCAGTTGATGGACATTTAGGCTCTTTCCATAATTTGGCTATTGTTGAGAGTGCTGCTATGAACATTGGGGTACAAGTGCCCCTATGCATCAGTACTCCTGTGTCCCTTGGATAAATTCCTAGCAGTGCTATTGCTGGGTCATAGGGTAGGTCTATTTTTAATTTTCTGAGGAACCTCCACACTGCTTTCCAGAGCGGCTGCACCAATTTGCATTCCCACCAACAGTGCAAGAGGGTTCCCGTTTCTCCACATCCTCTCCAGCATCTAGAGTCTCCTGATTTGTTCATTTTGGCCACTCTGACTGGCGTGAGGTGATACCTGAGTGTGGTTTTGATTTGTATTTCCCTGATAAGGAGCGACGCTGAACATCTTTTCATGTGCCTGTTGGCCATCCGGATGTCTTCTTTGGAGAAGTGTCTATTCATGTTTTCTGCCCATTTCTTCACTGGGTTATTTGCTTTTCGGGTGTGGAGTTTGGTGAGCTCTTTATAGATTTTGGA
>NW_024412376.1:70453696-70555825 GCF_014898765.1 Herpailurus yagouaroundi
GATTTCTGTACATTGATTTTGTATCCTGCAACTTTGCTGAATTCATGTATCAGTTCTAGCAGACTTTTGGTGGAGTCTACTGAGAAACTTAACAGGAACCCATGGGGGAGGGGAAGGAAAAAAAAAAAAAAGAGGTTAGAGTGGGAGAGAGCCAAAGCATAAGAGACTGTTGAGAACTGAGAGCAAACTGAGGGTGATGGGGGGTGGGAGGGAGGAGAGGGTGGGTGATGGGTATTGAGGAGGGTACCTTTTGGGATGAGCACTGGGTGTTGTATGGAAACCAATTTGACAATAAATTTCATATATAAATAAAAAAATAAATAAATAAACATACTAAATTTATATACATTTTAAGGTTATGTCATCAAGATGACCCATCATTAGCTAAATTGACATTTCAAATAATTTTGCTCTAATATTTTCTTCCACATGGTCTCAAAACAACATACAGCCAAAGCATTTGCTTTTTGAGTAAAGATTTTTATTTCTCATTGCTGTAGTCATTTTAATACTATAGTGGTCTCTTTTAATGTTTCAATTATAGATTTTTATTAAACTGCCTTAAATGTCATTAAAAATATTATTCATTCATTTATTCATTTTATGGTATATTAAATATTTAGCACCTTCTATATATCAAACTTTCTTTGACGTATTAGAGATAGGAGAATATGTGTTCTCATGAACCTCACAATCCAACAAGGTGAAACAGATGATAAACAAAGCAGAAGAGGGGTTATAGAGTTCAGGGAGAAGAGTGGTGATCTGCAAGTTCATTTAGATGGTAAATGAAAACTTAAAGAAAAAGATGGCATTTCAGGGGGAAAAATTGGATAGAGTGCAGGCAACTAGACATTTGGAGATATGAGAAGATAAAAACAAATGCAAAAGTCCTAAGATGGAGACATTTTGATATGGATGAGGAAAGGACACAGGTAGCTGAAGCAACATAATAAAGGAGAAAAGTAGAAGGAAATGAGGTCAGAAAGGTCAGCTATTTGATACTGATGCAATTGATTTGATGCAGTTTGCAATTTGAGGGGTTTTGAGCAAAGGATGACAGGATATGATTTATAGCATCACGGAAGAGCTCTATTTAGCTGTATTCAATAAACTATAAGGGAAAAGAGTAGAAACAGACATATAATAATAAAGTCTAGAGATAACAGTAGTCTGGACTACTGACAGAGCATGGAGAGATGGTGGCAAGTTGCAGAAGCAAAAGGATTTCCTGATGGATTTAATGGTATAAAAAAAAAAAGTCAAGAATGGCTCCACTATTTTTTACTTGAGCAACCAAATGGGAGAGGTTGGCAATAACTGAGATGAGAAAAGCTCTTGATGGAACAAGTTTAAAGAAAACATATTTGGAGTTCAGTTTTAAACATTTAAAGCCTGAATTGCTTATTGGGCACCAAGATGGAAATGTTAAATATAGAATCAGATTTATAGTTCGAAGTTCATGGGGAAGGTCTAGGCTGAAGAAAAATATTTTGGACTTGTAAATTTGGACTGTTCTTTGAAGTCTCATGAAAAACTCTTGTGAAGGGAATGTGTGTAGAGGACAGCATTAGTCCAAAGAGATGCTCTGTTTATAGAAGCAGACTTTTCTATATGAAAAACAGTATTTTCATCTGAAAATTACTTTAAGAGAATTTATATAGAAAAAAAGTCCACAAAATTTCACTATTGTAAGAGATGAAAGGACATTTTCTCCACCATATTTTATTCCTCAATAAAAAATAATTTCTATTAATCTGTTAAAACATTGCCATATGTTGAATGTTACATGATTTCTTCATAGGTAAAACTGGCCTATGAACAGGTAGTTCTACAGGGTCTTTTTAATGTATCTTCTTAGATGGAGTCTAATACTTCTCAGCTATAAATGAAATATTACAGTATTATGATTTTTTTTGGTGTTAGGGTCGTTATAATGTTCTATTTGCTGCTACATAAAGGCTAATAATAAATTATTATTTTCTATATTTGAGTGCCACTGAAAATGCATACCTTTCTAGGAAATTAATAAAAATTAATTACCTTTGCTAAAACTGTAGTACCTCATGCTTTCACAGAGGCATCCTGAAAAAGGTTAGCTAGTTCCCTGCAGCACATTTAAGCAGGTATGTTTTACTTGTTTGTTTAAATTCAAATATAAGTAGTGTGATCCATATACACTAGAACAGAGTCAGAATTTCCAATGAATATACATTTTATTTTATTCCACTGACACATTTTTAATGAAGTCATAGAAGAGACATTGATGCAAATGAGGTATTGAGAACACTGGTTTTTTTTTATTATTTTAAATAACATAAATGGTATTTCAAAACACTTGTAATTTATTCTAAAGTGATCACAGAGTATACAACACATTTTCAAAGGGTTTGCTTTAAAGGAAAAATCTCTTTACTACATAATTTTCTCTTATATTGAAATTGATTTCATAGTATTAAATGTTAAAAGTGCCATACTTTACATCCATAGCTTTTGTTTATATGAGGCATTCTTGTTAGTATCTGCAAGATTAAACACCTCATACTAGATAATATGTAAACTACAAAAAATAAAGTACAAATATATGATATATATTTACATTCAATTATATATTATATATATAGGTTCATGTCTACCTCAACAAAATTGAAAATGTTTTAGTAGAATTTGTACATATTTTTATATAAAACTTTTCCAATTTGTTCCAACCTATTTTTTGGAATTTGATACTTATTATGAATTCTATGTAAGGATAGCATTTTTCTACATGAATGTATTAGTTTTTAGTTGAATTAAAAAAATTAAGTAATCTCTATGCTCTACGTGAGACTTGAGCTCATGACCCTGAGATCAAGAGTCACATTCACCGCTGACTCAGCCAGCCAGGTGCCCCTAGATAAATTTTTTGAAATATGAAAAAATCTTGAGTCACTGCTTTAGAGGCACATATATTTTATAAATTATCATGTATTCCTGACTTAGTAAAGCCATATAAAATTACAAAAAAATAAGCACAATATAGGACTAAGTTTTGAGGAAACTGGGGCCTCAAAACAAAGCAACAGTGCAAGTACACCACTTCTCCCTCATACCCTCCTCATTCATGGGTGTCAGCAGTGAAATCCCTCTTCTACAGGGGAGTTAGGGCTTGCTTTGATAGGGCAATTACTGGTGGAGATACAGACTGCTTGAATGGAATACAAATTTTTGTCTTTTTAACAACAGTTCATGAGAAGTTTCAGATGAAGGGCTTTAATAACAATTTTTGTATTCTCATTTGAAATACTAGCAAAGTTAGAATAGCAGTTTAAAAAATAAGTATAATAAGTTGAAGAAGAGTATGTTCTTCAAGAAGCATAATCCAATACATTACAAAGGGCAGCATGTAAAAAGGGTGAAAATGAATAGCGGAAAGCCAAGGGAGAGAGTTGCAGCCTGGACAGGTATAGGGTCCTGTCTGCCCCCATAGAACCCACAGGCCTTGTTATCTTCAAAGAGCAAGTTAAGACTGCAGGAGGAAAAAGGAGGCTAAAAAGGGAGATAGTAAATGTGTGGGGGTATTTTTGTTGTTTTTGTTTTGTTTTGTTTTGTTTTGTTTTATGTACAGAAGACCCAATATTTTACTTGAGGGAAAAATATTCAATTCTTTTTTTTTTTTTTTGTGGTCCTCAATAATTTTTTCTTATTTATTATTTTTTTAATATATGAAATTTATTGTCAAATTGGTTTCCATACAACACCCAGTGCTCATCCCAAAAGATGCCCTCTTCAATGCCCATCACCTACCCTCCCCTCCCTCCCACCCCCCATCAACCCTCAGTTTATTCTCAGTTTTTAAGAGTCTCTTATGCTTTGGCTCTCTCCCACTCTAACCTCTTTTTTTTTTTTTTTATTCCTTCCCCTCCCCCATGGGTTTCTGTTAAGTTTCTTAGGATCCACATAAGAGTGAAACATATGATACCTGTCTTTCTCTGTATGGCTTATTTCGCTTAGCATCACACTCTCCAGTTCCATCCACGTTGCTACAAAGGGCCATATTTCATTCTTTCTCATTGCCACATAGTACTCCATTGTGTATATAAACCACAATTTTTTTATCCATTCATCATTTGATGGACATTTAGGCTCTTTCCATAATTTGGCTATTGTTGAGAGTGCTGCTATAAACATTGGGGTACAAGTGCCCCTATGCATCAGTACTCCTGTATCCCTTGGGTAAATTCTAGCAGTGCTACTGCTGGGTCATAGGGTAGGTCTATTTTTAATTTTCTGAGGAACCTCAACACTGCTTTCCAGAGTGGCTGTACCAGTTTGCATTCCCACCAACAGTGCAAGAGGTTCCCATTTCTCCACATCCTCTCCAGCATCTATAGTCTCCTGATTTGTTCATTTGGCCACTCTGACTGGCATGAGGTGATACCTGAGTGTGGTTTTGATTTGTATTTTTCTGATGACGAGTGATGTTGAGCATCTTTTCATGTGCCCGTTGGCCATCTGGATGTCTTCTTTAGAGAAGTGTCTATTCAGGAAAAGACCTCTCTGACCTCAGCCGCAGCAATTTCTTACTTGACACATCCCCAAAGGCAAGGGAATTAAAAGCAAAAATGAACTATTGGGACATCAACAAGATAAAAAGCTTCTACACAGCAAAGGAAGAAACCAACAAAACTAAAAGGCAACCAATGGAATGGGAAAAGATATTTGCAAATGACATGTCAATTCTTTTCTTTTTTAAAAAAAGCATAATCTTGGAGAATTCTTGGAGAAAACTCAGTATGCCAGAATAGGTTTAGAAGTGAGAATAAATATCATGGTTTTGTCTGTTGTCAGTTCTCTACTTGCTTTCTTGAAAAGTAATTGCACTAATGTCTACGTATTTACTCATTTACCCCCTCTGGAATTTCATGACCTATGATGTAAGCTGAGTACACAACTTCATTTTTTCCCCAAGATTACCTAAATTTCTAATGGATATCTAAATAATAATACTGCTTTGTGATATTTTCCTTAGTAGATATACTAAGGTAAGAATATATGTACAATTTTTAGGTCATCCATTTTTATAGAAGTGCCATACATTAAAAGTTTAGAAAAATGCTTTGAAATAGTGTTTTATAATCTATTTTTTCTTTATTACCCACTAAACAGACTTTTAGATATATATATATTTTTTCTAATTTCCATCCCCACTCATGTTTCTGTTGTCCAGTAGAGTTGAGCTTGGGAGGACCAAATTATTTTAATACGTACTATTAATACTGATAGAAACTATTATAATATCTAGGAATTTTGCAGCCCCAAGACCAATATTCATCCCTTTGGGGTGATATCACTCTCATTGGTAATGCGAGATTGAAATCAAATTAGTGTGAGACAATTTGGAGCCTTAAATGAGCAAATAAGTGAGGTAGAAAATTTAATACAAAATATTTTCCAAATGTATTTGAAACAATTTCTGTTTTTCTCTTATTTCAAGGCAACAGTGTTACAATATAGAAATTTGTGGAAACAGTGAACCTATAGCCTTTGAGGACCTATGCAATTCTTATATTCTTTCATACTTTGTTCACATATGTACTCAGGTCCTGTGGTTTGGCATTAAATCACTGACCAAGAATTGTGCTTGATCTTTTTTCCTCAACTTTCTTTCATGTAGGTGTAAGGTAAGTGAAATTTGAGTAAAATCTATAAATGATTATCACTGACTGAATGAGATTAGCAAAGTATTTTTTTAAGTCATCTTATTTGCAAAGCTTTCTCTCTGTGTCACTTGTTTTCTTTTACTTTAAATGTAGTGAAACCTTTTAAAAAAACAATCTAGCTTCTTGAGCAAAGCATTTTTAAAAAAAATTCTCAAGTAATCAAAATTCAGAGAAAGTGAAATATTACTCTGCATCTAAATGCCAGAAATTAAATCAAACATTTAACATTTCTTTTTAACCAAAACTGGTTCTGAGTATCCTCAAAACTATGGTTTTTTAAAACTTATTTAGGAAACCCTTTTAATAATACGACATATGATACCATATTACTATCATGGCCTCTATTTTGCAAAACGTCATTCACAAATCATTGTGTGTGTATAAAGAAAAAAAATTCAACTTTTTCAATAAAGAAAGTTATATCAATGAAATGAAAAAAAAACACCCCAGATAACTGCAAAGATAAGAAATATATGTAAGATCTATACGAAAGTTTTGATGAAGAATGATAGTTGCTTTACATTTGCCTTGATCACATTTTTTCTCACTTTTAAAATTTAAATTTACTCATGATGATCTTTTAGCATTAGATTGCTTGGAAGCAACTAAATAACAGTTATTTCGCATGATAAATATCTATTTCTGGCTCACATAAAACAAAAACAGATGTGGGCAATTCAGAATCTGTAGAGCAACTTCACAAAGTTGTAAGGGGCTCAAGGTACTTCTGTATTACTGTCCTCCCTCTTCAGCATCTAATCTAATGACCTGAAAAGTTTGAGAGACCTCCAGATCTCACATACTCATTGTAGCCAGCGATAATAGGCAGAATGAAAAACAAGTTAACCCCTCCCTTCAAGACTACTTCTTATATGTAGGGCAATTACTTCTGCCCTCCCATAGGGGAGAGGATATGTTCTTACTAAGGAGTAAGGGGTAAGTGTAGAATAGGAAATTAGAAGTCACTACTAAATCATGCAACCTAATATAATCTAAATTTATTATATAATAAAATTGCTATGGAACATTTTATATTCAATTTTTTCCTATTTCTTAAGAATTACATATTATTTACCTGGTTATTTTATTTCCATTTCACTAATTTTGCTTCCCAATATATGTTAGTTAATTAATCTTACAGGGCTATCAGGGATTTTTGAGTTTTTCTTATGGCATTGTCCACATCATTGTGTTTTCAGTGTATACTTGGAAATAAGAACACAATAAATTCACTAGGGAGTCACCACCAATATTCTGAAGAAACTTATATACTTATATTCCAGAAACTTTAACAGTCCAATAAAGCACAGTATATTGCATTCAGTTCAGTTTTGTTTACCTCACTAAATTGACACATTCAACTTCACGTGCAATCAAAAAGATCTTGAAAATACAATCTTCTGTTTCACAAGAAACATAACGTTGACAAAACTATTTAAGTTATATTAAACAAAGAAATTGTAAAATATAAAGGATGGATTATCTTTCTCATATAGTCCCTCTAGGGGCGCACGGGTGGCTCAGTTGATTGAGCATCTGACTTCAGCTAAGGTCATGATCTCATGGTTAGTGGGTTCGAGACTCTCATTGGGCTCTGTGCTGACAACTCAGAGCCTGGACCCTGTTTCAGATTCTGTGCCTCCCTGTCTCTCTGGAAACCACCCTCCCCCACCTCACTCACACTTTGTCTCTCTCTGTCTCAAAAATAAATAAACATTAAAAAAAATTAATCTCTCTCTGTCTCTCTTTCTCTCAGTATAATATTTCAGCAAACATACCAAGAATGATGAATATTAGGTAGAAAGCAAAGTAAATTGAAATTTTCAAACATAATTTCCCTAGTTGAAGAACACAATATAAATTTAAATGTACCTTGGTATTCTTTGCCATTTCCTAACTGAACAAAAGAGGTACAATTTATTTAAGAGTTGTCATTATCATCAGTAAAAAATATTTGGTGTATCACTGAACAAGAATGTGGGGTGGGAGCAGGCGTTTTACAATAACGTGCTTTACACAAAAACATAATGCACATCGGTCCATGATGAAACATTTTAAAATACTAATATTAACTGAAATAATATATGTTACTGTGCTTTTGATTATATGGTTCTTTTAGAGTCAGGCATTTTAGGAAAAGAGGTCATG
This sequence comes from Herpailurus yagouaroundi, assembly GCF_014898765.1. Lineage (NCBI taxonomy): Eukaryota > Metazoa > Chordata > Mammalia > Carnivora > Felidae > Herpailurus > Herpailurus yagouaroundi. The sequence goes on from NW_024412376.1 coordinate 70,461,547, forward strand.
TATGTTATTACGTTTTTATATGAGTTGCAAAGTATGAGTTTAAAATTTAACTTAGGAGGTTTTTTTTAAAAATGTTTATTTATTTATTTTGAGAGAGTAAGAGAGAGCAAGTTGGGGAGGGGCAGGGAAAGAGAGGAAGAGAGAGAGAATCCTAAGCAGGCTCCACACTGTCAGTGCAGAATTCAACACAGGGCTTACTCCCACGAACTGTGAGATCATGACCTGAACCAAAATCAAGAGTTGGATACTTAACTGATTGAGCCATCTAGGCACTCCTTAACTCAGGGTTTTAAGTGAAATGTATTAAGTACTATTAGAAACTTTGCTGAATAAACAGAAAACACACAAAAATCTGCTTTATACGTGATACTATATGACATGGTCACAAAAAACAATATGCTCAAATTCTTTACATAGGAAACAATAAATATTAAAGAAAATCTATACAAACGTAACATATGCCATTTTTATTGATAAAAGGTCAATATTAAAAAGATATAAACTACCTCCAAACCACTTTATTGATTGAATTTAACCTCAAAGTTAATCCCAGCACATTTTTGGCAAATTAAGTTAATCACTCATATGGAAAAGCAAGGGGCCAATAATATTCAAGAAAAATTGAAGCAAAAAATGAGTTTATAGGTTTCAAACTATCATATATCTAGTGTAATCATAAAACTACAGTAAATGAGAGAGTATGATATTGGTCATAAGATAGAGAATCTAAAACCAAGCCCCTCACCATTTCATGTATATTTTTAGAATAGAAAAAAGAGTATAATATTATGTATTATGTAAAGGTATCTATGTAGATATAAATATAGACATAGGTATAGACTGAAAGACATCCATCTCCGGTGTCTCTTCCTTTTCTTACAAGGACACTGATCTAATGGGATTAGGGTCCCCACCGTTATGATCTCATTTAACTTTAATGACCTGCTTAAAAACCCTATATCTAAATTCATTTACTTTGGGGAATAAGGCTTCAAAATATAACTTCTTTATGAGGGGGGGTATAATTCAGACCACAGCAATCCCTACAAAAATTATTTCTCCTTTGTGTTGGAGTATAATAATACTAGAGGTCTTACTTTCTATATATGACTTAAGAAATGGGCTCTCACTTATTCTATAGCAAATTATTTTGGTTGCAACTGCTGTTACTCTGACTGTCCATGATCAATGTGAGCATTTAAGTAAAGTAGCTCTACTCCTCTATACCATAATTGGGCAGGGAAATTTTTTTTTTCCCCTGAATTCTCATTAGTGAACACATCAACTCTCTCCTACCCTGTCTCTGTCTCTCAGACACACACACACACACACACACACACACACACACACACACACACTCCATTAACCTGCCACAGGTCCTGCAATTTAAGAGGTTCCTGCCAATCATGGAACCTAGCCCAAATGTCAGATGTCATTATCTTGGGGATACCTTCATTAAACAAAATCTATCAACATGTATCCCTTCTCTTCTATATCCCTGATGAATTCCTATGAATGGGTCAGGACTCCCAAATAAAGGCTTGTATAAGGATAATCTCCAGGGTGTCATTAACTTCTCTTTGAGACTGAAACATAATATCCATTAGTATAACCTTGAGACAAATGAGGATCATACAATACACAAAGATCTGTCCATTCTAGTTATTTATTTATCCTAAGATTCTCCTCCAGCTGCAAGAACAAAACAAATTAATACAATAAAGTGTCCCATTACATTCATATTCCTCTGGCTGGCAGAAGCATATGCTCAGAGAATTTCAGAGCTGATAAGATTGAAAGGGTTATTGACTCCAAACCCCTTATTTCACACATGAAGAAACAAAGCCTTGGAGAAGTTTAAAAACTTCTCAAGATCACATAAGAAGTTAGTTCCAGAAACTTTCTCTCAATGAAATGCCTTTCTTGTATTCATTCATTCATTTATGTGTACAGCATATTGTTAAATATTTATTCAAAACAACTTACCAGTATATGATTAAATAATTAACTTATCAGAAGTCAGACCAGAAGGAAGTCTTAAAAATATGAAAAAGAGAATTTGTATTTAAATGGCTTGTTATTGGGAAAAACAACAACAAACTATGCTGTGTGTGGCATGTCAAAATTCATTTTTAAGCCTTATTGTATTTATGAAAAGATAAATTCCAAAGTAATTTACAGAAGTTTGGATTAGCTCTTGCTTTGTTTGTTCATTTGTTTTATTAGTTTTAAAGTGGAGTAAAACAGGAAGTGAGGGCAATCTGGCTGCAACACCTGTCACCCTATTGATCTCCAGGGTTGATGCAGCTGATCTGGCTGGCTAGGCAGGAGTCCCTGTCCTCCTTCACCACTCCATGTGTGTGCTTCCCAAAGCTGTGTGCTTGAAGAGGCTGACCTTCCCTGATAGAGGAGGGCCACTCTTGGATCAGGGGTTTAATTTAAAATAGATGATAGATAGATGGATGGATGGATGGATGGATGGATGGATAGATAGTTAAAGTGGAGTAGAACAAAGTCCACATTTCACTGCTGCTCAATCTGCAGCAATGGCATTGACATTTCAGTAACATTCAAATCACACCTGGCAACACTGTGAAACCAAGTTGGTTATCACATGGTCACGTTTTAGGCTTTAACAACATGTGGTTGTCATTTTTAAGAAAGATGAAAAACACTGAGTGCAATATAAGGGAACCAATGTTAAAGAGAAAACATAATAATTTTGTGGGGAGTTTGTATGGAATTATCAATTGAAAATGCTTGGATAGGATGTTTTATCTAGGGATATTTGTCAGTATCTTGAAAAGGAATTTGCCACTTGATTACATGCAGTTAAATATTTAATTTGCTATTAAAGATTTCCTTTTTTTGACCTTGGTACTCAAAAGCTTTTTTTTTTTTTTTTTTTTTTTTTAAAAAAAAAAAAAAACATTGTGATGTGTAGCTTTTACATTTCAGAGTTTTGAGTTAAAAGGCCTTTTTTAATATTGGCTAAGACTCAACAACACACCTAAACTAAATGAAAAAAAGAAAGAAAAAATGATGACTACATAATATGGCAATACAAAATATAGTTTAAATGAGATTAAGATCCATTTTGACATTAAATCTGAAGGTGATAAAAACAGTATTTCATATTAATTATAAAACTTATCTAATATATGTAGAAATGTCCAAATTTTCCTGCACACATGAAGCATTAATAATAATATTAATTAACTTATTATTTACTATGAGCTAAGCATTGGATTAAGAATTTTAGATGAACTATCTCTTAGGGTACTATGATTAGTTACATTTCCTTTCCAAATGCACAGATGAAGAAACTGATTTAAATGGCTAAACAACTTGGCAATTTTCATAAAAATAAGAATCAGTAGAAATATTGTACAGTGATTGAAATCCTGATTGTTTGACTCCAAAGCCCATACTTTAACTAATGTGCAATACTACATGTTCATAAAATAAATATAAACATTTATTTCTCCTCATATCTGATTATATAAATCTTAATAACAAATTATTGAGAAAATATTGACTAGAAAACAATGTGCTGAAATTATTTTATCAATTTGGAAATACCATAAATCAAGAGCATATAGATGATAGATACATAGATAGATGCATATAGATTCACAGATAGGTGAGTTCTACCTTGGACTAAATCTCCTGGATGATGTTTCCTAAGGAAATGAAAGGAAATTATGTATATATAAAGAAGTCAAAACCTTAAACCACAACGAGAGAAAAAGTGAAAGAGAAAAAGAAAGAGAGAGAGGAAGGAAGGAAGGAAGGAAGGAAGGAAGGAAGGAAGGAAGGAAGAAAAAAATTGTTAACAATTCTGAAATATCACCTGAGAGGAATTAGATTAATAAGTTATAGGTTAATAAATATTTTGAGGGAAGAGGTAAGATGGCTGAGTAGTAAAGAGATCTTGAAATTTTCCCTCGAACACAGCTAGATCAACATCAAACCATTTTGCACTCCTAGAGAATCTGAGGATTGACAGAAAAATCTGCGTAATTTGAGGGAGAGAACACAGCAGGTTCCTGGTGCAGAGAGGTGAATTGGGGGAGAGAAGAGCCATGGAGCCCCAGAGGGGAGGGAGTCATTTTCACAGAGAGGAGAAGGACAGAGGGTGAGAGAGAGCAGTGCATGGGGTCTGCCCAAGAAAGCATTCCCCCTTAAAGCAGCTAGAGAGAAAAGAGTAAAAACACACGCAGGAGACTGCACAAGAAAACTGTTTCCCAGAACCACTGACAGGGGAAAGAGGATACCACCAGTTTTTTATAAACAGCATAGCACAGAGTCTTAAATTTCAGAGATTAACACCTGGTGGTGCTTAGGTGAGGAAGCAGGGCGGAGTCCTGGGAGTAAGCAGCACAGTCTGAGGATGCCCTGGGTTGCAAGGGAGAAGCAGTTCTCCTGTTTGGAGTGCATTTGATAGACATGATACTGCTTTTCCATGGGCAAAAGAGCTGGCAGGCGCCATCAAGCTTCCCCATGAACCATACAGAAACAAAGACACCAGCTGAGGGCAGCAAACCCTGGTGCTGACTGTGTATTGTGATTTACTATAAACTTTGAGCTGCTGCTGCTGTGATGTGAGGTGGTATGACCATTCCCTGGGACAAGCTGGCCCTGGCCACAGTGTGGCCATACCCTCCCCCAGAAGATCAACTTGGGTTTGAACTGCAGGAGTCACTGAAATGTGTGTGTGTGTGTGTGTGTGTGTTTCTTTTTTTAAATTTTTTAAAATGTGTTTTGTTTGTTTGTTTGTTTGTTTGCGACAGAGCACGAGCTAGGGAGGGGCAAAGGCAGAGGGAGACACAGAATCTGAAGCAGGCTCCAGACTCTGAGCTGTCAGCACAGAACCCAATGTGAGGCTCAAACTTGTGAAGCACCAGATCATGACCTGGGCCAAAGTTAGATGGTCAACCAACTGAGCCACCCAGACACCCCATGAAGTGTGGGGTTTTAAACACAGCCATGCCTGAGATAAAACTCTGGAGAGAGATGCCTCCTGGTAGATGGACAGCCTGTACACAGACAGGGGGAAGGCAGGGAGCTGACAGAAGCAGGGGACACAGGAAGGGTGACTGATCACATCTTTGAGGGCATGAACTTCCTTCTCTGGAGACTTGAGAGTGAGGTGAAGCCATTTTCACCATTAGCCCACCAACACTGATGGACCCCAGTGAGCTAAACAGTGCCACCAAGCTGAGAACAGAGCCATTACACCAAGCCCTGCCTTCCTGTGCCCTCCAGGTACATCTCCATAGGGCAAGTCCACCTGAGAATCAGAGCAGCAGGACCCTTCACAGGAAGACCAGCACAAATCCCTTCTACCTGCTTAGTCTACTGACTGCAGACTGCTGCAAAGTTAAAGCTCTAGGGGAAACTGGATCTAGCTTTATTTGGTTTTGTTTGTTTGTTGCTATTGGTGCTTCCATGTTTATTATTGTTGTTTTATTTTCTTTTGTTTCTTGGGAACAGAAAGAGCATTTAAAAAATTTCTCTCTTTTAACCCCCTCTTTTTTTTCTATCAGGCTTCTCTTAACAAGCAGATCAAAACACACCTAGGATCTAGTTTCCTTTATTTGATTTAAAAAATTATTTAATTTTATTATTATTGCTATTATTATTATTTTCTTCCTCCAAAATCACAAAACAGAGGAATTCCCCTGAAAAGAAAGAACAGGAAGAAATAATAGCCAGGGAGTTAACCAATGCAGATATAGGTAAGATGTCTAAGCTAGAATTTAAAACAATTATAAGGATACTAGCTGGTCTTGGAAAAAAAAAAAAGCATAGAAGACACCAGAGAATCCCTTTTTGCAGAGATAAAAGAACTAAAATCTAGTCAGGCTGAAATTAAAAATGCTATAACCAAGATGCAAACCCAAATACAGACCATAAAAATGAGGATGGATGAGGCAGAGGAATGACTTAACGATATAGAAGATAACATTATGGAAAATAATGAAGTTGAAAAGAAGAGGGAAACAAAAGACAGGGATCGTGAAAGTAGACTTAGAGAACTCAGAGGCTTGTTAAAAATGTAGTAACATTCATATCAGGGGAATACCTGAAGGTATCATAGGAGTCTCTGAAGATGAAGAGAGAGAAAAGGGGGCAGAAGGTTTATGTGAACAGATTATAGCTGATAGCTGAAAACTTCCATAATCAGGGGAGGAACCCAGACATCAAAATCCAAGAAACACAGAGAACTCCTATTAAATTCAACAAAATTCAGCCATTGCGAAGACATACCATAGTCAAATTCACAAAATACACAGAATCCTGAAAGCAACAAGGGAAAAAAGTCCTTAACCTGCAAGGGAAGACAAATCAGGTTTGAAGCAGATTTTTCCATAAAACTTGGCAGGCCAGAAGGAATGGCAATGTGCTGAATCAGAAAAATATGCAGCCAAGAATACTCTATCCAGCGAGGCTGTCTTTCAAAATAGGAGAGATAGTTTCTCAGAAAAACAAAAACTAAAGGAGTTTGTGATCACTAAACCCACCCCCATAAGAAATTTTAAGGGGAACTCTTTAAGTAGAGGAGGAAAAGAAAAAAAATACCAAAAGCAACAAAGACTAGAAAGGGCCAGAGAGCATCATCTACCAGTAAAACAACTGCACTAAATTCATATATTTCATATCTTTTTTAATATTTTATTTATTTTTGAGACAGAGCATGAGTAGGGGCGGGGCAGAGAAAGAGGGAGACACAGAATCTGAAGCAGGCTCCAGGCTCTGAGCTGTCAACACAGAACCTGATGCGGGGCTCGAACTCACAGACTGTGAGATCATGACCTGAACTGAAGTTGGACGCTTAACCGACTGAGCCATCCAGGAGCCCCTACATTCATATCTCTCGATAATCACTCTTAATGTAAATGGACTAAATTCTCCTAACAAAGATGCAGGGTGTCAGAATGGATTAAAAGAAAAAAAAAAGATTCATCTATATACTGCCTACAAAAGGCCCATTTTAGACACCTGCAAATTGAAAGTGAGGGGATGGAGAACCATCTATCATGCTAACGAACATAAAAGAGAAAGCTAGAGTAGCCATACTTATATCAGTCTTTGTAAAACAAAGACTGTAACAAAAGATGAAGGTCATTATATCATAATTAAGAGGTCTCTCTATCAATAAGATTTAACAATTGTAAATATTTATGCTCCCAACTTGAGAGAAACCAAATATTTAAATCAATTAATAACAAACATAAAGAAACTCATTGATAATAATACAATACAATAATAGTAGGGAACTTTAACAGCCCACCTACAGCAATGGACAGATCATCTAACTCAACAAGGAAATAATGGCTTTGAATGACACACTGACCTGGATGGACTTAACAGATATATTCAAACAAGTCACCCAAAAGCAGCAGAAAACACATTCTTTTCAAGTGCGCATGGAACGTTCTCCAGAAAAGATCACATACTGGGTCCCAAATCAACCTTCAACAAGTACCAAAAATCAAGATCATACCATGCATATTTTCAGATCACTATGCTATGAAGCCACCTACAAGAAAAATGTTGGAAAGCCCCCCAAATATATGGAGGTTAAAGAAGATGCTACTAAAGAATGAATGGCTTGTGGGGCATCTGTGTGGCTCAATCAGTTAAGCCTGTGACTCTATCTCAGTTCACAATCTTGCAGTTCATGAGTTTAAGCTCTATGTTAGGCTCTGTGCTGACAGCTCAGAGCCTGGAGCCTGCTTTGGATTCTGTGTCTCCCTCTCCTCACCCCTGCTTGCACTCTGCTTCTTTCTCTCTCAAAAGTAAATAAACATTAAAAATCTTAATGAATGAATGGGTTAACCAGGAAATTAAAGAAGAAATTAAAAACTATATACATGAAAGCAAATGAAAATGAAAACACAATGGTACAAAACCTTTGGGATGCAGCAAAGGCAGTTCTAAGAGGGAGGTATTCTGCAATTCAGGCTTATCTCGAGAAGCAAGAAAGTTCCCAAATTCACAACCTAACCTAATGGAGCTAGAGAAGGGATAGCAAATAAAGCATAAAGCCAGCAGAAGAAGGGTAATAATAAAGATTAGAGCAGAAATAATTGATATAGAAACAACAACAACAACCAATAGAAGAGATGAAGACTAAGAGTTGGTTCTTTGAAATAATAAACAAAATTGATAAACCCCTAGCCAAACTTATAAAAATTATCAAAATCACAAATGAAAGAAGAGAGGTCACAACCAACATGAAAAAATACAAATATTTATAAGACAATACTATGAAAAATTATAAAGCAACAAACAGGGCAATCTGGAAGAAATACACAAATTCCTAGAAATTCACAAACTACCAAAACTGCAACAGGAAGAAATAGAAAATTTGAACAAACCCATAATCAGCAAATAAATTGAATCAGTACTCAAAAATCCCTCAAAAAGGGTCCTGGGCCAAATGGCTTCCCAGGGGAATTCTACAAGTTAAAGAAGAGTTCATACCTATTCTTCTCAACTGTTCCAAAAAATAGAAATAGAAGGAAATCTCCAAACTCATTCTATGAAACCAACATTATCTTGATTCCAAAACCAGACAAAGATCCCACTAAAAAGGAGAATTACAGGCCAATATCCCCAATGAACATGGATACAAAAATTCTCAACAAGATATTAGGAAATTTAATTCAACAGTACTTTAAAAGAATTATTCAAGTGGGATTTACTACTGGTCTTCAGGGGTGGTTCAATATTTGCAAATCAATCAATGTGATATACCACCTTAATAAAAGAAAGGATAATAACTATATGATTCTTTCAATAGATGCAGAAAAAGCATTTGACAAAATATAGCTCCATTCTGGACAAAAACCTGCAACAAAGTAGGGATAGATGGAACATACCACAACATCAAAAGGCCGTTTACAAAAGACCCACAGCCAATATCATTCTGGGGAAAACCTGAAAGCCTTTCCCCTACATTCAAGAACAAGACCAGGAGGTCCATCACCATTACTATTTAACATAGTACTAGAAGTCTTAGCCTCAGCAATCAGACAACAACAACAACAAAAATTTAAAAAAGAATCCATATTGGCCCAGATAGAGTTAAACTTTCACTATTTGCAGATGGCATGATACTCTATGTATAAAACTCAAAAAGATTCCACCAAAAAATTGCTAGAACTGCATGAATTCAGCAAAGTTGTAGGGCATAAAATCAGGGTGCAGAAATCTGTTGCATTTCTATACACCAGTAACAAAGCAACAGAAAAAGAAATCAAGGAATCGATCCCATTTGCAATTGCCCCCAAAATAATAAAATACCTAGCAATAATCCTAACTAAAGAGGTAAAAGATCTATACTATTAAACTATAGAACACTTGTGAAAGAAATTTAAGAGGACATGAATTAATAATAATAATAATAATAATAATAATAATAATAATAATGTTAAAATGTCTATACTACCCAAAGCAATCTACACATTTAATGCAATCCTATCAAAATACTATCATAATTTTTCACAGAGCTAGAACAAACAATCCTAAAATTTGAATGGAACCACAAAAGACCCTGAATAGTCAAAGCCATCCTGAAAAAGAAAAAACAAAACTGGAGGCCTCCTGATTCTGGATTTCAAGCTACATTGCAAAGCTGTAATCATCCAGACAGTATGCTACTGGCACAAAAACAGACACATAGATCAATGGAACAGAATAGAAAATCCAGAGATGAACCTACAACTATATGGGGAACGCATCTTTGAGAAAGCAGAAAAGAATATTCAATGGAAAACAGACCGTCTATTCCCAGTGTTGGGGAAACTGGATGGTGACATGCAGAAGGAAACTGGACCACTTTGTTACACCATATGCAAAAATAAATTCAAAATGGATGAAAGACCTAATTGTGAGACATGAAATCATGAAAATCCTAGAGGAGAAAATAGGTAGCAATCTCTTTGACCTTGGCTGGAGCAACTTCTTACTAGACAAGTCACTGAAGGCAAGGGAAACAAAAGTAAACAGGAGCTATTGGGACTTCATCAAGATAAAAAGCTTCTTCATGGCAAAGGAAACAATTAACAAAACTAAAAGGCAGCCTATGCTATGGGAAAAGAAATCTACAAATGACATATCAGATAAAAGGTTAGTATACAAAATCTATAAAGAACTTATCAAACTCAACACCCAGAAAACAATAACCCAGTGAAGAAGCTGGCAGAAGACATGAATGGACACTTTTCCAAAAAAGACATCCAGATGGCTAACAGACACATGAAAAGATGCTCAACATCACTCATCACAAAGGAAATACAAATCAAAACCATGATGAGATACCACTTCACACCTACCAGAATGGCTAAGATTAACAACACAAGGAAGAACAGGTGTTGGCAAGAATGTGGAGAAAGGGGAACCCTCTTACACTGTCGGTGGGAATGCAAACTGGTGCAGCCACTCTAAATAACAGTATGGAAGTTCGTCAAGAAACTAAAAATAGAATTACCCTTTGGTCCAGCAATTGCATTCCTAGGTATTCACCCAAAGAATACAAAAATACTGATTCTAAGGGGCACATGCACCTCAATGTTTATAGCAGTATTAGCCAAACTGCTAAACTATGCCAAACTATGGAGGGAGCCCAAATGTTCATTGACTGATGAATGGATAAAGAAGATGTGGTACACACACACATGCACACACACACACAATGGAATATTACTCAGCCTTCAAAAAGAATGAAATGTTACCATTTGCCATGATATGGATGGAGCTAGAATGGATTATGCTAAGCCAAATAAGTCAATCAGAGGAAGACTAAAACCTGAAACCAGTATTCAACTGTATGTTAACTAAAATTTAAATAACAAAAAAAAAATACATTTTTTGGTAAACCTCACATACTATTCAAAATTCAGTATTTCCCTTCTATAAATGTTCTTACAGAAAACTGAGCCTCTTCCTGCCATTATTTCCCATGTTAAATGCATATATTTGGTAATTTGGTAATTTTATATTGTCTGCAGTATCCTCTCAGAATCTTACAGTAAGTGCAGTCTAATGATACTCTGTAATTTCTTAACAAAACTAAATATGGAGAAAATAAATGAACTCTAATTGGGAAATATAACTGGCAGAAGTTTTTTTTTTTTTTTTACAGCCATATGTAAGGACTTGGGAATATGTGGTATTCCAAATTTTTAAAGGGATAACTAAAAGTCTTCCTTTTTAAATTTATAGAACTGAATGGAGTATTTGAAAGGGTGTACTAATACTACTATTGCTAATAACAATAATGACAAGAGTCAATAATAAGCTAAAAAATTGCTTGTTCTCAAATTTTCCACTTTGATTTTCTAGCAAATGGTTACATTTACTGCAAAATTTGCATAATGATAAGATCAGCATTATCTAAGGATGCATTTTTTGTGGTCCTCTAATTTTGTTTTTAAATTCCACCTGTAATAGCACTAGATGCTAATGGTTTCCAGGAAAAATAGGTCACCATCATTAGATAAAACTTTCTTACCTTTTCCTCCAGAAATTATTTTTTCTACTTTTATCAGAGGAAGCTGTGGCAAATATAGACAGCTAACATTAATCTTTGTGCAATAAATGGCATATTAATGAAACAGAAATAACCTGAGTAGACTGTCATGAAGTAATTTGTAAATATTATAGTATCGGATCAAACACAATTAATTCAAAGAACAATTAAAGGTATTGAGTCCTACATTTAGTTTCTGAGAATAAAATAATATTTTAAAACTTATTGGCAAAGTTTACTTAATAAAATGAAAAGAATCCTAATTTTTTAATGCCACTACTTTTCCTATCAGTTTTTTTCTATGTACCGTTATTACATACTAAATATTACAATGGAATTCGAATACTGCCTTCGTATAATTCAAGACCTTCTCCATATTGACGTCAGCAAAAACAAACTCAAAGTAGAAATGTATATACTGAACAAACATAAAACCAGCTAATTTAACTTATTTAGTCATTAGAAACTTTGTTAGAATTTGGAATATTTTATACGATTATACATGCCAGAAGGTGGCACCAAAAGACTCAAGTTCAGATTATCTTTATTAATAAATTCCTAAGATTTCTCTATATTTGGATGCCTAAGTGTGGGAAAATAGCAATGTAAATGTTTGTTAAAATTATAAAAGTAATATATACCTTTTAAGATTCTGCTTAATGCTGAAAGAAATAGTCTAGCTTTTACTTCAGTTATGTCACTGCAGAAGTCTAACAGTGTATATGCTCGTTCTTAAAACTTTATATGTATTTCTGATCTCTTTAATAATAATTACTTGTAAGGGCACCTGGGTGGCTCAGTCCTTTAAGCGTCCAACTTTGGCTGAGGTCATATTCTCATGGTTGGTGGGTTTGAGTCCTATATCAGGCTTTCTGGTGTCAGCACAGAGCCTGCTTTGGATCCTCTGTGTCCCAATCTCTTTGCCCGTCCCCTGCTCATCTGCACATGCTCACTCTCTCTTTCTCTCTCAAAAATAAACATTTACTACTACTATTACTACTACTACTACTACTACTACTACTACTAAAAATAATAATTATAATAACTTACAAATAGTCAAATGGTAGTCCAAATACCTAAGGAAAGTATCATGTCTTATCATTGAAGTATTTTTAATATCATGCAATTTAATTTTCTGTTATGAAACTTCAGCCATACCAGTTAGTTTTATCACTTTAAAGATATACCCAAAGTCACATTAAGGGAAAATAATTTCCAAGCTCCATCAAAATTATCAGTAATTTATCATTCCTTTTCACTGTTTTTCTCTTGGGAGGTAGTTAAGGTCTGTGATCAGGTGCTCAAGTTCTAGCGTCAGAACATGTGAGTTTGAATTCTTGTTTTGTCACTTAGTAGCTGTGTGATCTTGGAGAACTTAAATTCTCTTGACACCTCTCTCACTTTCCTCTCTCGGTCTCTCTCTCTCTCTCTCTCTCTCTCTCTCTCTCTCTCTCTCATTTCTTAAGCTTAATTTTTGAAAGGGTTACAGTAGAACTTGAATAATATACACACTTAAAGTGCTTAGACAATTCTCAGGACCTTGTAAGCATTCAATAAATATTAGGTGTCAATCATATTTCAAATAGAAGTGTTCCCCTCTGAAAGTTATTCTCAAAGATGCTTTAATCTTAAATTCCCAAATAATAAAACTTCTTGATTAGAGATCATACAAGTAAACATTATCTGATTGGCTTCTCAGTACAGAAAACTACATTGATTTTTTAACTTATTCCCCCAATTGCCACAAATATAAATATATAAGTATTTTAACATACCTCTACAAAGAAGTCTTGAAAAGATTTATGCCTGAGCACTCACCTCTCTATAAAATAGATAAACAGAAAAATATATGGAGAAATAAAATTTAAGCAATGACATGCTTATGAAATCAAAAACTATGTTAATTCAGGCAGAGAAAGAAAATTTAGCAAGCCATATTTAATAATGAGTTCTATACAAGATAAGTAATATTTTTACTGAATTATATATATAATTATGTATATAATATTACATATATATTATATATAATAATATATTATATACATATATAATACATATATACATATATAAATACATGTATATATATAAATATATACATATTTAACTGATGTGTGGGGCTATGAATATATAGCACATTTATCTTTGGAACATAGACATCAAAACTTGGAACACTGAAACTCTAAGATACTCTAATACATTAGGTAAATAGGTTGTAGGGAGACAAAACTATTCCATTTGCATGTAAAATCATATTGCTCTATAAAATGGAAATAACAAATGTACACTATTTACAAAACATATATTTGCAAAACAAAGGCCTATTGAAGTAGTTGAAACAAAAAAAAATCTAATCTTCTAGTCTGTCAGTCTCAAAAGACACAATTGTTCATTTTGTCTCCATAAAAACATATCTTAATAATAAAAATAGAGAAGAGACAGGAGACAAATATACTATCACTAGAAAGAAACGAAGAACTATTTCTATAGCAAGAACATGATTTATAACCATAGCATATTATCACCTTATCAACCTTTCTCTTTGTTCTAGAAGATTCTAAATTCAACACACCTTTATTAGCATAGCATAGAAAACCAAAGTTCGTAGTTGATTATTACATCACTTATAAATCAAGTTATAGTCTATTTATTTTTACCAGTAAGACAATAGGACTTGAATTAGTGTTAGGTTAATCTCAAGAGGTATAGAGACTCAGCTCAAATAAATATTCCTGATTCAAATTGGCTTTTGAAAGCTTCTTGAAACAGTCACATTATTCTGCCATGTTTCTTGCTATTAATTATGGAAATTTTCATATGTGTACATACAAATGTTTATAATACACTTTCATGTATGCCCCACACTTTTTTTGCATATCCCTTAGAATTTCCAATAAAAATCGTATTAACCAAACCTTTCTCTAATCCTTTAACACCACTCTACACTATAAAAGGAAACTTTTGAGGATTCTGCCTTAAGAGCTGTCATTTTAAACCTGTCATGTCTGTACCACACTTTTAATAAAGACAGTTGAAGATGGGCTTAAATATGCACAATTTTATTTTTTAATTACACCACAACAAAGCTAAAAAGAAAAGACAAACTTAATTTCAGAGCAAATTTTTTTTTGCCTTTATGGCAAATTTGAAACGCTTATTTTTGGTGGTAGATTCCTGGGTTTGCTGGTTGGATGTTCATTTACTGTATTTTTGTTTTGTTTTTAATTTAACCCAAAAGAAATGCCAATCATGCTAATAAAACTTCTATTTACCTTTAAATATTTCCTGGGCGCAGAGACATGTTATGAGTTTTATATAAGGCATCTAATTGATGCTAACCTGAACAACTGTTATATGATTTAGAAATGTTTTATTCCCATTTGACAGATAAAAAGTCTAAGCCATGGAGGGTGTATGTGACTTAAGGTCATTAAGTTAGTAAGGCAAAGACAAAGCATTTATAAACAGAATTGTCTAAAATCAAAGCATATGTTTAGATACTACATTATCGTATCTTGACCTGAAAGATATTCTCCTATCTTCTTTTCCAAAAAGATTTGTTTTTAAGAATCTGCTTCATAAATAATATATTACATATTGGTTCTTTGTCCTGTTCTCCATTTAACATGGGGGTTTAAATAGTCATAGACACCTTCTATACATTGCTATATGCAAACTGAAAGTGCATTAAATAATGTAAGTTAGATAATCTAATCTAGTACCCAAAGAATTAGTTATAAATCAGTCTCAAAGAGTTGTTTTAATGATACAGATGCTTTTATCCTTTCAGTATAATAACTTCTTTGCTCAGCTCAAATAAGATCTCCTTCTATGTTTCCTTATAAGAATTCTATAATTTTAGTTATTATATTTGGATCTTTGATGATTTTGAGTTCATTTTTTGTACAAGGTGAGGTAAGGTCTGACTTCCTTCTTTGGAATGTGACTATTCATTGTCTCAACACTATTGAAAGGTTATTCTTTCCTTTTAGAATGGTCTTAAAACCTCTGTTGAAAATCAATTTATCAAATATATGGGTTCATTTCTGGACTCTCAATCCTATTCCATTGATGTATCTGTTTATCCTTTTGATTACTCTTGCTTGCTTTGTAGAAAAACTTGAAATCTGGAAATGTGACTTCTACTTTGTTCTTTTTTCAGGACTTTTTTTTGTGCTTTCTATATGAATTTTAGAACAAGCTTATCAACTTATGTTAGGGATTATGTTGAATCTGCAGATCAGTTTGGGGATACTGACGTTTTAACAATGTTAAGTCTTCCAATCTATGAAAGCAGGATGTTTTCAGTTATTTAGGTCTCTTTAATTTACTTCAATCATCTTTTGTAGTTTTCAGACTATAAGTTTTACATCTATTTTATTAAACCTATTTCTAAGAATTCTATTATTTTTGATGCGCTTGTGAATATAATTGTTTTATTATTTTCATTTTCAAATTGTTCATTTCCAGTATATAGAAATACAATGGATTTTGTGTTAATCTTATATCTTGCAACCTTGCTAAATTTATTGGCTATAATAGTTTTGCAGTGGATTTCGTAGGATACTCTACATACAAGATCATTTCATGTGTGAATAGAGATTCTTCTCTCCAATCTGGGTGTCTGTCTTTTTTTTTTTTTTTAATTGATTTTGTTATACTGAAGTCTGTAAGCTATTCTGACATTTATTAAATTTTATCATAATTTTTCTACCAGTATTTTTAATTTCATTTTGATTTCCTATTTAGCATGTCTTCATCAAAAGTTTTCTGATGTTTTTGTTATTTTTTAAAATTTTGCTTAAGACATTTTTCTCCATTTTAATTGTTAAGCCAGGGCTAGAATGCTGCTGCTGCTGCTGATGACTGTTGTTTATTGTTGTTGTTGTTGTTGTTTTTCTATGTGTAAATCTCTTGTGATATCTTTCTGACAGCCAATAAACTCTTCCTAGATGTTCTGGAGCTTCTAGATATTTATAATATTTTAAACTTGCCTATGTCACTGTACCAACTTATGGCCACTCTATTTAAGAATAAAAACACAGCTACTGATTTTTGCATTACTTATTTAATTTAAAATTATTTCCTAATTTTTTTCCATCAAAAACCTTTAGGTGTCTATGGAAATTTTTGTGTTTTTCTTTTCCTCATGTCTCATCTTGCCTGCCAAAAATTGTGTGGGAGATGGAATGTGATGTAAAAAATGTACTCTAAATGGGGTACCAAAGCCATATCAAGCTCAGTAAGACACTCAGCATTCCATCATCCAAAGTGAATTGCTGTTGCATGCTATGTGTTTTAACAATTGTGAACACCCTGTTTTATGCTCTCTTCTTATCTTGTTATTGAACTCCTATAATCAACTTTTTGTAAGCAGTAAATTCTCAAGTAAATTTGTACAGTTTCAGAATTTTTTTAAGCCCAGAAATACTTACAGAAATTATTCTCTATCGAGGTTTCTAACTAGTAACTATAGCACAAATATATTTACCAAATTATACTTAATATAAAAAAGGGGTTTGGCCAAAGTGAGAAGGTAGTTATTTTCTTATTCCCTTGTAAATAGTGGGTCTATTCAAAGACTATGGAATTTCCTCATTCTACAACAGACTATACTAGACTATACAACAGACTATACTAGACTGTTGGACTCATAACAAGAGTACACAGTTTTACTAACTGGTACTTTAATTCTGATCCACTGCTCTGATTCTTGACAAAGAATAGATTCTGAATATTATAGATCTTCTTTATCTACTGATTTGCTAAGTATTCTGATAGGATACCAATTGTGAGCTAAAAGAGTAGCCTCATAATTTTCTTAAAAAATCATTCCATATTTAAGACTTCCACTGGCTATTATATTGAAATTCATTTATATGTCCCATATCCTAGAGGGTTCTTAGGATAGTTTCTGGCACACAGTTAGTAGCCAATAAAAGTAATTATTTTTTCCGTTGTATTGATGAGGGTGATGATGATTATGATGATGATGATGATGATGATTGTACCCCACTACTAGTCTATAAGTTGTATCAAGGATGAAGTAATAGTGAAACAAACAGGGTAAGTTGCTTAAGGTTATACAGTTAATAGCCACAAAATAAGAATTCCAAATTAGGCTATCTGATTCTATATTATGTGACGACTATTACATATATTCTGACCACACTTTTCTTTTACTATGTGCTTGTAAAATAAAGAAATAAAATCAAATATTTATGTCTCTGATTTTCAAATAAGGAAATGAAGTCCAGAGTGATGAATTAAGTAACGAATTAGTAATATTCAGTTTGTCTACATATCTGTTTTGCACTCAGCATTTCTAAGATTTGTAAGAGATAAAAGAGAAGAAAATATGTGCACGTATACATACACACAAAATATGTATGAATATTGACTTAAAATTAGTAAGAAAAAATTAAGGCATATGAGGTAATTGAAATAATTAAATTATTGCTTAAAAAAATGCTACATACCTCAGAAAGGGAAAATGTGTGCCCTTAACTGTAAAAGGTTCTATGCAAAAGGAAGATAGCAGTCAATTAAAAACAAAGACTTTGAATAGAATAAATAAAACCCTGGGAATTCCACTGGTGAAAATATATCTAACTAAATCTTGCTTTGGATGTCTGAGAAATACTGGGAAATATCATTGCCTAATTATAGCAAAATCATATTGTACTAGATTATGAAAGTTAGGAGAGATTATGAGATTTAATAAATTAAGTACTAGGGTAAAATTGTGTATATAGGAGAACAATAGGAAGAGAGAAATGATTTATAAATGTTATATGTCAAAAGATTCCAGGCTGAAATAAAACAGAATACTGAAGATTATAATGTTTTCATTCAACAAATATTTAAAATCAATTCCAAGAAGAGAAATGGTTTAGTGGGGAAAGACAGTTACTTTTGATAAGAAAGTTTAAGATCATATTAATCAGAAGAATGTGTATATTTTGACTAGCATCTGCATAAGGTAAACCATTCTGTTAGGGTCAATTTCCCTGGCAGAGATAGAAGTAGAACTCATACTAGTGAGATTAGAAAATTGTGGAGTGATGAATCTGCCCAGGTTTACTTTCCCTCCTAACCATGTTGCTCATTTTATTGTGCAACAGGAGAATGAGCAATCTTATCATAGAAGTTAAAAACTAATTTAAATGAGTGGATACTTAACAGTATATAATTCTGCATAATTTAAGGATTAGAATTTAGATGTGACATGTGACCAATGAATTTATTGAAAAGAATCTAAATACAGGCAATCTTAGAAAAACTAACGGTGGTATAAAACGTAAGAATAAAAAATTGATTCGGAAAACATAATCACAGGGTAGGTGCTTAGAAAGAAGTGAAAAAAAAAAGAGATTAATTATATAGCAACCAGGAAGAACATCAAGATTTTGTATTTTTCATTGTGGATATGAATCTGTGAGAAGAATGATATGAATCACTGTTACTCCATCTCACTCCCACTGCAAGAGGCACATCAGGACATTGTACTTGCTATTCTCACTGCTCATAATATGACTCTTCTTCCTGGTCTTCATTCAAGTCCCTTTTATAATATTCATTCTTGGGGCATCTGGGTGGCTCAGTCAGTTAAGCGTCCGACTTTAGCTCAGATCATGATCTCATGGTTCGTGAGTTCGAGCCCTGTGTAGGGCTCTGTGCTGACAGTTTGGAGCCTGGAGCCTGCTTCGGATTCTGTCTCTTTCTGCCCTTCCTCCCTCTCTCTCTGCCCTTCCTCCACTCATGCTCTGTGTGTCTCTCTCTCAAAAATAAATAAGCATTAAAAAACTTTAAATAATACTCATTCTCTAGGAAGCAGGACTTTTACATTCACAGTGACTAAGATTGTGGAAACTTTAATTTCCCAAGTAAATCACTTTCTGACAGCTGGGCCACTCCTACTTCATTGCTTTACTTCCAGGCCCATTTATTCTATCTTTTAAAATTAAAGAAGCATACAATATCCATTGATTTAAGGACTGTTCTACATCATGAAGGATAATGTGCCAGCTTCAAAGGGTATGTATAATCACCAAGCTGGTGCTTCTGCTACACTTTCAAGAGGCCACTCCAATGTTCTTTCAGGATGGAAACTTCTGGATGATATACCCATCAGCTAGGACCAGTAATTCAGGGTAATGTACCCACATCACATTTTCCATCAAGTAGATTTCTAAATCTGAGACACATTATGCAGGATCACACTTTTGTGAACCTCTGATAGCGATGCTTGGTGAAGTGCATGGGCAAAGGGGCTAACTTATAACTTGAATACATGCTAAACACAATTAGGATGAAATGTTATTTCTGGAGTGGAAGGGATGCACTGTTATCAACTTGCCACCAAGACATTGGTTGGTCTCCTTAAAGGATCATGGCATTGGCCTTTGTTACTGGTAGAAACATATGTTCAGTGTAAATATTAGTTGATGAGCTTTGATGAGAAAATATCATTGCTGCTATACATGGCTATATATGTAGATAATACTTTAATAGAAAATTCTTAATAAGTGAGCATTAGGAGAACATACAGACTATAATTACATATATGAATATTAAAACATGGAAAGTAATTATATGTGTGTATGTATATGCATACAAGTATGCATGTGTATATGTGTATATACAGTTATATATATACGTGGTATGTATATATTTGTATATATATATATAGTTAGTTAGGTTAGGGATACACAAATGTGTAGTAAAACAACAATGAAATTCATGGAAATTATATAAACTAAGTGTGGTGGAGAGAGTGGAAAACACAAACAAAGGTGTTGAGCAGAAACTTCCAATATATTGGTAACAGTGTATTATATAACATGCACGTTAAGTGCTTTGGTGTTTTATAGGTCATTATTTATACCTATTTATTTGTGAAATATTTCATAAAAATATTGCTTAATAAGTTATTGCTGCCAATTTAGCTTTTTTTGGCAAGGCCTTTGTTCTCCTGTGAACTCTGTATTTTTATGTTTTTTAATAATTGTGCCTATTGGTAATATTAATGTATTAAATTTATTTATTTATTTCAATTCCAGTATAGTTAACATACAGCCTGGTATTAGTTTTATGTGTACAATATAGTGACTCAAAAATTCTATATATGACTGAGTAATCATCATAAGTGTACTCTTTAATCTCTATCACTTATTTCACATTCTCTCAGATAACCATCAGTTTGTTCTCTATAAGAGTCTGTTTTTTGGCGTGTGTGTGTGTGTGTGTGTGTGTGTGTGTGTGTGTGTGTGTCTGTCTCCCTTTTTTTTTCCTTTGCTTGTTTGTTTTGTTTCTTAAATTGCACTTATGAGTGAGATCATGTAGCATTTGTCTTTCTCCCACTGACTTATTTCACTTAGCATAATACTCTCTAGATCCATCTATGTTGTTGCAAATACCAACATTTCATTCTTTTTATGGCTAAATAGTATTCCAGGATATAAATAATAGTATCTTATATATATACATACCACATCGTCTTTATTCATTCATCTGTCGATGGACACTGGAGTTGCTTCCATGGTATGGCTATTACAAATACTGCTGCAATAAACATAAGGGTGTACATACCACTTTAAATTAGTGTTTTTGTATTTTGTGGTTAAATACCCAGTAGCACAATCACTGGTTCATAGAGGTAGTTCTGTTTTTAATTTTTTGAGGACTCTCCATACAGTTTTCCACAGTAGTTGTACCAGTTTGCATTCCCACCAAGAGTCCAAAAGGGTTCCTTTTTCTCTACATCCTCACCAATACTTGTTGTTTCTTGCGCTTTTGATTTTAGTCATTTTGAAGGTGTGAGATGATATCTCATTTAGTTTTTATTTATATATTTTGAATACTAATCCTTCATCAAATATGTCATTTTCAAATATCTTCTCTCATTCAGTAGGTTGTCTAATGTATTAAATTTAAATGGAACTTGGCATACTTTTATATACAAAATTTAGATAAAGTCATACAATTTACATATGTCAGATTTTCAGATCTGAAGAAGCTAGGAATAACAGTAAATTATTTTGATGAAATCATTAGAATAAAAAATGATCCAGACAGGTTAGAATAGGCTAACAGGCTAAATATCCCCTGTGTAAATGGAAATAAAAAATGTTTAGCAGCAAAAAAACCTCTAATCATCCATCCATCCATGTATCTATCTATATTTCTTACAGAAAATAATTGATTAAAGCATATAATGAGGTACTTGCATGAGGGATGTGTTAAAAATTTCTGGGATAGGTTTTGACTTTTTTCATATACTTTTTTTTAATGTTTATTTATTTATTTTAAGAGAGAGAGAGTGCATGTGCAATTGGAGGAGAAGCAGAAACAGAGATAGGGAGAGAGAGAATCCCAAAAAGGCTCCACACTGTCAGCTCAGAGCCCCACATGAGGCTCAATATCATGAACTGTGAGATCATGACCTGAGCAGAAATCAACTAAGTAAGCCACCCAGGTGCCCCAAGTTTCAACTCTTAACAGGAATATGGTACAGAGAAGAAGTTGCTAATTGAATCATGTCAGGCCATACCTGTGATGTTGCATAGAATTCTCTAAACCTTATAGTAAAAAAGATGTTAAAATTTAAGAGTATCAAAAATATAGTTGTTTGGCTGGTATTTATTTGTTTAAGAAAGTATCTCTAATGATCTACCAATACTTGGAATCTATCATTCTTTCCATTGAAGCCTAGTTTTTTAGTTTTAGGAAATTTTTCTAATATGTTAAAAAATAAAACAGTTCGACAAAATCCCACATGGCTGTAATCTAGATTAAACTTTTATTAAAATTTTACCATATTTGTTTATTCACTACTAAGTATGTAACTAATCTGAAAGCGAGCATCCCTTATGTAATGGAATTTCATTCCTATACACCTCTGTATTCTTTTCTATAGAAGCTGCTCATTACTTTGCAATCAACATTTTTATTACTCTAAATTACCAAAATAATAGTAATAGATGATAATGATGCTTGGAAATATGTTTTACGGTGATTTAAATATAGAAAAGATTTAGGGTTTAAATGTTAAGTATCTTCAATATTGGATGATATGCAGTTGGATGGAGAAGTATGTATTTTTATATTCTCCAGACAGAAGGACCAGGACCAGTGGTTGCAGCATATAAGCAGATAATCCTGTGTGTATAAGATGGAACTTTCATTAGTTTTGAATGCCTGATATAGAGTTAGTGAATTCCTCAATTTTGAAGGTATATAAAGATCAGAAAGTTTAAAATGTCCCAGGGGAGGGATGCCTGGGTGGCTCAGTCGGTTAAGTGTCTTAGCCTCAGTCGCTCAGGTCATGATCTCATGGTTCGTGGGTTCGAGTCCTGCATCAGGTTCTGTGCCAACAGCCCAGAGCCTGGAGCCTGCTTTGATTCTGTGTCTCCCTCTCTCTCTCTGCTCCTTCCCTGCTCATGCTCTCTTTCTCTCTTCAAAATTGAATAACCATTACAAAAACATTTTAAAAAAATGTTCCAGGGGATTAAGGAATAAGCATGGGTTAAAGTAGAAAGTCATATCATCCAACACAGATACATTTGAATATTATATTTGAACTGAACATTTTGATGCATATTTGTTTTAATGCGAGAAACCTGTAATGTAAATTAAAAACAGAAAACATTTAACTTATTTTCTAAACTTTAAGTTAAGATAATCTCAAAGACAAACAAAAAAAGGAATTTTAACAGAAAGATATCTCTGGAATAATAATCTGTTCTCAAATACATGCTGATTTCTCATCTCATTCTGATTTCTTATCTTTTTTTCTATGTGTACAGCATATAAATACCAAGGTTTGTCGCCTAAATATGCTCCCTCAAACCTAAAAGAAATGTTAAAATGTAAATACTTTTTCCTTAAAAAATAACATGATAGAGAAAAACATAGTTTTGAAGAAAAAACTAATGGTAGACAATGAATAGTACTAAAATGTTCATGAAAGGGGTGCCTGAGTGGCTCAGTCGGTTAAGCATCCGACTTCAGCTCAGGTCATGATCTCATGGTTCATGAGTTCAAGCCCTGTGTCCGGCTCTATGCTAACAGCTCAGAGCCTGGAGCCTGGTTGGGATTCTGTGTTTCCCTCTCTCTCTGCCCCTCCCCCACTCACACATGCGCTCTCTCTCTCAAAAAATAAACATTAAAAACAATAAAAAAATAATATAAAATGTTCATGAAAATAAATAAATAACATACCCAGATAAATAATCCTTTAACCTTTATAAAACTGAGTTAGCCTCAGTGTGATTATTTGTCAGAATGTTAAACTTTTTAGTCATTAGTACATATTTTAATATCAAATTCAAATCAATAAATACAAAACTCTCGTAACTCCCAGAGCCTCCCTTCTTCATCACTGAAATTTTCTCAACCTGTTACCTATGCTTCCTGCATGGAACTCTGATAAGACCTATTCACTAAGACCAGGAGTAGCAGAGAGTCATCAGCACTTCATAAACAGTGAAGTTTACTGAACTTCTCTCCCTTGGAACACAAGTGGGAAAATACACACCCAGAACCTTAGTTGGAATTGTAATGTCTGCAGTGTATCAGTGACGAATGTTGTTGCCTTATGGCAATGGTCTCAAAATAAAAATGCCCTAAAATATAGCTTAAGTTCTATGCAGGTAGTCCAGGGCTGCTCGTGTGTGTGTCTGAAACTGTGTCCCACAAGGTTAATAAGGTTGAAACTGGCAGGAAGTTTAAAGCTTGTTTTTCAGAGAATTGTTTCCTCTAATCAACTATTGTGTCTTTTCAGCCCCACTAACAAATCCAATCCGTCTCTGCAGAAGTCTAGACTCTAGGTCAAATCATATGGTTCCAACATATAAACAAGGAAAGCCCTGTATTCCTAACAGGTGACAATGAGCCCAAAGCACCATCCATTTTACACCAGCTCTTGAAGAGTGTCCATAGCCACTTGTTCTTGTCCTAAGATAATCTCCTGAGGTTAGGGGCTCAATTTTGCCTTGTTCTGATCTCTCCTCCAAAGTGCACATGGGGTGTAGGTTATATTATGTTTGCTCAATGCAATGCACCATCTTTTTTCATATATAGTCATAGGTTTTCTTGCTCTTTTCACCAATATGTATGTAATCTCCTACCCTGTATTTCCCCTCTGAAAACCCTACTCCTTAATCTGGAATCTGGGAGATGGTCATTGGACAGTAGCCCACTGTCTCCTCAGGTTGCCAGCCTCTTGAATAAAGCAAACTTTCCTTTCCAACACCACTTGTCTCTTGAGTATTAGCTTTAGAATGGCAAATAGACAAACTTGGGTTTCCATAACATCTCAGTGATGTCACTAAGAGGTGCCAAAGTCCTTCCATATGTCAGTTCCCATCTTTAGTACTTCAAGTAATCTGTCAACAAGAGCAACACTAGAGCACCAACCAGTAATTCCTAGTCATACTCAGGAAGAACAAAATAAGGGAAAAGGAAACTACTTGATTTTGCAAAGGAAAGCCAAGACAAGAAGAGTTCTTTGTACAGCTGAATATATTCTTGTCTCTATCAATATATTCTTTTTATTGCGAAAGCAAAAGGAGAGAATGGATTTTCAATAGATAATTAGCAATCTCTGCCACATTTCCCACATTAAAAAAAAGTTTCAAATGCCCACAGATAAAAATTACTTGAAAAATTTGGGAAGTAAGATTTCAATTCATTAATATATTTGAAAAATTATTTTCAAAGTTATTCATAGTTTTACATATTTCTTGAATGCAAAAATTGAGATTTTTAATAATAAGGTATCATTCTATATATGCCAAAATGAAAAATGTTCATTTCAGTTCAAATCAGAATAATAGGTCCTTGAATAATGAGCAAGACCAATGTGAAATAACCTTTTATAAAATGATTTTATGTAATCAATAGTAATTTTAGAAAAATAATTGCATTTATGCTCCTTACAAGGAAATGTTAAATTTAGCTTTTCATATTTGGGTTTAATGTTGTTGCCAAGGAAATAATGTGAAAAGAGTGTATTTTTGTCTAAAATCTAGTATAATTATTTAAATTACTACAATGGTATTTATTTTAATATTTTATGTTTCAAATCTAAGATTGGTAAGCTGGACCAAAGAAACATAATTACATTGCTTGTATTCGGCACAGGTAAGCTAACTTAGTTGTATTAGACTTTTTATAAAACTTATTTTATTAATGAAAGCTTTCATTATCATAAAGCCTTTATGTGATTTCTATCATTTTTAATTTTATTAGAACTTTCTCATGTAAACACTAAACACTCTTTTTAAAATATGAGAATATTCAAACAGCACTTTCAGCATGTATAATGCTTCCAGTTGTGAGGAAAAAGCACAAGGAAGGCATAGGCAACCTTAT
This sequence comes from Herpailurus yagouaroundi, assembly GCF_014898765.1. Taxonomy (NCBI): domain Eukaryota; kingdom Metazoa; phylum Chordata; class Mammalia; order Carnivora; family Felidae; genus Herpailurus; species Herpailurus yagouaroundi. The sequence continues at coordinate 70,487,462 of NW_024412376.1, forward strand.
CGCTGACTGTCTCATTTCCCTGCCCATCCCCTGGCTCACAGCCTAGTGTGAGTCCTGCTCTCTATGACCACACTCATGCTCACCACTGAGAAAACAGGATTTGTGATGTTTGGGAGAGCAAGAAATGAGTGATGAGAGAATAGTGATACAGTAAAAGGAAGAAGAGAGAAAGAAAGAAAGGGAAAAACTGGAGTTTTAAGTAAAACATTAATTTTGCCTCCATTTCAGTTCTCATTAATCTGTTAAATTATTTTATTGTTTTTGTGTTATCCTCAAGATTAATTGAACATGGTAATGAACAAATTCAACTATCCTTGCTGGAAAATGAAATCCAAACAAGAATTACAATGTCAGAATATCATTTTTTCATTTCGGAATAATACAACAGCCACTATTATTCTTAAGTAAGTCAAGCACCTGGTGAGGGCACAGTTGAGTTATACAGGATGAAACAATGAGCCAGACAGTCTGAAATGCTGCTGCAAGTAGTTTGCTTATTACTTAAAGAAGCAGTGGGAGAAAGAAAACAACTGAATAAGAGACTGAATATTCATTCATTTGGCTGGATTCCTCTCTATGGTATATTTGTGAAGTGCACATCAATTCCCAATAACATGTACAGAGCAGGTGCTCAAAGGTATTGACTGGATTCTGAACCTGCTGAGTTAATCTTAAAATGTCCATTTTGCTTCCACTTTGCTATAGCAACAAAGTATTCTACTATATCTTGATCACTGGTTACTCATACACCCAAATCCACAGTTCTACTTTTTTCCCCCCCTCACTGTTCCTCACTTTTCATTCATGGCTATCGCCATTTGATTTCACCTTTTAGCTGGTAATTTCAAGCATATTTTCATTTCTGCTTTTTCAGTGTGGATGTTATGTGTAAAAGTCTGCTGTTTAAAGTAAGTCATTTATGGAAAATTACATTGCAAAGTTCACAGAGAACTTATGCTTTTAAAAGCCCTGAAAATTTTTATGCTGTTGGCCTGCCTTGCTTTGGTCTTTGTTTTGAATGAAATTTTTCTGTATGGTTTTTGATTATATGTTAAATTGTAATTCCCCTTCAACAGAGATCCATTCATTGACTTTAAGTATCACTCATCTGAGGAATATAGAAAGAACACACAGATTAATAAGGATTCTCAATATAACAGTAAAATCAAATATATAAAAATCAAAAAGAACAAAAATATTTCTTAAGAAAATCAAAAGTTTAAGTAATGCTTTACTCTTAATTTTCACCTGAGACTAGAAACAGAAATTTCTACTTGAGACCTATTTGCTATTTTAGGTGGTAGAAATACAAATGCTGATCATATTCAGATACTCAATGATATTACATCAGGAGTTTATGATTACTTTTATTATATAGGCTTCAGTCTACTCTATTTGATAAAAGTCTCCCCCTTCCCCAAGCTTGTTATGTTCATTAATAGGCTGGGGAGAGAATAATTACATTAGTATTTATAATCAATATAATATTTTAAAATAAATTTAGGTTGCATTCTGTCACTCAGTGTATCTGGCTTTACAAGGGAATGAATATTATTTTTAAAAAGGAATAGAAGGTCATTCACCATACTTCACTTACAGGGATTTTAGAGGAAGCATTCTGTCTGAGATAAAATATGTGACACAAGCAAAATGACCCAAGAAGTTTTACGTGATATCTGTTTTCAGTTGTTCAAATTTCTACACCAATAACCCATCTGTGATTTTAAATGAAATTACTACTTCTATGAGAAGCATATTGAAAAGCCTCCACCCAGAGAAAACAAAAGGGACTATTGCTTCAGGCAATGTTATGCTGATAGATGGGAATTTTGAAGTTAATCATACCTTATTTTGAGGGCATGAAAATGTCATTTTAATAACATAAACCCATTAATTTATATTCTCTAGTAATGAGAAAATATATACATATAGTTTTTCGTGACTCAATTATTGTGTATTTAAAGAAATAAATTATTTATGTTTATTACATCCAGAAATTAGATTGAAGGAAGTTCAATGTTTTCTAAAAACATAATTGTACTTATTTAATAAGTGCAACTTATTAAATATTCTTTCTTCAACAAAGCAGTTTAAAACAACCATGAATTTGTTAAGTCTAAGCACTTCTTTGCCTGGATGCAGACCCTAGCATTCATTAAGTATTCTCACCTACACATATACTATGGCAGTTGTTCTCAACCCTCAACCTTTACTAAACATTAGAACCACTTGAAGAACTTTTAAAGATTTTCAATTAAAATCTCTATTTTTGGAGGACTTACACTTGGGGAAGTATTTGTAAAGCTTTCCAGGTGATTATAATGTGCAGTCAGCATGGAGAACCACTATACTATAAAATATTCTAAATGTGTAATAACCAAATTTTCTGTTCTATCTCAGGATACTTGACATAGGCAAATTGACCTGCCAGTTAGATCATCAGAGAACCCTAATATGACAGTGGTGGGGTAAAATTTATGAACTTTTCATTCTTGTGCTATTAAAATCCACTTCCTTTCTGAAGATGTTGCAGAAGACTCCAACTTTTGGTGCCTTTTTAACTTCTTTGAATTTTTAAATAACTAATTTTTCCAACAAGTATTCAATAAATTTTAATGGAAACATACTAGGTACTAAATGCTCTATTTTTTCTTGCATACTGTAATTTGTTATACCTTGATGTCTGTTCTTTCAATTAAATATTTAACATCTCCAATAAGATCATAATCATGCTGAAGGCATGGACCAGCATTTCACTTCTGTAAAACATATAGTATAGTGAAATAGATAGACTTTTCTGTGTAACAATATGGAATACAGAGTCCAATGTGCATGAATACGTATCCCAGTTTTGCTATTGTGGTCTCAAATAAAGTAATTTCCATGAACCAGGATTATCTTGACTATAAAAATATGTGATAACTTCATTTGAAAGTTGTGAGGATTATATGAGATCTCAAATGTAGAACACCTACCATAGATCTAACCATGAAAAGCATGTATTTGTACAGCCATCCACTTATATAGCAAATATTCGAGTTCTTGTTCTCTTAACAGTCACTTTTTCAGATGTTAGATATACTGAATGAATCAAAACATATTACATCTCTGCCATAATATTGCTTAACTTCTCATGAGGGACTCAGACAATAGTAAAACACACATATTTTTTTTCTTTTTTGAAGAAGGCAGGGCAAGGAAATGAAAATGAATATATTATAATCAATAGGTTGTGTAGTGAAGGATTTTTTGAAAACAGGACATTTGAGTAGCTAAAATGATGCAAAGGTGAATTTTAAATGTGTATCTTCTTCCTGTTCAAGAAGGAAGGAAAAGATGGAATAATGGCCCTGCCATCTGAATGAAATCCATGTTTTAAAGAGACAACAAAAGGTTCATCATGGCTTAGATGCATTTAGAGAGGCACAGAATGGTAGGAAATGAAAGTGAAAATATTGCCAAGTGTAAATTATATAAAATTATAATAAAAACGTGTGGTAGGCAGAATGATCCCCAAAGCTGTCCACATCCTAAGCGCCAGAACCTGTAAATATTTTGTGTTACATGGTATGGGGGAATTAATATTTTAAGTGGGATTAAGTTTGCTAATCAGATGCCTTTAAAATAGTATTATCTTGGATTTTCTCAGTGGGCCCAATATAATGTAATTCACTGGCCATTGCCGGTTTTGGAGATAGAAGGAGTCCACTAGCCAAGATATATGAACAGACTTTAAAAGCTGCAAAAGTCAAAGAAACAAATTCTCCCCTAGAGCCTCTACGGGGAGTACAGTTCTGCTGATGCCTTGATTTTACCACAGTGAAACCCATTTCAGATATGAAATTTTAAAACAACAATAAATGTGTGCTATTTCAAGGTATTAAATTTGTGGTAATTTGTTGTAGCACCAACAGAAAACTAGTACAATATGACAAAGATGACTTTGGTGAGTCCAGAGAAGAGGATCACCTCAACCGATTAACACTTTAAGAAAGGCATTTGGCTTCTGTATGGAGAATCATGTGTAGGGAGCAAGAGTGGAAGCAGAGAAGTCAACTGGGTAGGTATTTTAGTAGTTCAGGTAAGAGACGATGGGCACTTGAGCTTTAGCTTTAGCTAACAGGTTTGATGCAAGGCATGATAGCAATAAGGAAAATAAAATATACCCAAACTGCTTTGATCTGCAGGATGAATTATAAAGCTATTCATATAATTGAAGTGAATTTGAAGTGGGACTTTCCCTACTGCACATATAACACCTAATACCTTAACAACACAGTAAGCACTCAATAAACATTTAATGAAAACAATAAGAATACTGTTGAATATGATGATGATAATGGCAATGAAAATAGTAATGATCCAAAATGATGATATTAATGGTGAAAAAGATAAGAAAAACAGATCCTTAATGGGCCTCTATTGAATGTTACAAATAAGCATGTTAAATACTACTATTTAATTTTCCCCTAAATTTTTTGCTAGGATTCTAGTGAGTTGGTTGCAGTGAGACAAAAACAGAAGGTATACCATGAGCTACATATAGATTTGATTCCATATAGATGCTTAGGATTTTCTCTTAGTTTGTTTTCAAAATTTATTATCATGTTACCTTTAGTCAAGTAACCAAAAATCCAAAAATTAAATTCTATGATTCTCTTTATAAATCTATTATGCCTCCATATCATATAGAAAAACCTTAGCAAGCCCTGTACATTTGTCAACATTTAATTACCACAGGTATTGTTCATTAGGATAGAACTTTGCTTTGTTTACTGCTGTGTCCCTATCACCAAGAACAGAAAATTGCATATATAGTGCTCAAAAGACTTGTTGATAAAATGAACAAATGGATACGTCTTTTCTAATCTTTGTTTCATTGGTATTGCCTGAATAATGCAAATCCTAGAGGGATTCAATTTACCAAAATGTCCAATAAATTAAGTTTGGTTTACAATTATATGGGTAATAGAAGATATTCTTTGAGAACAACATAGATAAGATTTCACACCCAAATTCTGACATTATTTAAAAAAAAAACACACAACAAAGTAGTTCTCTGTAGGACAATACATTCATTTTAGGTACACCTTGCCAACATAATAAAATAAGAGTTAGGTTTGATATTGTGCCTGTTAATATACTACTACTTCATTACTTTCTCTTGAAGAATTACAGAGGAAAAATGACCAGATTTTTAGGTATGTAGAATACAGATAATCTTTGGATATATGATGCTCATTTGTCTTCAGTGTTTCTAATACCCACATTCATAACCTGAGGAGTAGGCTACGCCCAAACCACCAAATATTCCAGGGTGCCTGGCTGACTCAGTTGAGCGCGCAACTCTTGATCTTAGGGTAGTGAGTTTAGGCCCCATGTTGGGTATAGAGATTCCTTAAAAATAAAATCTTTGGGGTACCTGGGTGACTCAGTTAAGTGTCTGACTTTGGCTCAGGTCATGATCTTGCGGTTCGTCAGTTCAAGCCCTATGTCAGGCTCTGTGCTGACAGCTCAGAGCCTGGAGCCTGCTTTGGATTCTGTGTCTCCCCCTCTCTCTATCCCTCTCCCACTCGTACTCTGTCTCTCTCTCTCTCAAAAATAAATAAACATTAAAAAAAATCTTTGAAAAAATAGTTTAAAAAACACTAAATGTTTAAAAATATTTTTTAAATATAACATTTTGAATATTAAAAAAGGAATTCTGTCAATAGACGTACCATATTGAAAATAAAAATGGGAAAAACATGCTGGGCAAGTTGAATAACTGACTTTAATTTTGATTCACAGTTGAATGAACGTAAGTGCCTAAATTTAACATTTTTAGTTACTTAGGTTTATAACTATCCAGAGGTCAGTTGTAATTGGAAATATTTAATTATTTTCCAACTACTAGTGACATTTAAAAATTAATGTATAACTAATCTCAAACTGAATATGATTGAAGTAAATTTAAACTGTAACAAAATTTCATTTATATATAAAGTAAAGCAGGCAAAACTGTCCCAGTTTCTAAATGAGTTGGACTTTTCATCACTGAATAATTTTATCCTATGAAGCTTTCATAAAACTCAATTAAGAAAATTTTAAATGCCAAAAATAATCTGAATTCAAAACAAAAATGCTATATTAATTTGAAAATCTTACTGAAGTAACAATATATCCTTAGAAATTGAGAATATAAATTATTGCATGTGATTGAATTTGTTCTTCATTAACACATGTAAGGATATATAAAAAATTATGATCACTGAAAAAATGGTGGAATATAATGTGATTATAATAGGTAGCCTATAGAACACCCACATGGTTTGTTTGTGTTTATTGATAATGTAGGATTAGGAGGTGTCCATGAGTGTACTTAGACATCAGACTTTTTCTAATGATACACTCATCATAAAGTATGGGATCAAATCAAAGATATAACCTAAATAGTATGGGAATGTCTAAAAACAGACTTGAGAAACTTATTACTATCTTTAGTGTATTAGTCTGCATGGAAGGTCATTTAAACACACACACATACACACACACACACACACGATGTGGCTTAAACAACAGAAATTAATGTTTTCACAGTACCAGAGACTGGAAAGTTCAAGATCAAGATCAAGGTTTCAGCAGGGTTTGGTTCCTGGTGAGGCCTCTATTCCTGGCATGCAATCACCTCACTATGTCCTCTCATGATTTTTCCTTGGTGAGTGGATATAGAGACAGCATGCATTCTTGAATTTCTTCTTAGAAGGACACTAATCCTATCAGATCAAAGCCCTATTCTAATGATCTCACTTAATGTTAATCATCTCTTTTTGGGTCCCATTTCCAAATACAGTTATAACGGGAATTAGGACTTTGACATATGGATTTTAGGGAAACACAATTCAGTTAATAGCATTTACAAATATTACTTAATAATGCCAAATAACCCTTATGCCACACCTTCTTCTAAGAGATTTACAAGTATTATCATCCAATATTCCAACTCTATGGAATAGATATCATCATCATCATCATCTCTATTTATAAATGAAAATAAATGATCAAAAGATGCTGAGAACCATATCCATGTTCCTGTAAATGATACAACTGCATTCTGTACATGATAGAATTTGGAACTAAAGTAATCTGTCTGACTGAAGCAATTTGTGATCTGAATCATTAATATTGTCTCTAAGGGAGACACTATAAAAAAAAAGAGGCATAAAGAGGAAAAAGAAAAAAAAATGTTTACTTAGAAAATTAACCAAGTGATTATTATTTCTCAGGGCTCAGATTTTAGTCATAATTAAAACATTTGACTGATTTCAAAAACTATCCCAATATTAAAATTACAATGTGAATGTTGATTAGGTATATTAACATCAAAAAATGTTATGTGAAAAAAATTTTAAAACATCAGAACTATGTAAGACTCACGAAAAGTATTTCTATTTTTTTACTACATTTTAATTATTCTTGCTATATCACTAAATTTCTGCTATTTTATGAAAAGGAACATAGTAATTCTACCTTGATTTCTGAGCCTTAAAATCAAAAAGTCTACTCACTACTTCTAAATACCTGAATGTTAGAACACTTGTGTACTAAAACCTTTCAATGAAGTCTTGAACTGTGACAGATTTGGAGAATTAATGAATTTAGCTTTGGTTATTAGAAAAGATACACACACATATTGTATTTCTTTTGCTTAAATGTTTTTATCAATTATCTTTCTAAACCCTTTAATTTTTGCCTATGTGTTCTTCTATTTAAAGACGGTTTCTTATAAAAACACGGTTGGTTCTTGCTTACTTATCCAATATGACACCGTTATGTTTAAACCATTAAATTTAAATCATCATTGTGGCTGAACAAAATCTACTACTTGGCTAGATGTTTTCCACTTGCATCATCTTTTTTCTGTTTGTTTTGTTCTCACTCTTTTTCAGTTTTCTGTCAATTTGAGCATTTTTATGATTCTGTTTATCTCACTTATTGATTTACTATGTGTATCTCTTAATTTTTCATGGTTTCCCCACAGTTTATTTAACATATAATATAAATAACATATATGTATATATATATAATAATCTGAGTATTCTATCAAATAATATTACAATACTTCCTGTGTAGTATAAAAACTTTATAACTATATTTTCAATTTCTACTGTCCATCTCTTGTGCCATTGTATTCATATACCTTACTTTTATATATGTCATAAAAACACCCTACATTGTTCCTCATATTGCTTTAAATAGTTACTCTTTAGAGTAATAAAAGGGGGAGATGCTTAACCTTACTTTATTCCATATTGGATACTCCTCATTTCTTTCTGTAGACCTATCTTTCTGCCTGTCTTGTATTCTATGCTTTTCACATTGTCATGTAGAACAGGTTTTAAAAAGCCCTATTTTTTTAGAAATATTTCTATCAGGTATATAATTCTTAGTTGATGGTCTTCTTTTCTTTCTTTTTCAGTGTTTTAAAGGTTTCACTCCTGTCTTCTTGTTTACATGGTTTCTGATAAGAAGTTTACTATAGCAGTTACCTTATTCCTTTTTAAGTAATATGTATTTTTCTCTGTCTACCTTCAAGATTTTCTCTTTGTATTGCATTTTTATCAGTTGGAATGATACACATTGGTTTAGTTTTTTGTTTTGTTTTTGTATTTATACGGTTTGATGTTCTCTGAGCTTCTTGGTTCCATAAATTGATGTCTGTCACTAAAAAACTGTCAGCCATTATTTCTTGAAATATATTCTGCCAATTTTTTTCCTTTTCTCTTTTTGAGATTTCAATTATATTAGACTTGCTATGGTCATATAGTTGCTGATGCTCTATATCTTTTTCCCTCTTTGTATTTCAGTTTGAGTAATTTTAAGTAAACTATTTCAAGCTTACTAATTCTTCCCTTGGGTGTCTTGAATCTACTGATTAGGTTATCACAGGTACTTTTAACCTGTTTTTGTGTCTTTGATTTCTAATAGTTTCCATTTTTTTGCTGAAATTACCTGTGTGATACTGTGTCTTGTCTTACTTGTGTATACAGCCTTTACATATTTATTCTACTTATTTAAATTCCCTGTCTAATAGTTCTAATATTTGCATCATATCTAAGTCTGGGTCTGATTATTCCTTTTTCTTTTCTGACTGATTTTCTTCCTTTTATATGACTTGTAAGTCTTGGTAAAAACTAGATAATATTATATAGGATAGATAGAAACTGAGATAAATATTTTTATGCATAGAGATGAGCGTGTAATTTTTTTCTGGTTAGCTTTTAGTATAGGTTTTAGTGTTTATGTAGTCAGACATTGAAATCGGTTTGGATGTTGCTTTCTGATTGGCTTTAGATTTTTACATTTAACTCTTAAGTTTTCCCTTTGGGGTTCTTACCAGAGAAATGCCATCACTTGGAACTTTCCCAAAAGTATTCTTATTTTATTTTTATTTGATACTTGTTAGGATGATGGCAGGTATGAGGTAAGGAGGTCATTCTCTGCTGTTCAGATTAGGTCTTGGTCCTAAATAGGCACTGTGAATCTTGGTCTTAGAGTTTGGCCTTCACAAGTGTTCCTCTCACAAGTGTTCCAGAAGTAATCTTAGGCCTAGAAGTTATATCTGACCCTTCTCCAGGTGTAATGGTTTCTTTCCTTTCTTCCTTCTTTCCTGCCTTCCTTTTATTCTAACTTCTTTTCTTGATTTGTTTTTCCTTTCTCCCTTTTTCTTACATTTGTTTGCTAATCCCCTCCCTCCAGATACAGTGGTCTTCCACCATTATCCCAATAACTACAACTTACACTTTTGTTGCCATTCTCCCTTCAATGTAAGGCTTTTGTTCCACAGAGGAGATAGGAGAGATAGATAAGCATTTCAGTGGTGGTTGTTGCTCTGATCCCCAACTCCAGTGAGTATCCATTAGTGCCCCACCCCAGGTATTTTTTCCCCTTAGATTTGTTCCTATAAACAAGGGGTACTGTTCCATATGAATGAGAAGGAAGATGGATCTAGGCTTACTTTGGCAGTGTCTGTTATTTTTCTCCCCAGCACCACAGTGTAAACTTTTTTAGAATTCTCACCCATGTTTTCTGTCAGTCTTTTAAGGTTCTTAAAGAGAAGCTTTCAAGATGATGTGAACTTTCCTATTTCTATGACTCCCAGGAGCTTCATATACTCAGCTAGCTCATACTCAGTCTTTGGTGATTAAAAAGAAAAAATCTAGCTAAGTGTTCCTTATAACATCCAGTAGAATCTGTCCTATGTCAGGGAAAGACAAAAATGTATTACTTCACTCATATGAGGACTTTAAGAGACAAAACAGATGAACATAAGGAAGGGAAACAAAAATAATATAAAAACAGGGAGGGGAACAAAACAGAAGAGACTCATAATTATGGAGAACAAACAGAGGGTTGCTGGAAGGGTTGTGGGAGCAGGGGATGGGCTAAATGGATAAGGGACACTAAGGAATCTACTCCTGAAATCATTGTTGCAGTATATACTAATTTGGACATAAATTTAAAAAAATAATAAAAAATAAAATTCTTTAAAAAAAGAATCTATCCTATGTAGGCAAATTCTCAGGTCCTTTTTCTCCCCAAAAGAGCATGCATCCCTCCAGAATTAGTTTTTGTCTAATAACTTCAGAGAAAGTTTCTACATCTTTCTGCTTATTGTGTGGAATAACACACTTTTGAGCACTCTGCCTGCAAGCTAAAACTGTATATCCCTTCTGAGACCTTTGATTATTTTTTGTCCAATCAGTATATTAAAAAATAATTTTAGAAGTACCCAGAATAATTTCTTCATGTTAAAAGACAACATTTACTAAGAAGATATTCTTAAGTCTTATATAGATTATAGGTTAAGGATGTGGAGCTATCCATTACGAAAGACATGAGTTCAGAATGTTTTCTACAATTAGAAAAACCTGCCTATTAAAGCCTGCTCCAGCATTTCTAAGTTGTTTGACATGTAGAAGATGTGAATGTTAAAATAGCTACTGTATATGAAGAACTGATGATAATGCTTACCATATAGCAAGTATTCAATAAATATTAGAAGTCATTCTTGTTACCAGCACAAATATGATAGAGGTGTTGTGCAAGGTTTTAAATGAAAACATTTACAGAACCATCCTACATATTAAATTTTAAAAAGCTTATAACAGCAATCTACAAGTGGCTATATAGTAACTGTTTAATAAATATGGGAAAATATGTCTATTGGTGTGTTCATCACTGTGCTAGAGCTTTATGAAACACAAATACACACACAAGCCCACACACACATACTCACACTCACATGGTTCTAAATCTTAAATTAATCGCCATATTATACAATGAAATAAAAACACAACAAAATTAGAGAAAATGCATATTTTTTTCTACTGCTGCAGATATTAAGTTAGCATGCAGGAAAGTTATATACAGTCAATCCTCATTATTAGTGGATTCCTACTAGATACAACTTAGCTATAATACCAAAATTAATACTCATGGTGTTATCACAGACATTTGCAGATGGGCACAGAGCAGGTGACACAAAATCACCTTAATCTCAAGTTCCCAGCTGAGGTCAAACCAGGTGATGCTTTCTGCTTTCTTGTTTCAGTTCTCTAACAAAAATTACCAGAAAGTGGAAATGGTAGGGGGTAGTGCAGTGTAGTGCAAGAAGCTCTCTTCTCTGCGGCCATTTGGATCGGGTTTGTAATTCCAGCACTGGCACTCGTTTATGAGGTGGCCTCAGGCAAGTTGCTGAACGTATCTAAATCTCATTTTTCTCTTTTGTAAAATAAATGGAATCGGCCAGGAGGATTTATTTTTAAGACTTAGAATTATAATATATGTGATATATGTGTGCATAGATATAGATGTACATATTTACTTATTTAGTTAGTTATTTTTATGCTTTACACCCAGCATGGAGCCCAAAATGGAGCTTGAACTCATGACCCTGAGATTAAGACCTGGGCTGAGATCAAGAATTGGATGCTTTACTGACTGAGTCACCAAGGCACCCCTAGATATAGATATAGATATACATTTAGATGGATGTATAATTTCTCCTAGGAATAATGGTTCAATATTTGGTAATTCAGTGTTCAGAGCAACTTTATAGAACACAACTCCTGCAAATCAGGAGAACTGACTGTATATCACTGTGAAAACAAAAAGGTGTGGCTTATATATAGTGAGAAGACACATCTCTCTTAAATACGTTTTCACAGTCAAGAAAGGACTATAGATTTAAATATATGAGCATGTATGAGAAGTGAAAGCTGGAGAAGAGGAACAGTGAGAGAAGTTCAGTTTATGGAAAGCCTTAAGTGCCAAATTGAGCCATTTGGATTGGATCAGATAGTTAATTCAGAACTAGCAAAAGGTTTTGACTGAGGGAATAAATGCTGAAAGCAATCTTTGAAGAATATTAATCTGGAAACAACATAGAAGTTATCTGTCTGTTAAGTTCAAAATAAAGAGACTGGAGAGTCTTATGACACACCAAATAGAAGAGATGAATCTGGAGGTCATTAACATAGAAAAAGTGATAAATCATATTAATGGAGATGAAGCAGTGATAGGAGTCAAAGTAATGCTAAAATTGTGTCCCAGAGTAATTGGAAAGAATAGTAATGATCCTGATAGAACTGTGAATTTAGAAAGCAGAGCAGGATGAGGAGACAGATGTAAAGCACAGCATCTGAACAGCTGGTGTTTTTCATTTTAAATGAAGGCAAAAGAAATACTATCAGGATGCACCAACACACAGCTGAATTCACCAAGGCATAGATGTGGAAAACAGAGAAACAACAGTGGCAAACAAACCAAAATGATGCACAACCCAGCAAAGATGAATTGCTCTTTTTCAGCAATGACTTAGTTAGTAGAGGTTGCTAACCCTGCCAAATTACTGCTGGAGAAACTGAAATGTTCAAAAATAATTTTAGACAGCAAAGAAATTTCTGAGTAGCATATGGATATAATAGGAAAGAGATTTTTTTTTCTCCTGATAAAGTCACAAGATGAGTAGTGTTGATTCATTGTAATGAGGCATCTGGATGTCAAATCAACTATTTCATCTTGCCTCTTCAGGCATGATTCTCATTCTTTCTGGGAAACTACATTAAGTGGATCTGATTAGAATGGAGAGGCTCTTCTCCCTTCCTCTAAGAAGAATTACAGTTACAAAGGGCATGCAGTGCCCATGTTCATGAGAAATTCCTCCTCTGGTTCTGGTGATTTCCTCCATGTTCATTGGATAAGGTTTCCCTTTTAGGCCTCTACCTTACACAGGGTGTGCAAAGCTCCTGTATTCTATTGCTTTTGGACAGGGGAGGAAGTATACATACGAGTGCTGTTAGAGGCCAGGTAGCCCATAGGTAAAAGCAAGTTGGATAAGCATGCCAAATGATAGTTTATGCTCGCATTCCTTAGTCGTTTCTCCCTAGCTCCAAGGCCCTCTGTAGTGGCCTTTTCCCTTACAGTGATTATTTCTCTTCTACCAATGTATCCAAGTATGTTGCTTCCCTTTTTCCTCTTGCACTTAAAGGTGAAATGCTGTTTCTACAAGTCAGAATTTCTCCTTCACTGAGATACGTGTTTTCTTTGAATCACTGTTTTTAATTTACTATGGGTGGGAATAGAGTAGGTCTTAAAAAAGCAAGGGGGGGGGTAGAAATAAGCAGAAAAAAACAAAATGTTTCTGATTGTTATTGTTCTGTTTCTACCACAATGTTTTTCACTCTTTCATTTACAAATCAGTAAACCATGGATCTTAGAATAATCACAAAGCAAACAGTCAAATGACAAACTACAAGAAGCTACTATCAGATTACATAATAGATTTCACATGTTTTCTCTGTGGGAAATAAAAGCTTATTTGATCTCAAATATATTTGGAATTTAAAAGTTCACAAAAGTATATGCACAGATTGTAAATTAAGTATAAGCGTTTTATACATATAGGCAATAATGCAACTCATGCCATTTTTAATTATTCAGCTACCAATTATTGATTCTCTTTTGTGTGTCAGGTACCCTGGGGTATTTGTATTTAAATTGTACAAATTGTATTTAAATTGTAATATATATATATATATATATATATATATATATATATATATATCTTGCCTACTTTGTACTTACATTCTGTTGAAGCAGCTAGCTGTATTCTCCTCAGCTTTATTGATGTACAATTTGCATAAAATAAATATCACCTATTTTAAATATATGGTTTGATTAATTTTGGAACTTGTATAGTAATGTAACCACCATTACAATCAAAATATATAACATTTCCATAAACTTAAAAAATACCCGTATGTGCTTTTTGAGTTGAATTCTGCCCCCAGTTTCCCACACTGGCAACCATCAATCTGTTGTCTATCATGAATTCTCCTTTCCTGGAATTCATACACATCAAATCATACCATATATTTATGTTTAACATAATTTTTTTTGTAATTACCCATGCTGTGTTCATTAAGATGGTACTCTTAAATTGCTAAGTATGATAGCATAATATAACGCTATTTTTTAACACACCAGTGAATGGACATTTCAGTTCTATTAAATTCTAATTATTAAAAACAAGACTGCAATAAAATTTTTCTTATTTACAAACCATTCTTTGAATATAGGTTTTTATTTCACTTGGGTAAATTCTAAAGAATGAGACTGTTGGGTCATATTATAAGTGCACATTTAATCTTATAAAACACTGCCATACTGTTTTCCCAAAGGACTGTATCATTTCACATTCCACCAGCTGCGTATGAGTTCCATTTGGTCCATATTTTTGCCCACACTCCATATATTCTTGGTCTTTTTACTTTCAACATTATAGTGAGATTGTAGTAAAATCTCACTTTGGTTTTAATTTGCATCTTGAATGTCTAAATGTATGCCTTCCATCAATTTTAGAAATTTTCAATTATTATTTCTTCAAATATTTTGTGGCCACATTTTTTATCTCCTTTCACACTTGGATTCTAATTCATTGATATATTTATCCATCTTCAACTTCACTTTACCCTCCGTTATCTCCATTTGGCTGGTGAGACTGTTCATTGATTTGCTTATATAAAATAATACACTTTTGAGTTCCAAAATTGCCACTACTTCTTCCTCATTCAATTTCTCTAAGATTCATTATCTTTTTTATTTGTTGAAAGCATATTTTGTTTTATGAAGTTAAAATTATTTTAAAGGAACAACTTTAAAATTGTCATTAAATTCTAACTGCTGGGTCATTTCAGGATTGGAATCTGGAATCTGGTTACTCTTTTTTTCTTGAGAATGAACTCTTTTTTTTTTTTTTTTTTAGATTATCATGTATCAGTTAATTTGAAGTTGTACTAGATTGTAAGTGATGAGTTTCTTGTAAATCTAGAATCTGTTCTTTTTCTATAGTAAGTGCTGTTTCTTTTGTTTTAGCAGGTAATTATCTTGGTTGGACTAGATTGCAGACTCTGTTTCCTTTTGTTCCCCCCAGCTTTATTGAGGTATAACTGACAAATAAAAATTATATATATTTAAGGTATACAAAGTGATGTGTACATACACACACTGTGTAATAATTACCATAGTGTACCACAATCAAGCTAGTAAACATATCTAATACTTCACATAGTTATCTTTCACATGTGTATGTGAGAACAATTAAGATATACATTCTTAGCAAATTTTTAGTGTATAATACAGTATTAGTAACTATAGTTGTCTTGCTGTACATTAGATCTCCCAAACGTACTCATCTCATATAACTGAAACTGTATAACTTTTGGCCAACATCTCCCTATCCTCCTCCCACCCCACCTCCTAGCTCCTGGTAACTACCATTCTAGTCTCTGCTTCTAAGGGTTTCAGTATTTTAGATTTGCACATCAACGTAAGATTATGCAGTTCTTGTCTTTCTATGTCTGGCTTATTTCATTTAGTATAAAGTCCTGCAGGTTCATTTATGTGTTGCCAATGACAGGATTTCCTTCTTTTTAAAGCTGAATAAATAATTCATTGTTTATATACCACAATTTCTTTAATCATTCATATGTCAACAAATGCTCAGGTTGTCTCAATATCTTGGTTAATGCACATGGTGTTGCAATGAACATGAAAGTGCAAATATCTCTTTGAAATACTAAGTTTATTTCCTTTAGCTATATACCCAGAAGTAGGTTGAGGAATCATATTTTTAATTTTTTGAGAAAATTTCATTGTTTTCCATAACAGCTGCACCAATTTACACCCCAGCCTGCAATGTACAATGTTCTCTTTTCTTCCTCATCAATAGTTGCTACATTTTGTCTTTCTGATAATAGCCATCCCTAGAGATGTGAGGAGATATCGCATTACAGTCTTAAATTGTACTTCTCTAATGAACAGTGATGTTGAGTACACTTTCATAAACCTGTTTGTCATTTCTATTTCTTCTTTTGAGCAATGTCTACTCATACCCATTGTCTGTTTTTTAAATTGGGTTATGTTTTCTTACTATTGAGTTCAGTTCCATATATTTTGGATGCTCTCCATTTGTCTATTTTTGCTTTTGTCACCTGTGTTTTTGGTGACATGACCAAAATAATCATTGCTAAGACCAACGTTAAGAACATTTTTTCTACACATTTTCTCTCATGTGAGAGAAATGAAATGTTTTATAGTTACAAGTCTTACATTTAACTAAATCTATTATGAGTTAACTTTGCATATGGTATGAGATGAGGGTTCATTTTATTCTTCTGTACATAATATCCAGTTTTCAAAAAAATCATTAGACACAATCCTTTCCTGGTTGTGTGTTCTCGGAACTTTCATGAATCAAATATGTGGGATTTTTTTCAGGGCTCTCTATTCTGTTCCATTGATCTAGACATCTGTTTTTATGTCACTACCATACTGTTTTGATGATTATGCCTTTTTAGTGTATTCTGGAATCAGAAAGTATGATGCTTCCACACTTGTTCTTGCTCAAGACTGATAGAATATTTCGGGTATTTTGTCATTCTATATGAATTTGAAGATTGTTTTTGCTATTTCTGTGGGGGGAAAATGTCATTGGAACATTAATTAATTAATTAATTAATTTATATTTGAGAGAGAGAGCGAGCGAGAGCAGGGGGCAGGGGCAGAGGGAGAAATAGAGGTGGGGTGGGGGGAGGGAGGGAGGGAGAGAGAGAGAGAGAGAGAGAGAGAGAGAGACTTAAGCAGGTTCCATGCTCAGTGTGGAGCCCAACATGGGGCTGGATCCCACGACCCTGGGATCATGACCTGAGCCAAAATCAAGAGTTAGATGCTCAACTGACTGAGAGAGCCAGGCACCCCTCTCGTTGTTATTTTGATAGGGATGACCCTGAATGTATAGATAACTTTGGGTAATATGAACATTTAAAAACATTAATTTTCCCAGTCTATAAACACAGGATATCTTTTCATTTGTTTGTGTCTTCTATAATTTCTTCCATAAGTGTCTTATATTTCTCAGTGTATAGATCTTTTGCCTCATTGGTTAAATTTATTTCTAAGTATTTTCTTATTTTTGATGCTAATGTAAATAATATTGCTTATATTAATTTCTTTTTCAGATAGTTCATTGTTAGTGTATAGGAACACAATTGATTTTTGTATCCTGTAACTTTGCTGAATTTATTAGTTTTAACAGGTTTTGTGTGTGTTTGTGTGTGTGTGTGTGTGTGTGTGTGTGTGTGTGTGTGCAGACTTTAGGTTTTCTGTATGTAAGATTATGTCACCAGCAAACAGAGAAAATTTTACCTCTTGTTTTCTGAATTTGATGCCTTTTATTTCCTTGCCATGTCTGACTGCTCTGGCTAGGACTTCCAGTACAATGCTAAAAAAAAAGTGGTGAGAATAGATATCCTTGCCTTGTTCCTGATCTTAGAGGAATGGGTTTCAGTTTTTTACTGTTGAATACAGTGGGCTGGTCATATATTGCTTTTATTATTGTTGAGATACATTCCTTCTGTATGTGATTGTTGAGATCTATCATTCAGGATAGATGTTGTATTTTGTCAAGTGCTTTTTCTGCATCTATTCAGATGAACATATGCTTTTCATTCTTCATTATGTTAATGTGGTGTATCACATTTATTAATTTGAATATGTGGAACCATTTGTGAATTCTAGGAGTAAATCCCACTTGATTATGGTGTATGATCATTTTAATGTGCTGTTGAATTTTCTTTACTAGAATTTTGTAGAAGAGTGTTGCAACTGTGTTTATTAGGGATATTGGCTTATAATTTTTTCTCTAAAATTTTTTTAATGTTTATTCATTTTTGAGAGACAGAGAGAGAGTGTGAGTAGGGGAAGGGAAGACAGAGGGAGAGACAGAATCTGAAGCAGACTCCAGGCTCTGAGCTGTCAGCATAGAGCCCGATGTGGGGCTTGAACTCACAAAGGCAAGATCATGACCTGAGTTGAAGTCAGACGCTTAAATGATTGAGCCACCCAGGCACCCCATATAATTGTATTTTCTTATAGTGTCTTTATTTGGCTTTGGTTTCAAGGTAATGCCGGTAATATAAGTGAGTTTTGATGTATTCCATCCTTTTCCTTTTTTTTGTTTTGTTTTGTGTTTTGTTTTTGTTTTTTTTTAAGAGTCTGAGAAGGATTGGTGACAATTCTTCCTTAAATGTTTGGTAACATTACCAGTGAAGATCTCTGGTCTTGACTTTTATTTTCTGGAAGGTTTTTGACTATTGATTCTATATTCTTACCCATTACTGGTCTGTTCAAATTTTCTATTTCATCATGATTCAGTCTTGATAGGTTGCATGTTTCTAAGAATTTGCCCAATTCTTCTAGGTTATCCAATCTGTTCATAGTAATTTCTCACAATCCTCTGTATTTTCTGTGGTATCAGCTGTAATATCTCCTCTTCCAATTCTGATTTTATTTATTTGTGTCTTCTTCTTTCCTCCTATAGACTGGTGGCAGATTCATCCATTTTGTTTATCTTTTCAAAATACCAGTTATTAGTTTCACTGATCATTTCTAGTGTCTTTTTTAATCTCTATTTCTGCTTTAATATTTATTATATCCTTCCTTTGGCTAACATTGGACTTAGTTTGTTCTTCTTTATCTAGTTTCTTCAGGTATAAAGTTAGGTTTCTTTTTTGAGATTTTTCTTTTTTCTGGAGGTAGGCATTTCTGTAAACTATAAGCTTCCCTCTCAGAACTGCTTTTATTGCATCCCATATGTTTTGATATGTTGTGTTTCTATTTTCATTCGTCTCAGGACATTTTTTTATTTCATTTTTGGAGGAAAAATCTCAGTATTGTATTTTTCCCCAACCACACACAGGAGTGTGGGATGTAAGAGGATGCCTGCCCCTTTTCTTTACCGCTAACTATTCCAGGGGACTGGGTTCTATTGGTTGTTCAGTGGAATGAGGTCATAGAGAAACTGGCTTCTCAGAGGGTACCCTAAAATGCTTGGGATAATGCCCCTTTACTCCCTTTGCTCCCCAATAGAGGAAAACAAAACAAACAAAGCAAAGCAACAAAGCTCTGTTGTGTGCCTATTCCCAATCTCACAGGGCAGTGCTGGTTGTGAGGAAACTCTTCCCTTTGCCTTCTTCCTACCTCTGCCCCAGGGTAGCAGGTTCTGCAGATCACTCAGCACTCAGCTTAAGGCAAAATAGAAACTTGCCTCATGGAGAATGCCCTGATAGGCAAGGAGCACACTCCAAAATCTCACTGTCCCCCATCATAGGAGAAATCACAGGCACTCTTCTCATTTGGAGTAGAGCGAGTTGGAAGATGGGATTGTTTAGGGTAACATGGAATTGCTTTTCTCACTCCTTTAAATGTGGCTGTTTCCAGTTTATGCTTGTTCAGAGCGCTTCTACTTCTTAGCTGTACACTGAATTTCCCTTCAAGGTATTTTGGTACCAATAATATCATTGTTTTTGTGGGAATGAGAGATAGGAATTCCTATTATCCCATCTTTCTGATTTCACTCCCTCAAAGTATTTTTCTTGGCCAAATATTGCAGCCTGATTTCAGATATTTTGAATTGAGCTGCTTTGACTCTATTTGGCAAAGGCTTCATTCATACTGGCCAAACATGTGGATATAGAGAATTTAGAGATCTTTCATATGGTTATTTTCTACCTGAGATTGCCCATCTACTTATCTGGCAGTTCCCCTAGATCTAGGTTTCTGGTTTCTCAGCAAGAATGACTGAATATTTTCCACCAATATCAACATCCCAGGTGCCACACAGAATGTGGCTGGCAACAAGCTAAATGTGAAAACAAGAACACATTCATTGCATACAACTCAGTTCTTCCAAGTATATGTGCTCAACAAGAATTTGCCTCCTTTTGCCTGCTCTGTTTCACTTTCTAGTTCCTCCAGGTTATTAAGGAATTCCTTAATATATCTAGATTTTAGATCTGTGTTCTACAGAGCAATCAGTGCTATAGGAACTCAGTACAAATGGAAGCTTTTGTTTTGTTTTCACCGTATGGAGATTTTACATTCTTTCTCAATCATACTGACTTCAATATACTGATTTTTCAGTTCTAAGAAAATGTTAAAGAGCTTTAAGTATTCAAGAAGAATATTAGTAAAAGCAATAAACCTTTTAAGAAAGAGAGTACATGCTATTTAATTTTGCATCCCTAGTATTTAGTAAAGAGTCTGATAAACTATGTTTGTAGAGCCTTTAATTAATGGACAAACTTTTTAATCAATCATTTTTTAATCAGTCAGTTTAATAATACTTCAGCACTAATTTACTGTGACAGTTTATAAGAAATAGATGTTTTCTCTCACAGAGTATAATGCATAAGGATGACTTTGATGACATATCTAATGTGTGTTCTGTGACAGAGCAGTTACAAAAGTTCTTCCAAGGAGAAGATACAAAACATTCATGATAAAATGCTACATTATTATATATTTTTCTCTTTGAGATCTGCAGTATAATTAAAATAATTCATGAAAAATTACTTTATATATTAAGGAAATTTATCTCTTCTCACTGACTGTCCTTTACACTGCTTCAATTTACAGTATAGTGTTAATCTCCAGTGACATATGAGAGTCTGTATGAAATTTGCTTTGTTGTCTATCTCTTAAAGATATAAACTCCTTCACAGGAAATTCCACATCTTTTCTTTAACTGCTCTATCCCAAGCTCTAGAAAAGCACTTGGCAGTAAGGAGAAATAAATGAATGCCAGTAGCCCTTGTGCTTTCATTCAGAAAACTCTTATTAAATACTAATTAGATGTGAGGCTTCATTCTAAGCTCTGGGTGTAAAGAAAAGAATAAAACACTGTATCTCCCATTATGAAGTTTATATTTTGATCATTACTGAAGAAAAAAGAGAACAATTAACATAAATACATATTATAAAAGAATATTAAATTGCTATAAATTATTGCCATATGTGGCTGAATTGAAAACAGTGTTGAACACAGAGTAGTTGATCTGACAGTAATTTAAATATACTCAGAAAACCAAACAGAGAGACATATTCACCTTCTAAATAAAATGAACAGTTCATCTTTCATGTCTCAAGATATTTTACTACTTTCTTTTACAGTCCACTAATTATATAAAATATTAAAAGGCAGTGCTTTTCTGTAAAATAAAGTGAATTAAAAGACATTATATTTCAATAGTTTTAAAACTTGACTATTTTCTTATCTATTTCAATATAAATCTATATAGGCAAGATACCTTGTAATTATTGCCATAAAGCAAAAAAGATTGCGGATGTGCTCACATAACAAATCTTTTAATGTATAAGTACTACGTGGAATTTGTACTCTTTTTTTTTTCCATAGCAGGTATCTTTGTGAAGATTTCATCATCAAATGTGCTCTATAATACAGAATTTAATTATTATCATTACTTCCATGAGAGAAACAATACTTATAGAAAATTGTTAATTTTTTTAAGAAATGCAGAGAAAAATCTTGAGTCTCCTCATTTGTTGCTAATTTAGCAAAGAGTTACCACATATGAATTTAATTAAGAGCTACCCATGCCTCATTTACCACTCAATGAGCTATAGCAGGTTTGGAAGAGCTAGTGCCAGTTTTCTGAGTTAATGCAATATTTAAATTAATGACATTCATGGATAATGTATGAAACTTCTAAATTGTGTTTGTATGAAAAAAATGTTACCTAGCATATGATTTTGTATTCAACAAGGAAACTTATCACTACATTGTCTTCTTTGAAGAAATACAAACTGAAATGCATACAAAATAATGCAAATTTTATAATCTTATTGACTCATATGTTCCTGTTTCTCATAAATGTCAAATATTGATTGCTTGAAGTGTCTTCCTGATAGCATGGTTTGATGACCTTCCTTCTTCTAATGAATTTTCCATTAAACATATATCTAAAATTATGCTGCTGTATAATCGTTACTCCTTTGCTATAAACACAAGCAGTCTATTTACACCTATCTCATTCTAATCAAATTATGTAATTACTTTGCCTTACTTTTTCACTTATGATATGAAAAACTGTATCTTGGAGTATGTGACAATTAATACAACAATACTTTAAATCATATTCAAATGTGTAACTTTCATAGTCCTCTAAAGTTCAACAACATATCTTTTGTCTACCTAATAATCCTCAAATAATTTGAAACATGATTTAAAATGCAGAATAAATAATTTTGGCAATAATTCTGTACCAATGATTTCTTTTATCTAAGCAGGATGGAATAAATTGAAAGGACTTGGCTTATAAAAAGTATTTATTATATGATTGATAGTATCTTCAACTTTACAAATGTTTGAGTGACATGCCGTGCTTTTTTGTTAAAAGGAAAGCATTTTCAGAGAGTCAGTAAGTTTTTGAGATGTACATCATCAAATAAAACACTTGTCTGTATTTATTAACGATCTATTCTTTAACTTCTTAATTCAATATTCGCTTTCTTCCATACAAAGTCACTATATAATAATTATATATTATTTTAAATATAATGAGTAGTAAGACAACACAGTGATATTTCCTTGAGTTGAAGCCTAATGTAAACATATCGAAAATTATTCATTAATTATATACTTAAAATAATAAAAAAACCCAAAATATAAAATCATATGGTCGTTATTTAAACTATTTTATTTTTTTTCAATATATGAAGTTTATTGTCAAATTGGTTTCCACACAACACCCAGTGCTCATCCCAAAAGGTGCCCTCCTCAATACCCACCACCCACCCTCCCCTCCCTCCCACCCCCCATCAACCCTCAGTTTGTTCTCAGTTTTTAACAGTCTCCTATGCTTTGGCTCTCTCCCACTCTAACCTCTTTTTTTTTTTTTTCTTCCCCTCCCCCATGAGTTTCTGTTAAGTTTCTCAAGATCCACATAAGAGTGAAACCATATGGTATCTGTCTTTCTCTGTATGGCTTATTTCACTTAGCATAACACTCTCCAGTTCCATCCACGTTCCTACAAAGGGCCATATTTCATTCTTTCTCATTGCCACGTAGTACTCCATTGTGTATATAAACCACAATTTTTTTATCCATTCATCAGTTGATGGACATTTAGGCTCTTTCCATAATTTGGCTATTGTTGAGAGTGCTGCTATCAACATTGGGGTACAAGTGCCCCTATGCATCAGTACTCCTGTATCCCTTGGGTAAATTCCTAGCAGTGCTATTGCTGGGTCATAGGGTAGGTCTATTTTTAATTTTTTGAGGAACCTCCACACTGTTTTACAGAGTGGCTGCACCAACTTGCATCCCCACCAACAGTGCAAGAGGTTCCCATTTCTCCACATCCTCGCCAGCATCTATAGTCTCCTGATTTGTTCATTTTGGCCACTCTGACTGGCATGAGGTGATATCTGAGTATGGTTTTGATTTGTATTTCCCTGATGAGGAGCGACGTTGAGCATCTTTTCATGTGCCTGTTGGCCATCCGGATGTCTTTTTAGAGAAGTGTCTATTCATGTTAAACTATTTTAAAGTATATAGGTTCAAATGAATTGCAAAATAAAAGATAAAATATTTGTATTAATTAAACTCATCAGATTAATTAGTAAAACATAATAGTAGTTTTTGAGTGCAAGACACTCTTCAGGATGCCTGGGTTCTAGCCCTTGCTATATACAACTACCTTTTTAAAGTTTATAATGTTTGTATTCTACAACACTATTATTAAGATAATAATCAGTGATAATACTTCACATTCCTTAATTTTAAATAGTTTTACCATCTTCTTTAGTAATAAAATCATTCTAAAGGGAAATAATCATGTTTCATTATTTTTGTCACATTTTTCAGTTTTGGTAAGCAGATCTTCATATAAACCAGAAACCTCTTCAGTACACCACATAAGAAAATATACCAAAGACAAGATTTTTGTGTCCTATTAAAAGCAATGTTCATGTAATACTCAAATTTTGGAATTTGTTTGTTATATTATTTCAAGGAAAAATACTCCAACTGAAATGTCCCAACTATTCATCCAATAAAAACTTGATTCTCTGAGGAGCACAAGATTTCTCTGAGGACAGACTGTAACAACACTGCCGCAGGAAAACAAAATGATACGGAAAAGTTTATCTGTTTCCCCATACTTCTGGATTAAATAAACATTACATCTACGACTTGTTAACGCTGAAAAATAATTCTAGTAAAAGATGAGAATCATCTAAGAAGTTTTGAGAGTAAGGCAATTTTAATAATCTAGGTAAGGTAAAATCTATTTGTATTGAATATAATATTGGAATTTTTGATGTTATAATAATAAACTTAATTATGTAAAAAATAGTATGCATATGTATGAGCTAAAATGTTTGACAGCTGCCAAAATATGATGCTTTTTTAAAACTGGTGATGAATGGGGGGGCCTAGGTGGCTCAGTTGGTTAAGTGTCTGACTTCAGCTCAGGTCATGATCTCACAGTTCGTGAGTTCAAGCCCCACGTCAGGGTCTGTGCTTGAGCCTGGAGCCTGCTTCATATTCTGTGTCTCCCTCTCTCTCTGCCTCTCCCCCGCTTGCACTCTGCCTCTCTCATTCTCTCTCAAAAATAAACATTAAAAAAAATTTTAAAAATAATTGGTGATGAATGTGATTAATTTGCTATCTGTGTGATGTAAGCCTACTTCCCAAGAATCTTTAATGATTAAGCAAAGCATTTGGAGGTATGATAGAGATGATTTTGCTGTTGTATATGCTTTACAATCTGTGATAATTGTATTATTTTGAAATTAATTTCACACAGATTATACAATTTTATATTTGTATTAGATAAAAATGTCATGAAAGAAAGGCCTCGATTTATGTTGTTTGTAGTACAATTTGAATTAGAAAATATAAGGCTGAGGTGTTAAATTATTCTTTTTTGGGTTTTGTGGGTTTTTTGTTTGTTTGTTTGTTTGTTTTTAACTGTACATTTGCCTCTGTTCTTTTTTCTATTGATTTACTTCCTCAAAACATTTAAACCAACCAAAACTGCATATTAAAAATCTTGATAAAGTCATAGATCTTACCTAGCATCTCACTTTTTTTCCAACTTAAAGTTGTTACTAAACATAAACAATCTGAAATAATGATAAAATAATAAATGGTAGTCACATTACCATAAATATTAAGAATTTAAAAGAACAAAAAGACCCTATTAATTCAACAGGCATTTTAATATTTATATCATATGCCATTTCTGAATTGATATATTTATTTTATTATAAATCAATAAACCATTTGTTTTTCTGCTCAGATGTGGAAATCAACTGTGCTAAGATGCCATTAAATATTTTAGAAATATGTCCTCAGCAGATACGTATTTATTTTAGAAAAATACTGTCTGTACGTTAAATAATTCTTGATATTATTATCCTTCTATTTAATCAATACATCATTTGAAGATATGAAATACAAATTTCTGTTTCTGTACTGGCTTTCTAATACCATCCTTTCTTCCTAATATATTCTTTTCATGATTCTCTAATACATAATTTTTTTTTCTTTTCAGGGTTTTTGCATTTTATTTACCTCCCAATGCAAGTACTAGGATGAACTAATATAACTTCTACAATGTATTTTTAATCATTATTATAGTAGTAATTATTAATTTAACAGAACTTATTAATTATGCCACATAGGGTTTTAGTACATTTAGTACATTTTATTCCTTTGTTTTTCTTTTTGGCAGACACATAGGTAGACAAATGAGATTGTGAAAAAGGAGTGCTCCCGTTTTTTACACCATTTAGCTTTCTCCTGTGATTTAAAATGTTTTCTCAAATACTTCAAAACATGAGACAAAGTTATAATTACTTACTTTAAATCACTCTCATTATTTATTTTTTTAAAGACACATAGACAGACCCACATGGAATTGTAATATTTCAAGGACAAAACATAATCAACAATATCCAAGAGCAAACCATTTATTTTAAAAAGCTTTTAGGCAGAAGAAACATACATACAAATATATTACTCCATTCATCTGCCTACTACAGTGGACATTAAGAGATTTCTCTTTATCATTTATTTCCTCCCTTCCTCCAACAAAAATACCCTTCTTCCCTCCCTGTTGTGTTGTAGCTGTCACTCTGTTGGAGAAATTTTACCACACTGTATGTTCCAGAAGGACTCAATGTCCCTAATAGAGCATATCATCATCTTACTCACAGTGATTGTTCTAGGGTTGGGCACTGAAAACATTTTGAGTCAAAGAAACAAGAAGTTCTGAAGGCTTAGTATTAAAACAATGTGATTTTGCTCAACCATAGGAGATATAGTATAGACATTCTATATTTCTCTAAATGAGGTAAGATCTGCCCTCACAGATAAAGATGACTCATAGCTGAAGCACACAGATTGAGTTTACTGCCAGGAAATGGAGCAGGGATGCTGATGACACCATAAACTTTTTGCCCAAATGGCACTTGAAGTAAGTATTCCAAACTCTTTTTCAAAGTGGAAGTCCAAACCAAAAGCCTTACTGTAGCCAACTAATGCCTCCATTATTTTTCTTTAACAAATGTCTGTCTTTTTTATGAAAAATATCAAACATACAGTAAGTGAAAGATGATAAGGTTATCATTAGACTTATCATAATTGACACTGGAATATAGCAAAATCCTGAGTGATAGATATGTAGTGGGGAGAAGTAAAAAAAATAACTATAATCAAAGGACACTTTATGGCCACGATGACCTCCACCTATCAAAGAACATAGAATAAGATTTTCTAAGTGTAAGTGTTTAGTTGGTATGCCTCTTCTGTACTGTCTGACGTCAATGTCTGATGAACTATTCTGACACAACTATTGAACTAGAAAAGATATCACGACACAGTACAATTTATAGCAGGACAGATGAATCTTGATATTTAGATAGCTAAACCTAAATGAATCATTATAATGTTTCTGGGGATTCATACAAAAGAAAAGAGGTATTGTTAAGTAAGAAACTGTGAAGTGTCTGATTATAAATTGACATGTGCAAGATGCTTCCCATAATTTATGTATGTTTGGACAGAGTTTGGACAAAACTCTGGGTCAGATACACAGACACAAAATAGCAGCCAGAGCAATACCTGGTGTCGGTTCTTCATGCCCCAATTCTCACAAAGTGACATGAAATGAGAGCCAGACATATCTGTGCATGCAGTAGGCTGTCCCACAGGAAAGAAACAGCAAAATTGTGATACTCGGAACTTTAATGGGATAGCTAACATATCTGTTCACCCTCGCCTTTGGAAAGAGACAAGACAATCTTTGGGGAACAGTAGAGAAGCTGTCTCCCTTATTTTATATTAAAATATATTATACATATTATTGAAGTATAGTGAACATAAAATATACTAGTTTCAGGTGTTCAACATAGTGATTTGTGAATTCTATATTTTACACAGCACTCACATTATTTTCACCATACATTATTACATTATTGACTATATTCCCTATGTTGTACTTTTCATCCCTGTGACTTTTTTATTTTATAACTGGACATTTGTATTTCTTAGTCCCCTTTACCTATTTCACTCATCCTCCCCAAACCCCCAAGGTGTCTCTTTTTAATACCATCAAAGGTAAGCAAATATCTTTGAGGGAGAGGAATAGGACTTCATTATTTTGGAATGTCTCTGGAGTCTCTACCTTTTAGGGGATAGTATGTCTGGCTTCAAGATATGTTTGCTGTTCAAACTTTCCCTTTGCCTGGAAGGCCCAGACTACTCAGGAATGCAAAAAATCCATGGAAAAAAAGAAAAGAAAAGAAAAATGTTCTAACAGACATACTATAGGATTTTACATGTTTCAACATATATACTTAAAATATTTAAATATTTTAAATATTAAATATTTTAATTATTTCATGTATATTTAAATATTTATTATGTAGTTTAAATTATCTCAGCTAAATATATATATATATATATATACACATATATATATATATACACACATATACATATATATATATACATAGTTTAAATTATCTCAGCAAACACAGGAGTTGAGGATAGGGAGGAGAACAAGGGAATAGGAGACATAAAGTGTTCTAAAGGATTCATCTTCGAGAGGGAAGGGAAGGGAAATAAAAATCTGTCTCTAGGAAAATACACCTTTTTCCATCTTTATTTTGACACTACAGAAAATGCTATATTGAGTGCCTGAGTAGTTCAGTGGTTAAGTGTCCAACTTTGGCTCCGGTCAAGATCTCATGGTTCGTGAGTTTGAGCCTCACATCGAGCCCTCTGCTGTCAGTGTGGATCCTGCTTTGGGTCCTTTGTCTCTTCTTTCAACAATAAATAAACATTAAAAAATATATTTATAGGGGCGCCTGGGTGGCGCAGTAGGTTAAGCGTCCGACTTCAGCCAGGTCACGATCTCACGGTCCATGAGTTTGAGCCCCACGTCAGGCTCTGGGCTGATGGCTCAGAGCCTGGAGCCTGTTTCCGATTCTGTGTCTCCCTCTCTCTCTGCCCCTCCCCCGTTCATGCTCTGTCTCTGTCTGTCCCATAAATAAATAAAAACGTTGAAAAAAAAATTAAAAAAAAAATATATATATATATTTATAAAAGAAAATGCCATTGAATACAATGCCATTATATACAATGCAATGATGAAATATAAGAGTCCTTTTCTTTATTTTCTTTATTACTTAAATTTGTAGTAAACATAACAACACTAAAAAAGAATTTGGTACTCTCATGTTCTGAAAACCTGTTTTTGTATGTATGTTTTATACTGATGTTATAGAAAATTATTTCAAGATGTCTGTTAGGATTATGTTTTAACTAGTACATTAGATAAAATGTAAGAAAGGAAAGGCATGATATTAAAAAGATGGGTTTTTTTAACATCTAAAGACAAAATGAACGTTCAAATTATAATTAATGAATCAAAAAAAGAACCTATAACCTTCTTTTCAACCTTGTTACCTTTTACAAATAATGGTATTCATACATTTTGTAACATTTCTAAATAAATAACAATATAGGTAAAAATTTTTTTTTAAACTAGCAATATTATGCATAAAAAGCATGACTACTAACTAGAATTCTTTCCCATTGGGTATTCATTGTTTACAAGGGCCAAACAAAACTGAAGCAAGAGCAAAAAAAAAAAAAAAAAAAAAAAGACTTATGAGACTGTATTTTTCTCCAGGGCATCATTATGCAAAAAAACCCATAATAATAGAAATGTTCTTGGCAACATAAGCTGAGGTCATTTTTCTAATCCTCATTGAATGACAATTTCAAAGACTTTCAACAATGGGATGCGTACAGGAGGAAAATATTGGATGGAAGAGTGAAAACAAATAAACATCACTGACTTTTCATTAACTCTTTTCATACATTTTGAATGAAAACTAACTGGGAGTTTTTCAGACTATATTATTTGTACCAAAGATAGATAGATAGATAGATAGATAGATAGATAGATAAATTTAGATTACTTTAATTCTATCTCTGTCCATTTTTTTATATATCATTTTTAATATATTTTATGGATTAATTTGCTGAATATTGTTTATGTTATTAATTTGAACCAGATAAATTAAAAGAATGGGACAAGCATTCCAACAGGGAGACAAAGATATCCATTTCCATATGAACAGCATTGGTATTGAAAGTGGAAACCATAATGAGAAGTATCAACAACAGATGTTCTTGAAATATTTCTGGCACATGGTAATCACTAATGACAAAATGAGCTCTGCAATAATAAGACAATCCTACATGTCAGTATCTCGAAAACTGTCCTGTCAAATGTTTACCAAGAAACAAAATGCCCTGCAATATGTTTGTTGAAAAAAACTCCAGCATGCTTTACTTTCCCAAACAGTGTGCAATCACTTATAAATGAATAAATATTTTACAAGTGAAATACTATGACACTTTCCAAGCACATCATTATTTTAAGCACCTATTTAAAAACAAAATCTTTTTTTTAATTGTAAAGTTTGTAGATACACTTTCCTCTCCCCTACCTGAGTGTCCCCAAGTCTCTTATCCTACAGTCAGTGTCACAGGTCCTACATCCCTATTGATCACAAGGCAGTTCTCAAGTCTTTAGAGGTGCTTTTCAAAGGAAACACATTTTCCTTTTTATTTTTTTTTAAAGTTTATTTATTAGAGAGAGAGAACATGCACACACAAGGGGGTGGGGGGAGGGCAGAGAGAGAGAGGGAACCCCAGCAGGCTCCATATTCATTTTCTTTTCTAAAAGAAACACATTTTGATGTGTTAACAAACCAAATTAGTACAGATACTCAGTCTCCAGATGGTAGACATTTTCCTTTTTGCTTCCTTTTGTAAAGCTCTTTTAAAGGGTCAAATTATTAGGGGCACCCAGGTGGCTTGGTAGGTTAAGAGTATAACTTCGACTTCAGCTCAGGTCATGATCTAATGGTTTGTGAGTTCGAGCCCCATGTTGGGCTCTGTGCTGACAGACTGGGGCCTGCTTCAGATTCTGTGTCTCCCTCTCTCTCTGTCCCTCCCCTGCTCACACTCTGTCTTGCTTTCTCTTAAAAATAAATTAAAAAATTAAAAAAATATATAATGGGCCAAATCACTTAAAATTTCTGAGAGTATAATGTCCGTGTACCGGATAAATGAATGATCTGATGGCTTTCCATGATCTATCACTCAGTTTTAATGATTCTTCTGTACAATAAATGCCAATTGTTTGATGTGAAGATTTCCCCAACAACTGAAGACAGAGAATTTGAGTACATCTCAGAAAATAGACTAGATTTTATTTTACTTAATACAATTAAATGATGAGGTTCCATTAGAAAGATAGCTTAGAATAATCAATATAAGGAAACATTTCCCATTTAAAGGATATATCGGAGGTATTTGTGCCTTATGGTCCCGCTAAGACTGAATAATGTAAAGTTACAGGAAGACTTGGAGTTTTAAATGAAATCCAACTCATTCCAACTCCTTTAAAGGGAGCCAGACTTTTTAAATAAATGAAAGTAAAATCCCTTAAAAAATCATGTATAAACATACTCTCTGTCTACTGGTTAAAATATTTTCTTACTCTAACTTCTCAGTTTCTCTATTTTTCCAATCATCATCTGGCTGTATACTTTTATTCCTAAAATTTCCTTAGGTCGACCTATTTATGATTTTGTAGAGTTATGCCCAAATACAGTTTAAAGACACTATCTTTCAGACTGCCAAGTCTGTTCAGGAGTTCTGATACCAGTTACAAGTTTAAGGGTTCCCGGAGTCACCCTTACTTTAGATCAGCTACCTACAAATTCAGGGGTCTCTGCAGACTCTCAGTTTTGGTAATCCCCTAGAATGGCTCACTGAACTCAGAAAAGCACTATATTTATAATTACGGTTTTATTATAGCAAAATAATAAAAATTACTATCAGTCCAAGAAAGAGAAACATAGGGTAAAGAATGTGAGAATTTCAAACATGAAACTTATCATCTTGGGGAATATGTCACCCTTCCGGCATCCAAGCATGACAATTCTCAAAGAGTGTTTCCAACCAAAACACCTCACCTTTTACCTTGGTATGATTGATTGAATCATGCCCGTGTGGTTGAATTCAATATCCAGCATACACCTACCTCAGATGTTGAACTGATATCACATGCTCAAAACTCCAAAACTTCAGATTACAGGGTTGGTCTTTTAGACAAGGCCAGTCTCCACCCTTAGTCATTGTGTTAGCTACAACTACCAATGGCCCACCTTGAGTCACCTCATTGTCATATCAAATGTGGTCTGAGGGACTCACCATGAGTAACAAAGACTCCAATCATTTGAGAAATTACAAAGAGTTAGAGGTAACCTCCAAAGAGCTGGGAGTAAAGTTAATTCTTCACAACAAGGTGATGCCTTATGGTCCACCTTCTTATGGTCTTTCCAAGCTCTTTTAGTGACTTCTTTGTTTTGTTTTCTCAATCTCTCTCTTTTTTTTTTTTTTTTTTTTAAGTTAGAGTGACAATGGGTAAGGAGCATCCTTGATCAGTATGATTATTCACCCAGGCCCATTCTTCCCTTTGGACTAGTCTTAGGAAGGGGAGAATTGTGAACCACCACCTTCTCTGTTTTTCATCCTTGGTAGATTAAATTATATGAAATTGCCATTTCTAAAAAACTGTCAAACATTGTGAATTCCATGTAGTTCCACCTATCTGGTGACCACATTAAAGATATTCCACTATTCAAGAGTGACATGTTCTATGGTCAAGATAGTTTGGAAATGTATGCTAAAAATTCTTTAATTCTATCTGTTCATTACATTAGGATTCAGCTTTCACCAAAAGTGTCCTTTTCCTCAGCATATGGAAGAAATCATATTTGATCCTGCTGGAACAAGTAAATTGAAACATTACCATCAGTACATATATTTAGATAAACATTCTTACAACTCTGAAAAAAGAAGCTAGAGAACTGAATGGAAGATGAGAAAGTTGCCCATCTAAAATAAATTTTTTGAACGACACTATTTTTCTTCAGTGTTGTAAGAATTTTGCATACATCTTGTAAGTGGTAAAATTAATTAGATCGTATTTCAAGTGTAACTGTAGGAGAAGATATAAGGCATAATTTTTTTTTCTTTTTGAACTGCCTTAGAGGTGTTAAACTTCAGTTAGTCAATAAAATACAGAAGAGAAAAAAGAAGAAAACACCTTGTAACTATTTTTACATCTTAGTTTTTAAATATTTAAAAATTTTTTCATTTAGTCCATATTTGTTTTTAAATTCTAAAACCTGAGTTCTTGAAAGCTATTTTTAAATGCATCTATAAAAATAACTTCATTTTTTTTTTAACAGTTGAGATACTTTTATATTACCAGTTGGTTGGATCGTGTGCTGCCAAAATAAAATATGTTGAAGTCCTAATCCCCAGAACCTCCAAATGTGACTTTTTGGAGTTAGGTCCTTTTAGAGGTAATTAAGTTAAAATGAAGTCATTAGGATAGCACCTAAAACCACATGACTGATGTCCTATTAAAAAAGGGAAATTAGTACACAGAGACAGGCATGCAGAGAAGGAAGACAACATGAGAAGACATAGAGAGAAGCCATCTACAAACCAAGGAGAGAGGCCTGAAACAGATCCTCAGATTCTTCCCTCACAGCTTTCAGAACCATCTGCCTGACATTTTGATTTCTGACTTTTAGACTCCACAATCTATAAGGCAATAAATTTCTACTGCTTAAGTTTGTGGTATTTGGTTACAGCAGCTCTAGCAAACTAATATACTTTACCTATGTAGTACTATTACTGTTTCTAATACTAAGATAGTATTTACTTTTGTAGTACTTCCACTGAAATTTTCTCCATAAAATTAATGCTGGTGAAGAACTATAAGAATCTGTTATACAAGGTTTTTACATGACCAAATCTGTAATTCTGTGTCCATGTAGCAATTAAAAGGTGACTATTACAATGCTAAATTCAGTGTACAACTTCTTATGTAGTTTATTTTTTTAAAACAAAATTCAGCATTGTGAGACACTTCTTTGATAGGATGGCAATTTTGCCTTTAAAGAAATTATACCGAAAATGTCACAGTGTTACAACAAATATCAGGTGCCCAGGAAGAGACCAGCCACAGGCACTCGGGGAATCAGGAAAGACTGTTTATTGAGCACTGGTGCTGCCCCAGCAGAGTCACCTCCAAAGGCTGAGCCCTGAACCTTGATATCTGGTATTGGCCTCCTTTTATGGCTGGGATATTAGAGGGTTGAGAGACAAAAGAAAAAGGGGAGGGGCCCTTATCAGTGGTGCTCCTGGCAGTTGGTGGACACAGGAGGCAAACAAGATTATAGAAGCCAAAAGTATGCAAGGGGAGTATCCAGACTAGGGCATCTGGCTGGTCCCTTTTATATTGTTTTTACCAGCTTTTCTTGTCAATAGTTCATGGAAACTAAATGCATTGTTAATGTTTGTATCTAAGCATTGCCATTAAAACTAAAAATTCATTCGAGTCATACAAGACATAAATCTTTATAAGCAAATTAAATATTCAAAAGAACCAGGTATAAAGACTTAGTGGGTTATGCAAATTTAAAAAGATACTCTCAAGACCAAATACTATGTATTTTATCAAACCCTTAATAATACTGAACTGTCTAGAATGTATAGGTTTTGTTGTCCTTCTTAAAAATGAAAACTGTCTTAATTATGGAATCTAATAATATTAAGTTGAAAATAAAAATAGGAAGGGATTACAGAGAGCCAAATAAAGACTTATGAATTCTTTGTTCTGATGTAGTAAGAATATTTTAAGAATTTGAAGGCAAAGGCATTCAAAGATAGGAATTAGAAAGAATGAACTGATTGAAATGTCTAAAATGAAAAGAATGGAGAAATGTTAAAAGCAGGACTAATTTTAGTATGATTCCAATATGTTTAAACATTTCATAAAGCAATCACTGATATCATACTTAAATTGCTTCAAGGTTTTTCTTCTTAATAATTTTCGTTTGTAATTCCCCTCAACCAAACATAAAAGCTCCTATATTTAAATTGTATATTACTATTTTCACTAAGAGTTTTTCATTCTGCTTTAAATCATGTCAGGCTCGCAAGTTCCTCAAAGGCAAGAATCTGTCTTTGCCATGTTTAGGTATTCCATAGCATGTTATACCACACACCACATGTAGTAAGCCACTGAAGAAATGATTTGTAAGAGAGTAACAGAGAGTTTCAAATACCAGAATAATTGCTTGGCACGCTCAAGAGCAAGTCCACATTTTCCTTCTATATTCCATTTATATATTTTAGTCTTTTTTACATTGTAGATCTGAATATTAAAATATTAAAATTCAAAGATAGTGTTATTTTTATAGGTTTTGTCTTTAGCAGAGCATATGATTTCTCAGGACCTCAGTCATTCCTAAAATTGCCATCCACTAACAAATAAAAACTGGGAGGACAGAACAGATACTGAGGGTGAAACAGCCATAAGAAAAACAATAACCTGATCTAATGACAAAATAAAGTTAAAAATGACTATTTGTTAGGGTAGGATTTTGCCTTGCGGAGAAAATTCTTTCTTAGGCAATAGGTATAGAGAGTGACCAGAGCAATAAAATTTAAGATTTACTGAATTTGCCCTTTGATAATTCATCATAACCAATTTAAATTAAGAGGCTTACCATAACACATAAGTTGCAATGAACAAAGTAAAAGGATAAAAATATAATTTTAAGCACTATACTGTT
Organism: Herpailurus yagouaroundi; assembly: GCF_014898765.1. Classification (NCBI taxonomy): domain Eukaryota; kingdom Metazoa; phylum Chordata; class Mammalia; order Carnivora; family Felidae; genus Herpailurus; species Herpailurus yagouaroundi. The sequence continues at coordinate 70,523,111 of NW_024412376.1, forward strand.
AGGCTAGTTGGTAGAATTTTGCATGTATGTGTGTGTTTGTGCCTCTATGCAAAAGCAAGGAAGGTGTATATGTATAAATGAATATTTTCCTATCACTTCTTTTTTATTTAACAGTTTCCTAGAGAAAGGACATAAGAGAAAACCACCAGAAGACTAGCAGAATGGATTCTCCCGAGCCAAGCGTAGACGAGAGGCCCACGGAAGAGGCTAGGAAGGGCAGAGAGGCGGTGCGTGCTACACGGACTGGCAGGAGGGAGCGGGGGCAGAGGGGCAGCCCGCTGGCAAAGCAGAGCCCCTAAGTCTGGCTTGCAAAAGCGGAGCGGCCGGAAGGAGTGTGTTCTGACAGCAAGCGGGACTTAACATCTGGAAGGTTATAAGTTAACAGCTCTGCTCGGAGAGCGGAGGGCTGGAGGACAACGGACAATGGGAGGGAGAGTTGTTGAGCCCGGGTGACAGAGCTCAGCTTGGCGGGGAACAAAGGCACTCGCCAGCGCCATCTCCCTCGCCCATCCCCCAGCCAAAATCCCAAAGGGAACCAGTTCCCCGTCAGGGAACTTGCTTGCACCGCTCAAACACCCAACGCTGTGCTTCTGCGGATCCGTCCCTCCGGGCAGGTCTGACTCCCTCCCAGAGCCGCAGGGCTCCTCCCCTAGCAGATCACCGAAGGATAAGAGAGCTGAGCCTACTCCTCCCGCCCCTGTGCACCTTGCCCATCCACCTCAGCTAATACGCCAGATCCCCAGCACCACAAGCCTGGCAGTGTGCAAGTAGCCCAGACGGGCCATGCCACCCCACAGTGAATCCTGCCCCTAGGAGAGGGGAAGAGAAGGCACCCACCAGTCGGACTGCCGCCCCATAGGTGGGCTGGAGGCAGACATCAGGTCTGACTGTGGCCCCACCCACCAACGCAAGTTATTCAAGACAGCACAGGGGAAGTGCCCTGCAGTTCTGCACCACTCCAGGGACTATCCAAAATGACTACACGGAAGAATTCCCCTCAAAAGAATCTCCAGGAAATAACGAGAAAGGACATAAAATTTTTAAAAATGTTGTTCAGCTTACTATTGTTAGTACACAATTTCCAGTAAGCACCAGGGCAGTTATCAGCCTCTAAGATTAATGTTAAACTTAAAGCAGTGGTTCTCAACTGGGAATACTTACAGGCTCCATGGAACATTCTGGTATGCCTGGAGATATTTTTGATTGTCATAATTGGGGTAGAGGATTGGTACTGGCATGAAGTGGCCCTGTGGACAGAGACATACTATTAAATATGCTACAATGTACACAGCAGATTCCATAACAAAGAGTTATCCCATCCAAAATATCAACAGTGCCACAGTGGAGAAATCCTAATCCAGAGCCTTGCTTGCTGACTTTGACTTGACATTTCAGCTTTCACATGCCTGTGTTTTGTCATTAATAAATTCTGTAAAACCTTTTTTGGAATCTATTTACATACTCAATCTAACATCTTGTGATAATGTGACCCATAAAGTAATTACACACTATATAAAGCAATCCTCATTTGTATACGATTTAGCATTCCCTTTTGGAAACATGTTATGAATAAGGATTATATTTCACCTGGCATATTACGAGTAATGCTCAGTGTGTTGTGTTTTTTGCTTTAAGAAAGACTCCATTTTATCCTCATGCTTAGGCACATCACAGACCTCTGTGACATTAAATAATTCAAAAAACTAGTAAGATATATTGGTATTGTGGTAGAAATAGTTACTCTGTATTTAGTTCACAAATGTTGTCTCAATCTCTTCCCTGACTACATCTCAGTCTGGCTGGCCATCAAGGGAGAGGCCCACCTAACTGACACTGAATCATCATGAAAATCATGTATTCATTTGCAACAATAGAGTGTTACAAATTAAGGAAATTTTGATAATGGGCCACAGTAGCTTGTTTTGTGTAAGGCATGCTGTATATTTAAATCCTTTTTGACATGCTAAGATTAAGCAAGCCTAGTTTTTCATTCAAACCACAGCTATCTTGCATGAAAATGAAGAATCCTTATTCCTGTTGGTAATATCCATAGCAAATGAAACTGCCATTAGGCCTTCTATTGACTAAACCCCAATGTATTTAAGTACTCTAAATCCTTAGTATGTTCTAGATAAAAACATGAGGAATGACAGATTGTGAAAGAAAAAAAGACTTTAGCTGAGCTTCATAAATCTGAGGTCTGCAAACCTCAGGTTTGCTACAGATCGGTACTCCTACTTGCTTTCCACAAAAATACATATTACCGGACTGAGAATTCTGTTGCAAAGTTTAAGATATAAATAGTATTTTGAGGTTCTAGCAAGATCAAGGACAAGTTTCCTTTTTAGGACTCCTTGAAAATGCATGTAAACACAAGTTACAGTACCAGCAGAAAAGAGGGGAATAAGTATTAGAGGATAAGCTAGATAAGGTCCTCAAAGAAGACAGAGTCAGGATGATAGGGTGAGATAATACTCTTGGCAAGAATGAACACTGTTTTCCTTCGTGATTACTTGAAAAAAGAAAAACATTTTTCAGAAGGAGAGAAAGGAAGTTTCACTGGATGGTCTTTACCATCTGTCATATATAATACAAGGTATTCTGCTGAGCAGTAGTGACTTTTGGAAACTTTAGTAGCATGGACATACCTAGGAAAACAACCATGGGAAATGTGACAGAGAATTTAAAATAAATTGATGACTTACTCAAGAGTGGTGAGCAACCAGGAGATAGTAATTTCTTTGTAATGGAAATAAAGTCAAAGAAAGATGATTCTGATCTCCGCACCCAAGTAAGGGATCAAGGGTGTAAATATGTTTAATGAGAGTTTATCCATCCACAAAGTGAAAGGAAAAAAGAGAATTATCTCGAAGATGATATAAATTTACAGACTGGGAGGAGTCAGGAAACTTTGCTCCATAATGATGACAGAAAAAGACTCAGGAGGAAAAAATAAACAAACAAATGATAGTTGTTGAAGAAAATGGACATATGGCAAAAGTGGGTATTTAAAGTTTGAATTTTTTCTCCTTCTTTGCCTCTGTCCATAAATGCATTTACTTAACAAATATATTGTGGCACCATTTTGGGTGATGTGCACTCAAAGGCAAATTTTGCAAAAAACAAAACCAAGTACCCCCTCCCCCACCAAACAATAAGAACAACAACAAAATAATAATACTTCAGCATGGCTTGTTGCTCATAATGAACTGAATAAAGATTTACTTGTAATATACATGTAACTATGTATAAAAGTTTTACTTGACAATGAATGTTACATTGGAGTATAATAAATTTACCATAATTTAAACAATATTTTACATAATCAACATTCTAGATCTTAGAAATGTTAGCTGTAAAATAAAACTCATAACTATTTCTTCTGTTTCAAAGCTATCACTAGGTGTTTTGTTATTCCCTAACAGACAATTAGAACTTTTTTTTTCCATCTCCACATCTTTCACTTAGTGGTATGAAACTAAAAATAAACTTAAAAAAAATCATAGTATAATCCAATTAATCTAGCTTCACAGAGTACGTAAATATATCCCCTCTTCAAGAACAAAATATTAAAATCTTATATAGTCTGAGTTTTCTGCTCAGAAGTAATCTGCAAAACATAGGCTTATTTCCAATTACCAACCACTTGTTTTTCCTCTCATAAATATTTTTGAAAAACCATTTAAGACTCGATTGCAAAGAAGCAAGCTTTTGAAACAATAAAGATTTATGTCCTCAGATTTGTTTTGTATGAAAGAAAAACTCCTTTCTGACACCATAGATTAATTTATTAGCTATCGTGCTGGAGTTCATCCTCCACAACAGCCTTTATTTTATAATCAGTAAGAAGTGTCTGATCAGACATCTCATTCCATTTTAACATGTCATTGACAGGCAGAGGTATGAAAGACAGAAAGGACAGGGACAGGCTTCTGTTAAGGGTTAAACAACAATATTGACAATGTGCACATACAAGAACCATGTAGTAAAAATATTTTAATCGATCCATGAACTTTGGTTATCACATTGTTAATGAAGTTAATTGCAATTTTCTCAGAATTATGTTGAGGGCTGAATGAAACACTGAAATTTTCTGTAAACTCTAAGAACCAATTAATATTTTAGTCACAACTGCAAAACATCCATTATTCCCAAATATTCCCCCTCACTCTGTTTACTACTTTTACATTGTGATTTGTGTGCCAACTGGAGAGTGTACCAAATGGAGAGGGTACCTCCTTGCCTCTAGAGTTTGGACTCATCATAAGGCACACTTTGGCTAATAGGACATTATCAGCTATCATGCAAGCAGAGGCTTGAAGTGTGTTATTGAGCTTATTTCTTTCTCTTCTTGCATTCTATAATAAGAACAAACACCTTACTGACCAATGATTAAAAACAAAAAAAAACAAAAAAAAAAAAAAGAAAGAAAAGCAAGGAAAAGAAAAAAAAGAGAGAGAGAGAGAGACAAGAAGCAAACCTGAGACCACTATGGCACTTGGAGCCAAGCCCAGCCTAGATCAGACATCCTTCAGCAAAAAAACAGACACAGGAGAGTTATGATTATTATTTTAAGCTAATGAGCTTTATAGTTGTTTGATGCACAACATTATTATTACAAAATCTAGATTATTTGTATGTCCTTATTTTCTCAATGAACAGTGAAAATATAGAAGTCACTCGTAGAGTTTAAGAGAAGACACATAAATTAGAGGACCTATAAACAACTAAAATGTAGTCCACTAAATTTTGACTAGAGCCCTGTGGTGTCAGTGCTGTATTTTGTCATGTTGAGACATCTTAATAGTTTTTGATCCATAGTCATTAAATCACTATGAAATTTTCATAAATGTCATGCTGAGAATGACACTGAGGGGCTCATTCTCAAAACTAGTCTAACTCTAATTTCTAGGAGGGCATGCTGTTCTGTCATAGAAAACAGTGATATGCTACTATTTGATTTTTCAAACAGTAAAAAACAAATCCATACATTTGAGGCATCTACAAACACATATATCTAGTCGGAGGGCTTGGTTATGATAGTGGTAATAAAAGCATGTTTGTGGCCAACAGATATGAGTTGTACAAGAAAAGAGATGAGGTGCTGTGTAGGTTACTTTATTCCTAAAGCATCAAAGTTGATAATGAAGTGAAGTGTGATTCTACGATGTTTCTAAAAATAAAACCCAAAGGCGATCAAAAAGCACAAACGCTAACAGAGGATGATGAGTGATTAACTGCAAGCAGATACTACTACCACTACTAAGCTAAAAATCAAATAGAAGAAAGAATGTTGTGGGCTCAATTGAGTTCCCCTCAAATTCATATGTTGAAGCTCTAACCTCCAGTATCTCAGGATGGGACTGTTTAGGAGATGGGGACTTTAAAAGGTGATTACGTTAGGGGCACTTGGGTGGCTCAGTCCCGTGAGCATCTGGCTTTGGCTCAGGTTGTGATCTCACGTTTCGTGGGTTTGAGCCCCGTGTTGGGCTCTGTGCTGACAGCTCAGAGCCTGGAGCCTGCTTCAGATTCTGTGTCTCTCTCTTGCTCTGCCCTTCCCCTGCTTATGCTCCATAAGTGATGCCAATAAGGTGTAATTCAATCTGATTGGCATCCTTATAAGAAAAGAAACTTTGTTCACACAAAGAGACACTAGAGATACATATAGAGGAAAGATCACATGAGGGCACTGCAAAAACTGGCCATCTGTAAGCCAAGGAGAGAGGTCTCAGGAGAAGCCAAACCTGCCAATACTTTGTGTTGGACTGTGAGAAAATACATTTCTGTTAAGCCAACAAACATCTGTGTTTGTTTGTTTGTTTGTTTGTTTGTTTGTTTGTTTGTTTTTATGGCAGCCAGACCAAACTAATGCAAAGAAGGAAACTGGAATCTTGGGGGATCAGTCAGGCAAGTAGAGGAGCCATGACAAAACATAGCTGCTGGGAGACAGTACAATGTCACTCTTCATTCCTCTCACTTTTCACTCTGTAGCCATCTTTACTAACAGAAAGGGAAACAAATGCCTTTGCCAATTCAATACTTCTGTACCAAGTTTCAGGGATTTTGTTAGTTCAGCTAAAATTGGAATCACTACCTAATTAAGTTTACAATAATGACAGTGTTCCTCAAAATTAGACTTAAATTCTGGTGCAAAATATACTCTCTGTTCCATTATTTTTTAGGCAGACAGAACTTAAGGGCTGATCTCTTCTTTCTAGGGTAAATTCAAAGTCTTAAATGGAAAATAATAACATATCTGTTACATATTCAATATGTATTTTGGGGCACAATGATCATAGAATTTGCTAAGTTGTTTGTAATGAACATGTGTGAAAATGTTCCATGGACATACAAAAACAGATACCCTTTATATATTTTCATTTCAAAAATTAAATACAAAAATTGGTATATAGTAATGAAATTAATAAATTGTACTTTAAAAATATAATTAGTAACTTTGGGCTATTAGAGCTATCTAATTATTAAAACAATGTGTACTAATATTTCCCTTTCCAAAGTTTATTTCCCTTTTTACATATAATTTTTAATGCTATTGATTTTATACGTTTAGGTGATATTTGGGGGTATACGTGAATTTATAAATGCCATATCTGATTCATAAATTGAGCTTTTAAACAACACATGGTGCCCATTTTTAACCTATTTAATAATCTTATCGTTAACTCACACTTACCTGATGTTAATAGGGCCACTTAATATTTATTTTTATGTGGTTATCTTTTGTATATTTGCAAATTTCTTTAACTTGCATTTTGTACTTGCTTTAAAAGTCATTTTAAGCAGTGCATAGCTATTTATCTTCTCTAATCTAGTAGGATAATCTCTGATATTTAATAACACACCTTTAATGTAACTACATATATATTGTATGTTTTTATATTTGTAAATATATATTTCTATTATATACATTTACTCAAAGTTTTACATATATATACATGTATGTATATATATGTACACAGATTTCTTTCCTTTTTTAAGTTGATTTATTTATTTTGAGAGAGAAAGAGCATGAGCAGGGGAGGCGCCCACAGAGGGAGAGAGGGAATCCCAAGTGATGACAACTCCATGAGAGAGAGGGAAACAGCACTGACAGCATGGAAACCAGTGGGGCTGGAACTCATGAACCACAAGATCATGACCTGAACCAAAATCAAGAATTAACCAACTGAGTAACCCAGCTGCCTCGATTTATTTCTTGATCATTCTTTAATTCTCTTATTTCATAAAAGTTTTCTCCCATTCTTTATTCTGGCTAGTTTGATGTATATTACTGCTAATTTTCCTCTTCCCGCTAGTTAATCCAGTGGTTCTACTGTACAAATCTATTCTTCCACTGCTATGCTCCTCCCCAGATTAGAAGAAAGCATTACACTAATGTGACTTCTAAATTTCCACCTGCGCTACAGTGATCTTTATAATTTTTTTTAATGTTTATTTATTTTTTTTTTTGAGAGACAGAGACAGAGTGTAAGCAGGGGAGGGGCAGAGAGAGACACACAAAATCTGAAGAGGCTCCAGGTTCTATGTGTCAGCACAGAGCTGGACACGGGGCTCAAACTCACAAGCCATGAGATCAAGACCTGAGCCAAAGTCCGGATGCTTAAAAGACTGAGCCACTCAGGCGCCCCCTTGCAGTGATCTTTAGAAGATGCTCACTTTCCTTCCATCTGGCTCTGATGTCTGGCCAAGAGTCTATGATTCTATTATTCTTTGTAATATATCTGTGACATTTGCAAAATCTTCTGCATATTACCAGGTAAGACACCCCATGAATACTCTTTTAGACTTAAACATACATACAAAGATAGATAAGAGAGAGGGAGAATGGGACACAAAAGGAGAGGGGAGGAAGAGAGCAAGATAGAGAATGAGTGAGCAAACAAGAAGGTTGATAATTTACCACAATCCTTTTTCATCTTTCCCTGCCTCCAATTCTAGTTTCAGTTAATGCATTGTTTTGTTTTATGTCTTTCTCCCAAATATTTCCTACAGATATAAGACATAAGTGACATAATTTCTGGATCCTTGAGTTTTGCAAATATCTATCACTCTGATTGATAAATGATATATTTCTTAGGCACATAAAAGGATATTGAGTTTCAGGCTTTTTTTTTCATTATGTAGATTCTATTCACAGTCTTCCAGCTTGCAGTTTTGCAGATAAGAAACCTAGTATCAGTCTCTTATTTCTACTTTTACAAATAATTTATTTTCTCTAATTGAAAGTTCTAAGTTTTTCTGTTTATCCATGGAATTATAAAAAATTATTAATATATGCTTACAGGTATGTGTATGTGTGTGTGTTTGGTCTTGCTTTGAACTTGGAAAAAAACTTAAAACTGCAGAATTTCAAACAAGAGGTTTTTAAAATGTATAATTTTTTTAGATGTTTGCCTCTCCTTAATATGATCCTTTTAAAAGATCCTTCATAACTATTGCTAAAGTTTTTCCACATTACTAGTCATTATCTATACTCTAATTATTTTGTCTCTATTATTTTTGCTTTTCTTGAATTTTGCTCTAAGTTTTGTGGTATTTCTTTCATTAATCTTCCAGCTAAAAACTTATCTATCCAATAGTAAAAATTCCTTCAATTTATCTCCTGATTGCTTGGAGTTTCACAGGGGAAAAAAAGTTCCACGAACTGGTTTGTGCTATAAAAACATCTAACAATATTGAAACTTACTTGAGCCCTAATCTTGGAAAACAGTGAAGGTGAAGAAATTTTCCATCCTTTATGTTCTAGGAAAGACTTACTGCAAAGAAAGACCCATCTCCACTTGACTTAGAGAAAACTCATGGATACCAATGTATAATACTTATAACAGGACCAGACATAAGGTTTTTCAGATTTCCATTCTTGGTCTCATAAATGATTGGCCGATCAACTGGAACAAAATACTTATTAACCAAACTGAGAAGAACCTGGCATTCAGGTAAAATGCTCTCTGATCTACTGTCCAATCACGCCATCTGCATTCATCTCACTTGCTTACATCTAGTTGTTTCCAACCTTGTTTACTTCTATGAAAGAAAAATCATTTTTGCTTAACTCTTGGGACACTTGCAGATTTATGATCATAGTGTTCTCCTTATCACAACAGTGCCCTTCCCCTGTTGTAAAAGCATCTCCCCCACCCCTTTTGTTTTTTTGCAGTATCCCTTCAAATAAGTCTCTCCTTAACTAAGTGGCATTGATTTTTACTTTACAACCTAAAATCAATCTTTCTTTCTCTCTGTATCTCTTTTCTTCTCATTGTTCAAATTTCCACTTCTTTATTTCAATAATTTCACATTACTATGAATTCTCTGTTTGATGTGTTCAGTTTGTTTTTCTTTTCTCTCTGGCTGGTAGAACACATTAAGAACATTGACAGAGTTTTTAACTATTCCTTAGGGCTTGGCTTCAGGTACTGACTTAAGTGGGTCCCAAGAGGGATGGGAATAAGATCTTCCTCTCTGTGGGCTAGAGCTATACCAGCTCAGAAGTTGTCAGATCCTTTGTTCAGGAACCAGGAGAAAGCTTTTCTCCTCCTGGAGTTGACTACAGTTTTACAGCTTTCCTAGCTGTTAGGTTATAGGCTTCAGTTTCTCTGATTTACTAATTTTCAACCTCTTAGGAATCAAAGGGAATGCCACCTTTCCTCTCCACACTTCACAGACCTGCTAAAGACAGAGATTTTCCAGAATCTCTGTTCATGAACGTATGCCCTCAGATATTCAACCTGTGTTCTCAGTTATCATTTGATCTAAGGGAACAAACGTAACTATTTTCTTTAGACTGGACTACACCTTTTGTCCTAACTCTCAGCCCCAAAGAGCTATTTGATTGAAGAGGCATTACTAGATGGCATGGAGTTGGGAAGCATAGGTAGTAACAAAGCTTTATACTGTCATTTTTCTGATATTTCACAGTTACCTCCTGTAGTGTTAATAGATTCCCTGATTTTATATTAAAACTATGTGATCTCAGGGTTCCTTAAGATACAGAAGTATTTCCAATGAGTTTAGGATAAAGAGAGTTTGAATGATGATCCCAGAAAGATCATTAAAGGCAAAAGAGTGAGGACTCTGCTGGAAGGAGGAGATTCAACACCATATGTAATGCAGGGCAGTTATCCAAGTTATACCCAGGGATAAAACAAGCAACCCTTCACTTATAGAAGCAATTGACAAAGTGATACACCACCTTAAGTAGGCAAAATTACCTTTGCCCAGGCACATAACACTAAAAATGTTTATGGAGAATGCCCAAAGAAATAGAACTCTTTATATCACTTCTGAGAGTTTCTGAATTTGTACGTATTTGCACAACAACAACAACAAAATAAGTGAATATCTCTGATACAATAAAAACTACTTAAATAATTAAAAACTACCAAATCTATCAGGTAATTGAGCAACAACTGAGGTTTTTTTGTTTTTTTGTTTTTTTTTTTTTTGCTTTGTTTAGTTTTTTTTTTTTTTATTATTTTTTTTCTGGTTCTGTTGTACTCCCAAGTAAAATAAGTAAAAATACAAAATATAAAAATTTGTGCAGGACACTTACACCAACTAAAAATTGCTGCGGTCTCAACACAATTCACAATAAGGAGAATGGAAAGTTTGGGGAAAAGTAGTCTATGAAATGGTCTTCTGTTGTAATCAAACCTTATAAAATAGCAAAGGGAATAAATATGACCTTCAATCAGCATAGAAGAGAATCAATGAAGCCGGCAAAAAGGAATAAGGAGGGGAAAGTACAATTGCTGCTGAAATAGAAATTAACATTATCGACTAGCCACAAGGCAGTAAAACTAGTGCATCAGGAACTTGAAGAATAAAGAGAATCTAACTCTGTCAAATGTATGGTAAAATTTGCTAGACGTTACCTAGGGGAAATCAACATTTGGTTTCCTATATAAGATAGTTTGTACCAATATCAATGAGTTTTCTTTTGATAGTTATATATTTACAACCAGTGCAAAAGAGAATATGAAATCCTGCAATGCTGCTAGGAAATCTGTGTTAACCTCTTATCTGCTACTGACTCAGTCAAATGCTTTCTAGTTTATGCCTATGCTGAATTTAATAGAAAACAATACCTGTTGCACATTTGGGGATGATAGAACCATTTTGACTAATTATATCTATTAAGATGCTAAAATATTATAATGTGACTATTGAATAAGGATAAACATTAATTCAATTTTTTTAAAAATTGCTGTTGAGACAACAGTTTGATTAAATCTTATTTGACTTAACAAAAGCCATAAAAATTGTCAGAGTATTTGACAAAGTAAATCTACTTTAAGTAATTCTTATTAAAAATATAGCATAATAGGGGCACCTCGGTGGCACAGTCAGTTAAACATCTGACTTTAGCTCAAGTCATGATCTCAAGGTTTGTGAGTGAGTTCAAGCCCTGAGTTGGGCTCTGTGCTGACAGCCTGCTTCAGATTCTGTCTCCCTTTCTCTCTTCCCCTCCCCTGCTCACTCGCTCACATGCTCTCTCTCTCGCTCTTTCAAAAATAAACATTAAAAAAATAAAAATAAATAAAATAAATAAAAATAAAAATATAGCACAATAGTTTATAGAGATAGGTATTTGGAGAATAATTATGAAAATACTTAAAAGTTGAAAATGTGACAACCATTAGGGAAGCTCAAAAATTTTTTATTTTTATTTACTGAATATATGATAGGTATTATGGATTAAATAAAAGATTTTTTTTTACATTTTTAAAATGTTTATTTAGTTTTGAGAGAGAAAGACAGAGTGTGAGCAGGGGAGGGGCAGAGAAGGAACATACAGATTCCAAGGTAGGCTCCAGGCTCTAAGTTTAACCCACATAAAAGAGATACATTTAGGTCTTAATCCTCCAGTATCTTAGAATATTACCTTATTTCAAAATAGTCTTTGCATATTTAAGCAAATTAAAATTTTCTCTCTCTCTCTCTCTACACACACACACACACACACACACACACACACACACACAGTTAATTACTTTGTTAGTGGGTGCTTTGAGGCAAATATATATTTTTTTTTAATTTTTTTTTCAACGTTTATTTATTTTTGGGACAGAGAGAGACAGAGCATGAACGGGGGAGGGGCAGAGAGAGAGGGAGACACAGAATCCGAAACAGGCTCCAGGCTCTGAGCCATCAGCCCAGAGCCTGACGTGGGGCTCGAACTCACGGACCACGAGATCGTGACCTGGCTGAAGTCGGACGCTTAACCGACTGCGCCACCCAGGCGCCCCGAGGCAAATATATTTTTAAAGTGAGGACTTAATGAAACCACCAAGTGAAGATATCATTGTGCATCATTTGTACATGAAGTACAAATTTTGTACTTTGAGCTCCATGCTGTGACTGAATAGGATTTTTGAACTGTCTTCCTTCAGGACAAGGTAGTGACTCCATGTTCTAGGGCGAGGGAGAGTAAACTGAGTATTTGAGGACTGGAGGTCTGTTGATAGTAGTTTTCAGTGTTGTTCATGAATATTTCACTTGTTGGCTTCTTACAGAAACAAGTTAGTTTTATAATTCTGTCTTTTAGTTGAATGTGGCCAAATACAGTTAGTCTCGGACAAATGTAATTGGGAAATTACATATGGTCGGCCAATTAAATGGGAGTAAAATATGTGTGTCACTTCCAGTGAAAATTTTAGGAGATAGTAAATGGTTTGTTATGCTCTCCTTCCCTCTAGCACTATCACATGCAGAATTAGAAAGATATCACCTCCTCCATCAACCTGAATGCAAGATTCTGGATGATGTGGACCACTAGCCTTGGTGACCTTTTGCTGGACATGCCATAGGAGTGAACAGTAAATTTTTACTATTATGAACCATAAAAAATTTGCAGCTGCTTTATTGAAGAAAACTTAGAACACACTGATTGATAAAATAATTGTTATCGTCCAAAAATTGGTATTATCAAAATGGGATAATTAAAATCTAATTAAAGACATTGCCTTGGGGTGCCTGAGTGGCTCAGTCAGTTGAGCATCCAACTTCGGTCAGGTCATGATCTCATGGCTTGTGGGTTAGAGCCCCGCATCAGGCTCTGTGCTTCAGATTCTATGTCTCCCTCTCTCTCTGCCCCTCCCTCGCTCACACTCTATCTCTATATCTCAAAAATAATTAAATATTTAAAAAAATTAAAATCAAGCCTTAGAGAAACAGGTGACAATACAGTGAAAAACTATATATGGTACGTTATACCAATATATGTTTATATTAATGTATGCTGATACTGAGTATGCTGATAATGTATATGTATACTGAGAAAAATATATGGATGGATATACACCAAAGTACAAATAATAATTATGCATGTGAGATAATAATAGTTGCTCTTTTCTTTAGCCTCCTTTGTATTACGTAAACCTTAAAAAGGGAAAATCATAAAAAATAAAGCATATAAAACCTTTTTTTCCCTATAAACTTACAATGCATCCAATGTTTATATGCAAATTAAAATTACTTTCTTTTCCTTTTTAGGTTTTTAAATATTTGGTTTAACTCAGTATATAGGAACATTACAGTCTACATTTACGGATACTTTTCAAAACGAGTGCAAAATGCTATTGATTTTGTTATCAGACTAAAATTGCACTGATAAAGAAATATATCTCTAAAGAATTTGAAAGTATTATAAATGAATCAATACAATCTTTAATAGCTAATCCCCAAAAAACCTCTTAGCTTCTACTAGGAATTTATTTTCTCTGTGTAATTTTACTGAAGAAAATGTTAAACGTTTGTGGCAATCCTATACTTTTACCATATGTATCTTGATTGGGATAAAACTATAGTATCATAGAATTCAAATAAATGAATTTTTATATCATATTTTAGGACAAGTGTGGATAGAACGTGAAGAGACAATAAGGAAAGCAGTTAATATCTGTATAAAAGATACTAGAGAGGAAAGCTAAATATCCTGAAGTAAAATAATATAGAATACCATGTGTGAATGAACAAGGATATGTGACTTTGAGAAGAGGTGTTGTGGGTATATGAAAGAGAAGACAAGTTTAAGAAAACGTTGTATGTAAAGAACAAGAATGATACTGGATCAATGTACGCATCTGTATAAAGATTTCATTAGATCTTAAAGCAAAATTATAGAGAGGCTCAATATGGAAAGAAAGAACCTTACTGCGCAAAGACTACCAATGGTGTTTCTTAATTCCTGTCAGGATAGTAAACTAGAAGTCTGCTGGTTCCCAGATCCAGAATAATAATAATGAAATAATAATAATAATAATAATAATAATAATAATAATAATAATAAAGGAACAGGGAATATGAATAACAAGAACTAACAAAGATATTGTGAAACATTTTTGGAGAAACTGAACATTGACTTGAACTGGAATATATGTTGGGTAGCAGCTGCAACTTGAAGTCAGGGGCAGACAGATGCAGCACTGAAAGCGTAGGCGGAAGGAAATATTTAAATGTCTGCCCTTGACTTTTCTTCACATTATCTTTGTAAATTTTGACTGTCCCTAGCCAATAGTTGAGGTAAAATCACAGCCTGTAGGTCCTGATGGAGTCTTCAACACAGACATCTGGTTCTTTTTACCTTCCTACTTCCTTCGCTATCTGAACCCCTGAAGCTGGTGCATTTCAACCTAAGGACATTCATCAACTTTTACCACTTTCTACAAAAGACTCTAAAGGGAAATGCTGAAGAGTGAGACCAAAGTGTTCTTCACTCCTTCCCTCTCTAAACACACAAAGGCAGATACAAAGGTGGCAGCACCAGGATTTGGGAGTCCCACCTGAAAGGAATATAAATGAAGAGATGAATGTGTTGAAGAAATAATAAGAATAAATTTCTCAGATCTAGAGAAAGATGAAAATACACAAATTGAAAGGATTCATAGAATAACAAGTAGGAGAGATTAAGAAAATTCCACATGTAGACACACTACAGTGGTATCTAGATACATGGAGCATAAAAAAATTCTAAAAACTTTTGAAAAGAAAGAACAAATTATCTTTAAAAAGTGTCACTCTTATTAGATGCATATAAGACATTTAGAAAACAATGCTGGATGGCAAAACATATTTAAAGGAAAAATATCATATTTAAATAATATGTTTTTACTATTTAAAAAAGGTTTTATTTTAATATGCAATTTTATATAAAACTCAAATGCGCATATTTATATACAAGTCTTATATAAAATATAAAATTACATTATATATTTTTAAATTTATTAATGAATTTAAAGTAAGAGTAGTACAATGGAGTAATATTTTTAAGCATAAAAACAAAAATATTCTTCTCAGAATATAAAATGGTCATTAAAAATATGAAGGTGATCTGAATAAATGTAAATATGTCCCATGTGCTTAGATGAAACATATTCACAAATAACTTAAATATCAATATAAACCCTACCAAAATTTCAGTGGTAGTTTGATACATTTACTACAAAATTTATACAGAGGGAGACAGATGCATGAATACATGGAGCTGAACTGCTAACTAGAAAAATAAAGAAAGAAGGATTGCTCAACCATGGTTTTAAAAATTTCTAAATGAATAAATTATGAATAAAATTACATCAAAATTAGGATTCATTACAATGAAGGACATCACTGAAGAAGCTAATAGATGACATATTATAAAATACATTTGTAATGCTCAAAAGAGGCAAGAAAATGATACCTAAACTATGCAAAAAATGTTTATAAACCAACAGGAAAAGATTTTTGTTCAAGTTTATGATGCTTGCCGTCAGTAATAATGCCCTTTGTCTCTAACACAGAAACGGTCTTTTTAAAAAAATTTTTTTACATTTATTTATTTTTGAGAGACAGAGTGAGACAAAGTGAGAGTTGGGGAGGGGCAGAGAGAGGGGGAGACACAGGATCAGAAGCAGGCTCCAGGCTCTGAGCTGTCAGCACAGAGCCTGACACAGGGCTCGAACCCACAGACTATGAGATCATGACCTGAGCCGAAGTTGGACGCTCAACCAACTGAGCAACCCAGGTGCCCCAGAAAGGGTCTTATATCTCTTTTCAGTATCTGTAAAACTGGCAGTCTCACTTGTTGGTTTGCCAACAGGGCAGAACCCAGAACTTTCACAGCCACAATTTTTAAAAAAGCCTTAAAAATATAAGGGTTAATAAAAACATCTGCACAGCTGTGTGCCTGAGGACAAAATTGGTTTTCAGCTTCTTCTTCCTCTACCACCTATTTGAGATTGGCATTAATCTTAGTCTAGGTTATTTGTCCAGTGAGGTTACACAGGCCTTTAATTCTGAGAGATCTAAGCACCTGGTTAGCTTTCTTTTCCTAGACAGTGTTTGATATATTAGCCACTTACAATAATAATGATGTATTAATGACCAAGAGGTGTCCCACACTTGGTTTACTAGTTTTACTGGTTTACGAGTCGGTATGAGGAATCAAAACGACAAAGTGGTCATTGTAACTAGGTTCAAAAGAACCCTGTGTCTCTGGTATAAGTGACTACCCTGACATACCCTGCATTCAATCCAGGAAACAGGTCTCAAATCTTTGGGAACTTAGTTTCAAAGATAAAAATCACAAATTATTCCTCAAGTAGATCACTGCCAAAGGGACTCAGTCTAATTTCACATTTTCTTTTCTGATACTATATATTTTAGTAATTAGAAACAATGACACATCATGGCACTTGGATAAACATACATATGACATTCTGAAAGACTACTCCCAACTTCACAATGTCATCCCAAAGCTGGATGCTGTAGCAAAACTTTAGGGGAAATTTCAGTGTTTTGTCAGGCTGGAAGCTTCTGGGTGACATAGTATGTAATATAACCAAAGGATCCCATGGTAATCTATACAGTGTCAAACTTCCTTTACTTTAAAATAACTATTTTGATAGAAGGTGATATTATGAATGCCATGCTGATACATCAGCATGTTTTAAACCTCTCTGCTAATGGTGTTTGTACCAAATCTGAACATTCTCTGCCCATTCCCATAGATCCATTCACAAGCCTCTTCCCCACACCTGTTTGTCCCCAGTATTTCAATCTGGCTCCATCTAGGTTATTGTCCAAGAAGTCAATGTATTTTCCACTCACAAAAAGTTAATGTATATCTTTATCTTAGACTTGTTCTTCCACTGTGCAAAATTGATGATCACATATACTGCTTGAAATTCTGCCCACTAGGATACTTCCTTTCAACATCCTCCTTTAATGCTACCCCCTATGTGATAGCAGTCTGTTTTGAACTCACACATATATTTCAGGGACTCATTCTTGAACTAGTCCTAAAAATTCTCTTCTTCCATCAACTGATTGTATGAAACTAGTCATAGCTGAGTGACAGATATTAGTGTAACAATTGTAGTTGATGTTGAGTTCTGTTCATATAACTTATTTGGACCCGCTAGATATACTCAATGACTCTGACTCAAACATAATTGAGTAATTTTCATTATGCAATGAATTGCTACTGTATTCATCTAAACTTATTAAGTTTGGATGAATAACTGATAACCCAGTTTAGGAAGGACAGAACCAATTTCATAGTCTCTTGATACAGTACGTTCCGGTACTAAGTCTTTTCTAGGTCTAGTGTAAAGACAAAGGCTACTTTCAAAGATCAATAGTAATTACTAGTCACTATTTATTAATAGTTTTCTACTTCAAAAGGTATGACCTTGTTTGAGTACCCTAGTGGCCTAAATTGCAACCCACCTTTTGAAGTTGGCCTACATTCCTTAAAGGGATACTTAAACCTGATGCAGATTCATCTCTTGTTCTGGTCTCCACTCAAAACAGGTAGCCCTTTGATCCCTCCCTCCCATATTTGAATGGGTCTCAGAACAAGAGTGGAACATTCAAGAAGTCTTTCTGTTGGGAACTAGAAAAAACACACTTGCCAGATCAATATGTACACATCAAATGCTAGAGGCTGTGTGGATTTATTCTACTAAAGATATCATATCTGGGGCGCCTGGGTGGCTCAGTCGGTTAAGCGGCCGACTTCGGCTCAGGTCATGATCTCTCGGTCTGTGAGTTTGAGCCCCGCATCCAGCTCTATGCTGACAGCTCAGAGCATGGAGCCTGTTTCAGATTCTGTGTCTCCCTCTCTCTGTCTCAAAAATAAATAAAACACTGAAAAAAATTTTTTTAAATAAAAAAAATTAGATATATCTGGCACAATAGCTGCAGTTGGGCTTTTTACTTGATTACATTTAGATAGCCCCCCATTTTTCATCATGATTCCTTTTTTTTTTTTTTCTGAGATTATACAAGAAAATCGAAGAGAGATATAATGGAAACTACTACTCTTGTATTCCTGAAGTGTTTTGGGATTTATATAATCTCTATGATAAATTCTCTTAGTCCCAGGTCAGGGAGCCAAGGAAAGACTTCAGCAAAGTACCAAGTATATCTGTATATTTTATATATTCAAGGAGCTACAGAAATGATAATGAGGTTGATCTGCCAATCTACTGGACTGATTATGAAACAGACTTATACCAGGGCTATATTTATGTCCTGGGCTTAATGTTCATTTTTTCCAACAAGGGATCATTACTATATACAGCTCAGACACTTACTCAAATT
The DNA here is from genome assembly GCF_014898765.1 of Herpailurus yagouaroundi. Classification (NCBI taxonomy): domain Eukaryota; kingdom Metazoa; phylum Chordata; class Mammalia; order Carnivora; family Felidae; genus Herpailurus; species Herpailurus yagouaroundi. The sequence continues at coordinate 70,541,714 of NW_024412376.1, forward strand.
TGTTTAAAGTTCTGGAATTTTATTTACCTACTATATAATTACTTTGGTAAATTTACTTAGGACCCTTTCAAAAAAGACTGGGAGAATATTCATTTTGTTGACTCATGGTGTCTGCAGAATCCTTACTCAGACTAAGACTCCAATTGATGACAGGCTCTGAGTATGAGAAATGGGTCAAATACAGAAACTCAACAAGAAATAATTATTTTCTAATGTAGTGTCAGGCATTAGCTTTTTCTCACCCTGTTTTGATGTTTTTAGAGTAAGTCAAATTATACTATTCTTGGATGCCAACTCTCTTACCCAAAAAACATACCACCATTACCAGAAATTCCTGCAGTTCAACTCTCCCTAATTACTCTTATTGTCTTGCTGCCCATTTTGGTAATCATATCCATTTTGTCCCCAAGAGTTAAATGCCACTGTCCTCTGTCATGCTGAAGAGGCCTGTCACTTTGAAGGCCAGTTTTTGGCAATCTTTCCTACTTACAACAAAGAGTTTCTCAAGGATGCTGTCCACCGCACCCTCTCCACTGGTGCATTCCTTATACCTTTAAAGAAAGGAATGTTACTTACACCATATGAGGGAACTTATTAACAGATAGGCTCCTCACTTTCACATAATAAATTCATCCTAATATGCCCATCTCTCTGAGTCTTCTGACTCCTTTTTAAAATTTTCTGTCAAGGAAGTGATGATTATATATAGTTATAGGATTCAAGGGAGAGTGAATATTTGAAAAATGACTCATTATCTACTTATTCTGGTATAAATTTCTTTGTAATATGATTTTGCAGATCAAGAGGCAGAATCTATTTCTTTACTATCTGAATCTCAGCTGGGTCTTTGACTTGCATTGAGTAATAGAATGAAGCAGAAGGATCACTGTTACTGAGTCTAACCTAGAGCCTTACACACTTTGATTCTTTCCACTGAATCTCTGTTCACCATTCAGGTGAGTCTAAGCTAACCTTCTTGGGGCACCTGGGTGGCTTAGTCAGTTAAGCATCTGACTTCATCACAGGTCATGATCTCATGGCTGGTGAGTTTGAGCCCCACATTGGGCTCGGTGCTGACAGCTCAGAGCCTAGAGCCTGCTTCAGATTGTCTCCATCTCTCTGCCCCTCCCCATTCTCTCCCTCTCTCTCTCTTAAAAATAAATAAACATTAAAAAACAAACAAACAAACAAACAAACAAAAACAACCTCCTAGAGGTTGCCAGACTACATGAATCAGCTAAGGTGATCCTAGCTATTTAAACTACATTCAGATCATCTGTCTGTTAATAGCATGTGCTAGAGATAATCCCTTTGACACAACTGCACCAGATCTAGAACAACAACAACAACAACGACACATCCAGCCAAACCACTGGCTTATAAATAGTTACTCTTTTAAGCTACTGGGTTGTGTGGTTGTTATACAGCATTATTTTTTAATTTTCTTAATGTTTATTTGTGAAAGAGAGAGACACAGAATGTGAGCAGGGAGGGGCAGAGAGATTGGGGGACACAGAAGCTGAAGCAGGCTCCAGGTTCAGAGCTGTACAGAGCCTGACACAGGAGCTTGAACCCATGAACTGTGAGATCACGACCTGAGTCGAAGTCAGACACCCAACTGACTAAGCCTCCCAGGCGCTCCTGTTACACACCATTATTATGACAAAGGAAAACTGATATAGATCTACTTAAGTAGTGTATTAGGACTGGATCCAGGATTTTCATCAAATCTGCCAGTATTTTCATACTGATTCACCAGATATCACTCTCATATCAATAAACTTTCTTGCTAACCAGCCTATTTTCTGCCTTCTCTTCTGTGCAGTGTACTCAAAGTCCACTTCTGAAGGTGTTATCTAGGTTTCTGCTCTTTTCTCCCCCAATGTTATTGAAGAATAATTGACAAATATAATTGTATATATTTAAAGAGTACAATGTGATGATTTGATATACATATACATTGTCAAATGATTACCAAGATCAAGATAATTAACATATCCATCATACAGTTAACACTTTTTTTGTGGTGAGAATGCTTAATATCTACTTTCAGCCACTTTCAAGTATATAATACTGTACTATTAACTAGTCGCTGTGCTATATGTCAGATTCTTAGAATTTATTCTTCTGCTGTTACATGTTGGCAGGTTTCTGCAGTTCTTAAGTGAATGATCCTTTTGTTCACATAATATAGCCCATACTTCCCACTTAATACATGCTAAGACTTCAGCTTAGTTATTGATGTAGAGGCAATGAAGGCAGCAGGCAAAAGATCATGAGGAAAAATATCTTTAATGTACTATCTATCTTAAGTCAAGCCATCTTTGAGCTTCAGAATATGTAATTTTTCTCTCCTTTAGCATGAGATAGTGCACCATTTCCTCAGTTCAGAGGGCTCAGAAGAATCTGGAGTTCAAAATTATCAACTTAATCTATTCAATGTCCTTTCCCTGTTTTGGGGGCCCCAGTTCTTCTCTATCAAGGGCTTATGTTTTACAATGAATATACCTTTTGGTGGCTCTGCAGCTCTTAAAATCAAAACATGGGTCTGACTTCTGGCTACTAAAGATATCACTCTCTCTAATTTTTCCATGAAGAGTTTCTGGTTTGCACAGTGTACCTTGAATTGATAGTCAACTGGCCTGAACCTGTCATTCTCTTTCCTCACAGCTTCTAGGTCAGTAAAAAAACCTACTTAACTCCAATATCTTTATAATCACTACTTCTCCAATTGTTGCAAGTGGTTGAGCTATTACATAATCATGGTTTTCCTTTCTACATGTATATCATTTCATTCTCCACAATGAGACTATAAGTATACATTATCAGAAAACATTATCAGTTTGATGATTTGAAGCCACTTGTTGCCAGCAATGGGGTACTTAGTGTCTTCTGACTAGTTCCAGTATTTCATTGTGATGACCACTACTATTGCCATTTTCGTATACATTTCCTTAAAATAAAATGATGAGTATTAGTTTGGGATACAAGTGACTTACCCAGGAGGTAATCTCGGAAAACACAAGTAAGAAAATGGGGTAAGTGATATAGAAGGAAGTAAACAGGGATGGCTTTATGGGTATACAAGCTGTGTAGCCACTCAGAGCCTATGATAAAAAGGGAGCCACACATAATTTGGTGCACTGCTATCGCTATTTTGAAATTCTTAGTAATTTTATCTAACTTAGGTTTTGTAATTGAAGTCTGCTAGAACAATGAAGTATGCATGTGAGCAGAGGAAATATATGCAATATGCATATCCAATATGTTTTGCTATCCCATTACATATAGCTTTTTTCATGTCCCCTGTGTACAGAATGCCAATGCTGTGGGAGTTCAACAAGACACCCAATATGTTATGTAAGGCTTCAAAAAATCAAAAGCACAACTAGAATTAGAAATATGATTCTATGTGTCTGTTTTTGTGCCAGTACCATACTGTCTTGATATTTACAGCTTTGTAATACAGCTTCAAGTCCAGAATTATAATGCCTCTGGCTTTGGTTTTCTTTTTCAGAATTGCTTTGGCTATTCAGGGTCTTTTCTATTTTCATACAAATTTTAGAATTGTTTGTTCTAGCTTTGTGAAGAATGCTGGTGTTATTATGATAGGACTGCACCGAATATGTAAATTGCTTTGGGAAGTATCGACATTTTAACAATATTTGTTTTTCTAATCCATGAGCATGGAATTTTTTTCCTTTTTTAAAAAAAATTAAACATTTATTTATTTCTCAGGAGGCAGAGAGAGAGAGAGAGAGAGAATGAATGAGTAGGGGAGGGTAAGAGAGAAGGGGAGACACAAAGCTGTCAGCACAGAGCCTGACATGGGGCTCGAACTCATGAACTGAGAGATCATGACCTGAGCTGAAGTCAGACACCCAAGCGACTGAGCCACCCAGGCAACCCTTTAATTTTTTTTGTATTTTCTTCAATTTCTTTGAAGAGCAGTGTACAGATCTTTTATTTCTTTGGTTAGGTATTTTATAGTTTTTGGTGCTATTGTAAATGGGATCTAATCCTTGATTTCTCTTTCTACTGCACATAGATCAATGGAACAGAATCGAGACCCCCAAATGTATGGCTAACTAATCTTTGACAAAGCAGGAAAGAACATCCAATGGGAAAAAGACAGTCTCTTCAGAAAATGGTGTTGGGAAAACTGGACAGCAACATGCAGAAGAATGAAACTGAACCACTTTCTTACAAGTTACACAAAAATAAACTCAAAATGGATGAAAGAACTAAACATAGGACAGGAATCCATCAAAATCCTAGAGGAGAAAACAGGCAATAACCTCTTTGACCTCAGCTGCAGCAACATCTTACTTGACATGTCTCCGGAAAGCAATGGAAACAAAAGCAAAAATGAACTATTGCGATCTCATCAAGATAAAATGCTTCTGCACAAGGAAGGAAACAATCAGCAAAACTAAATCACAACCAATGGAATGGGAGAAGAAATCTGCAAATGACATATCAGATAAAGGGTTATTATCCAAAATATATAAAGAATTTATCAAACTCAGCACTCAAAAAACAAATAATCCAGTGAAGAAATGGGCAAAAGACATGAATAGACAGACACCTTTCCAAAAAAAAACAATCAGATGGCTAACAGACACATGAAAAGATGTTCAACATCACTCATCATCAGGGAAATACAAATCAAAACCACACTCAGATACCACCTCACACCAGTCAGTGTGGCTAAAATTAACAACCCAGGCAACAACAGATGTTGGTGAGGATGTGGAGAAAGAGGTATTCTTTTGCACTGCTGGTGGGAATGCAAACTGGTGAAGCAACTCTGGAAAACAGTGTGGAAGTTCCTCAAAATTTAAAAATAGAACTATTCTATTACCCAGAAATTGCACTATTACGTATTTATCCAAGAGATACAGGAGTGGTGTTTTGAAGGGCACATGTATCCCAATGTTGACAGCAGCGCTATCAACAATAGCCAAAGTATGGAAAGGGCCCAAATGTCTATTGACGAATGAATAAAGAAGATGTGGCATAAATATACAATGGAATATTACTCAATGATCAAAAAGAATGAAATCTTGCCATTTGCAACAACATGGATGAAACTAGAGTGTATTATGCCAAGCAAATAAATTAGAGAAAGACACATATCATATGATTTCACTCATAGTGTGGAATTTAAGATACAAAACAGATGAACATAAGGGAAGAGAAGCAAAAAAATACAAACACAGAGAGGTAGACAAATCATAAGAGACTCTTAAGTTTAGAAAACAAACTGAGGATTGCTGGAGGGATGTTGGGTGGGGGGATGGGCTAAATGGGCAAGGACATAAAGTAGGGCACTTGTTGGATGAGCACTGGGTATTATATGTAAATTCACTAAATTCTATTCCTGAAATCATTATTCCACCATATGTTAACTAACTTGGATTTTAGTTAAACAAAGAAATATGAATCCAAAATAGCTAAGGTATTAAGAAAAGAAATAACATTTCAAGGTTGGGGGGGGCAGAAAGAAGGGGGCAGAGAGGAAGAGAAGAAATAGAATGAGAGAGAGAAAGAGTGAATGAGTTAATAAGACCTTAAAAAGTCAACAATGTCACAATTGTACTTTAATAAATGGACACCAAACTTTTATAGTATTTTTGAAAGTGCTTGTTTTCTGAGGAATTTCTATAATGATTCTGAGTGAGTAATTAACTAACTGAACTCAAGATTTGTAGAAGGAGGTAAGATGTTCAAGAGGATTATTAACTTTATTCATGAGAAATTTATGACTGACAATGCTATGTTATTAAAGAAAGTCGGAATAACTTCAATTTCTAATTTTAACACCTAATGATTTTATTTTATTTTGAAGTAGGATTCACCCCCAGCACTCACAACTCTGACATCAAGACCTGAGCTGAGATCAAGAGTCAGATGTTTAACCAACTGAACCACCCAGGTGCCCAACACATAATGATTCTTGATATGACTTCTAGAAGAATATCATCACCTCTAAATACATAGATTTGAAAATAAGTACAATTTTATGGTATAAGACAAAAGGATTTTGACTATAGCAATAAGATAATAATTAAGCCTGAGATACAAACAATGTTAATTAAGTAATAGTATTTATATTTAAAGAATACAGAAATTTGGGTATTTGAAAAACATACCCTATTTCTTTTTCAGAAAAGTACTGTGAATATAAATATTTTTGTATCAGATATACAATATACTACGGAAATATCAGAGAATTCAGTTAAATAAAAAAATAGTAAACAAAATTCACTAATAAACTGAAATCATTCAGAAACAACAACTGCCCACTTTGGGACATATATAAATTGTGTTTGGCAGAATAATAGTGCCCCCAAAGATGTCCATGTCCTGATCACATCTGATCCGTTAGAACGGATTCTACAGATGTGATTATGGTTAAATACCCTGATATAAAGAGATTAACCTAGATTATCTAGGTGGCTCAATCTAATCACACGAATCCTTGAAGGTAGAAAACAGTAGAAGACAATGTCATAGAGATGCCACATGAGGATTCAACCCATCATACTTGGCTTTGAAAATGGTGGATAGATGCTAGGAGACAAAGAACACAGTTGTGTTCTTCTAGAAGCTGGGAATCACCCACAGTTTATAGCCAGAAAAAAAAAAAAAAAAAAAAAAAGAACATCGATTCAAACCTCAATGAATTAAATTCTGTCCATCTAATCCAACTTGGATTGGTAGGAACCATGTTCTCCCCTACCTTCTCCACAAAGTCACACAACCTACCAATACTTTGATTTTAGTCTGGTGAGATCAATACTGAACTCCTGACCTACAGAACTATAAGATAATAAATCTGTTTTAAGTATTGTATTTACAGTAATTGTAACCATAGCAATAGTAAACTAATGCTCATGTCATTTACTTATTTTTGTCTACTCTGTACAAACTACTGATCTTTTTAAACAAAAATTTGGGTTGAATTTTCATAATATTCTGTTCCCTGTTTTATTTACCCTACAATGTATTGTGAATATCTGTAATGAGAAGCAATAAAATGGTTGAGAGTATAGTTTCTGGGACCAGTCTGCCTCAGTTCAAATTAATGATCTGTCTTATTTACTGATCTGTCCTCTGTTTCTTCCCATAAAAAATGAGAGGGATAAATATAGCACTGTTCTATCTGGTTGACACAGGATGATAATGTGCTATTATGGATTAAGTAACCAAAACATCATTAAATACACTATAAATGGAAAACAATAGTTTGTAAATTTTATTATTATAAAACGATAATAAATACAGGCCATCCTAAATACAGACCTACCTCTACAAGTGTTAAAGTTGCTATATGACCTTCCATTTTAAGCATATTGCATACTACAGTTTACATCCCTAACATCTCTAATTTGTGCTTTTACATGCATGTAGCTTTTCTTGTGTGTAACAAACCATTCCAAAACAAGGTGGCTTAAAACTGCAACTATTTATTTAGATCATGATTTTGTGGGTTATCTGAGCAATGATTATGAACTGGGCTAGCTCAGTTCATCTCTGCTGAGCTCTCTCTTTTATCTGTTGTCATAAGGTAGATTGTCTGGTCTTCCAGCCTGATCTAATGTGAATGGTTTGCAGATTGTCAGCCAGGCTGAGGGAGTTACCAGGCCATGTGCCTCTCATCATCTGGTAGACTAACTGCACTTATTTTCATGGTAGCAGGAGACCCAGGAGCTGAAAGAGAGGATAAGACCTCTGTGCAAGTGCTTCTCTAGCCTCTGCTTCCAACACATTTGCTAACACAGTATTGTACCAAACAAGTCACAAGGCCAGAGTGTCAGGGCAGTTCACAAGGCAAGGAGATTACAGGGAGGAAAAAAATGTGGCCATATTTGGAATCTACCACAAATACGATTTGCTTTTCCTTTTTTTTTTTTTTTTAACATGATGAACAATGCCAAATAAATTTACAATCTCAACTTGTCTAGAAAAGCTCAGATGTGTGTTCTTTAAGATTTCTCTGGCTCGATTTATTCAAAGAAATATTTTTAATAATTCAGTTTCTAAAATCATTAAAGATAAATATAATATTAAAGTAATATATGATGTATAATATGTAATGCAGTATTTGGATAATTTCTTGCTAATATGAAAATTTATATAATTGTAATATTTATTGCACTATGCCAAATTATGTGTATAACATCCAACCATAATTTTTAAATTATTCTCAGTGATTTTTTTGGCCACATATATTTTAGAATCTATTGAATTTTTATAATTGAACTACATTTCATTGTTATGGCTTCCATTTTCTTGCTCTTCAGTTGCAATGATAAAATGTCTATACTTAATTTAAGTGCTATGGACCATCATGCCAGTAATAGAACATAATAGAAACCACAAATTAAACACTGTGTGTGTGTGCGCGTGTGTGTGTGTGTGTGTGTGTGAGCATGCATGTGTGTATGTGTGCGTTTAAAGTAGATAGATCACAGACCTCAGTATTATAACTACTTAGAGAATTGTGCACAGGTTTCCATCACCTGTTACTAGTGTTTTCTATGCTAAGCCACTGGTAGCATTAGCATTCAGACTTGCAGAGACTCTCATACAAATAAAACACTATACCATCACCAATAATAAAGCATAATGATTTATTAGTGTGTAGTGTAAAAATGTGCTAAAAATTCTGGTATAGTTCTATAACTCTGTTTTCAAACCTGTTACTTGATTTACATGAAATAACTATTATTTTTGAAAATAATAATCATTTATTGTCTACATTTCTATCCTTAAATCTCTAGGAAAGAAAACAAATGCCCTTAAGCTTAATAATCTGACTTTTTAATGATGGAATTCTGTTGATTTACATTGTTTATACTTACATTCAAAAACACAGTGAAAATATATGTGAAATACCAGCATGCTTCTAATGGCCCAAATTATGAATTCTATAAATTTCAAAATGTCATTTGTTCCCTTTGTTTCATAGTACATATACTCCCTAAAGACTGATACCTTTTGATACTGTATATTAAGAATAAAATCAAGAAATTTGTTTTCCTTAAGCAATGTATTTCTTTAATTGTTCTATTTTGGAACAGCAACTGGAATATCTCAAAACATTTCTTATTGAAGCTTGTATTGTTTTCACTGTTGAAGATGGAATTCTGGATAACATGCAACCATGACATGTGAAGGAATTCAGTCATCAAAATGCAGAATAAAAGCAAAACAGAATGGTTTTATCAGGTAATTACAGAAAGGAAGGAGTTTCTCAGTGTTCCAGCATTGGTAAGATTTAGAGAAGCAAATGAAGAAATGTGGTTGCTTGAAGTATAGCCATGCATTTGCAATTAAGACTTTTCTGTAGCTTACCTTTGAGTTAAGAAATTCCCTAGGCAGAAATACTGATGTATGTCTTACACACGTATATATGTAAACTTGGAATACCTTCTTCATGCTTTGGGTGTTTTATTCAAAGAATGTGTGATCAATAAAAATAAGATAATTAAAACATTTTTAAAAACAGAAGAAAAGGGGAGCCTGGCTGGTTCAGTTGGTTGAGCATCGACTCTTTATTTCAGCTCAGGTCACTATCTCATGGTTCATGAGATTGAGCCAGTGTGGGACTTTGTACTGAAAGTGTGGAGCCGGATTGGGATGCCCCTTCCCTGCTTGTGCTCTCTCTGACAAAATAAATAAACATTAAAAAAAAAAAAAGAAAACAACATTTTTTGAAATTAAAAAGAAATACCTAATAGGAAGACTTTTCCACAACTCAGAAAAAAATTATTAAATTATTCCCTTTTCCTCACCTCTCTTATTCTGGTAATAACTCACACACAAAGTGGCTATTTCCAAAAAAATGTTATTTGTTATTCAAAATTTCAACTAATCTTCCCAATTCCTACACTTCCCTCTTGACTTTCTACCAAAGTCTTCCCCTTCCTTTACAGTTTATAATGTAATCCCTCCAGTCTCTCAGCTGATCCAGAGCCCCTCTCACTAATGGCTATGATCTACATAATGAGGCCCTTAAGAAAAAAAAACATGACATCTATATTTGAAATTTGGAGGTAGGGCTGCTTATGAAGAGTTGAAAAGTAGATAAGCAATACCATTGTCCTGATACGTGGCGACAGGCAGAGGTTGTGACCAAAGGTATTCATTGCTAAATGTTTTCTCAGTTTTGCAATTCATCAGCTTATTAACCTTACAATAACCCAATAAGGTATGTATAATTTTACTTTTATTTTACAGTTAAAGAAGCTCATATTTACACAGGTTAAATAACTTCCAAAGGACCCACAATAAGAAGCAAGGCTTACCATCAGAACTAACTCTAGAAGCCATACCCTTAAAATGTCAAACTGTGGTCCTGTGTTAAACTCATCTGTGCCAACATTTTTAGTCTCTGTCACACATAACTGACATGAATCAGTAGATGAAGCTGAACCACTACTAGGAAAGAAGAGAAGTATCTGGAAGCGAGGGTATATGCAGACAGGTATCCCTTGCTTAAAGCTGAATGAAGGTAACAATCCCTTAATAGGGCACCTATTTAGCACAAAGAGCCAGGTACATTAACTCAATGTTCGTATTGTTTTAATTACCATGTTTGAAATAAAACATGGTAACTCTATGACAAATATTTTTTACAATTCACCACATTTTTTTGTTGTTTATATCCTGTTGTTCACCTTATATTAAATTTTCATTTACTGGCCACTAATGTCACTGTAATCACATACTATCTTTGAAGTCCTCCCCTGAGAATTATATATTTGATGATATTTTTGTACAAAAACAGTATTTGAAATGTAAAATTTCTCAATAAATTTTGGGATTTGGAGATTTTGTATTACAGGACTCTAACTTGTCAAACTCTGGAAAGCATTCAGCAAGAATAATTTGCTAGCTCACTAGCCTACTGATATTTTACACTGATTATGTAAAATGTTCCTAAAATGATTCCCTTGCTAAGGGAAATATAAGAACTAACGAAATTCCTTAATTTTAAGCTTTTTCTATGACCACTGAAGCATTTTTTAAGGATAGTATTTTTTTTGTAATTTTAGAGAAATATCTGTCAAGAATTTGTTCAATTCCTGAATTATATGTAATGAAGCCACAAACATTACTTGTTAAGAAAAATGGGTCAATTAATTAGTTCTCTCTTATTTTGGTAAGAAACACTGCCCAGGTGCTAGGCATTCACCTGGCAAAATGTGATCAGGTAAGATGGTGTGAATGGAGAAATATAAACATACAATTACAATAGAAAAATCAAATACCAGCCTTATCAATGACTATTAAGAACAATAAGATCATAAAGCAAACCTATATTGATATGGAGACAGAGTTCTTCCACTCTTAGTTAATATTTCAATACATTTGCACAAATCAGTTACTGTATTAGCTGAATTGATCTAGTAAGAATTATTACCTATGATTCTTCGCCAGTTACATTTTTTTCAAGTATCAATTTTTGGAGTACCTACTTTGTAGCAGACTGAGGAGCTCATAATCTATGCAGAGAACAAAAGTGAAATATACTCTATGGTATGATAAAAATAATTACAGCATTCCATGAAATCATATCAAAAGAATACCTTACGAAATTGTTTGATAAATGAAAGCTTCACAAGATAGGACATCCAAAGTGAGTAAATAGGAATTAGCTCCGCTCTATAGTTTGGAGTGAAAGCATGTGAAACATACAGGTGTCTATGAGCATGAGAAAGTGATAAAAGATGAGAAAAAATAAGTAGAGCTTGATCAAGATATTTTCCAAGTCATATTTTGCTGTTTATTTTTTTCAAGGAACGTTAAATGATTGAAATATTTTCAGCTGGAGAATAAAATGATCAGATGGCATTCTTTAAAGCTTGATTTGGTGTAAAACGATGGCGAAAGCTTCAGCTTGGTACATAGAGAAGTTAAGAAACGTGCTCACCTGAAGAGTAACCTAATATGGGGTGTCAGAAATCATATGGGATGAGAAGGTCACCCCTCTTCAAGTAACATATAGACAATCCTTATCACCAGAGAGAAAAAAAAATGTTAACTTGCCAAATTAACAAAGAACAACAGAATGAATTCCAACTCATGTATCTCTTCCAATATATCATTCTCTTACTCTTACACTTCCTAAAATCCTATGCAGACCCTGATATAAATAATAAATGTTTATTAAATTTTTATATCTGTACATAACATTGGTTCTGAAAACAGAAAGCCATGCTTGAATAATAGACATATATCATCACTAGTGTCAGAGAGACCATGTCAACATCCTAAGTACCCTGCGTCCTCTCCAGGAGAATGAAAGTTGTAATAGAACATATCTTTTATATCATTGTTCATAATGCCTTGGTGTTTTCTACATGATAAAGCATTAGAGAGCTATAAAACATATGCCATTTTTGGCGAGTCTATTTTACATGTCTGAAAAATTTGGAATACTCCTGCTAATTAGTAGTGTTTTAGAGAAGAGAATATAGAGATACATTTTGGAAGGAATAAAGTTAATGCACACTTCAGCTTTATGAAAGAATTGCTACAATTTTGAAACAAAATCATTTTTTGATAAAGTGATATTGCTTATGAAATGATGATAAATTGATTTTTGGTAATTTGATATTTCAAATAATATAAAAGTAAAGAAAAATATTATAGCATTGGTTATTACAAGGCTTGAAATTTTAAAAATAAGAATGTGGATAAAAAAATACTATTTTATCTGTTTTCCTTAGTGTAGATTAGTCAGTAGAAAGTTATTCTCCTGTTGACTCTCTGGAAAGGAGGTTAATCTTAGTATTTGTTATCAGGAACACATCAGTCTCTCTGCCCAGTGTGATGTCTGGGAAGACTTCTTTCTTCGTAACTTAATGGGAGGGTGAAATATAGAGAAGGAGATAGTGACAGGATGGCAAACTACAACTGGAAAGCCAAATTGAGACACTCACTTGTTTTGTAAGTAAGATTTTACTGGAACACAGTCCCACTCATTTGTTCATGTGTCATGTATGGCTTGTGTGTGGCTTTGTCTATGGCTGCTTCTGTAATATAACAGTGGTTATACTGTATACATACAGACTGTATGGCTGCAAAGCTTACATTATTTACTACCTGGACCTTTAAAGAACAATTCTGCAGATTCAGACTGAGGGATAAAGTAGAGGCACCCTCAAGGCTCTTACTCTTTCTGTAGATACAGTAGGGTTCTGAGTACTAACTCTGTCACTTGGTAGTCAAACCTCAAAATATGCATGCATTAAACAAGAGTGTAGTTTCATCAGTGATAATCACAAAAGAATTAGCAATGTCCTAAACACGTTTGGATATTAGTCGACAAACGACCTTGACTGTCAGGTGTGCAAAATGGTGTGTGTTTAGAAAATAAGATTTTTTTAAGTATTTTATTTTTGTCCTTTGCTTCTAACCTTGACATTTCTTCCTACACTCAACCAACTCTTGATATATAATTGATTTGAATAATACGACATTTCAAAATGAATCTTAATTTTTAGAAGTGATTTACATTCAAATGGTTAGTAAAACCATGATAAAAATATTTAAAAAACAATCATTAACATAGTCAAGGACAAAAAAGCAATTAGTTCAACATTAATAAATACTAGGCAATGAGTCAAGGAAAAACGTATAAGAAATACATTTTATATTTTCCTATTTTGCTTTTATTTTTAATGTGGGAAACTAGTGAATGTATACAACAAAAGACTATATCACCTAAAACAGTGAGAGAAAATTTACTAATGATATCTAAAAATCATCATATATTTATAGAAATTAATTTTGACTTAAGTTTTACACATTTTCAATAGATATTTGCATAAAATAATGAGTAATTATTACTTAGGCATAATGTAAAATTACAGTATAAACTTAGATATGAAAATTTACCATGAAAGAGGCAGATAGACATTATTAGGACAAATAAAGGTGTAACAGTACAAAATAATCGGTTTCATCATATATATCATAATTTCCTAATAGATGCTAAAAAGTTTGAATTTTTAAATTTATTATTGCCTTTGAATTCTGTGAACCTATATTTCATTCTTCTGACAGTAGGTGATGCCAAATACTTATTTTTAAATT
>NW_024412376.1:70560825-70694153 GCF_014898765.1 Herpailurus yagouaroundi
TTTTTTACTGGGTCTCTGTCTGGTTTAGGAATCAAAGTAATACTGGCTTCATACAATGAGTCTGGAAGTTTTCCTTCCCCTTCTATTTCTTGGAATAGCTTGAGAAGGATAGGTATTATCTCTGCTTTAAACGTCTGGTAGAACTCCCCTGGGAAGCCATCTGGTCCTGGACTCTTGTTTGTTGGGAGATTTTTGATAACCGATTCAATTCCTTCGCTGGTTATGGGTCTGTTCAAGCTTTCTATTGAGTTTTGGAAGAGTGTGGGTGTTTAGGAATTTGTCCATTTCTTCCAGGTTGTCCAATTTGTTGGCATATAATTTTTCATAGTATTCCCTGATAATTGCTTGTATCTCTGAGGGATTGGTTGTAATAATTCCATTTTAATTCATGGTTTTATCTATTTGGGTCATCTCCCTTTTCTTTTTGAGAAGCCTGGCTAGAGGTTTGTCAATTTTGTTTATTTTTTCAAAAAACCAACTCTTGGTTTTGTTGATCTGCTCTATAGTTTTTTTAGATTCTATATTTTTTATTTCTGCTCTGATCTTTATTATTTCTCTTCTTCTGCTGGGTTTAGGCTGCCTTTGCTGTTCTGCTTCTATTTCCTTTAGGTGTGCTGTTAGATTTTGTATTTGGGATTTTTCTTGTTTCTTGAGATAGGCCTGGATTGCAATGTATTTTCCTCTCAGGACTGCCTTCGCTGCGTCCCAAAGTGTTTGGATTGTTGTATTTTCATTTTCGTTTGTTTCCATATATTTTTTAATTTCTTCTCTAATTGCCTGGTTGACCCACTCATTCTTTAGTAGGGTGTTCTTTAACCCCCATGCTTTTGGAGGTTTTCCAGACTTTTTCCTGTGGTTGATTTCAAGCTTCATAGCATTGTGGTCTGAAAGTATGCATGGTATGATTTCAATTCTTGTAAACTTATGAAGGGCTGTTTTGTGACCCAGTATATGATCTACATAGAGAATGTTCCATGTGCACTCAAGAAGAAAGTATATTCTGTTGCTTTGGGATGCAGAGTTCTAAATATATCTGTCAAGTCCATCTGATCCAATGTCTCATTCAGGGCCCTTGTTTCTTTATTGACCGTGTGTCTAGATGATCTATCCATTTCTGTAAGTGGGGTGTTAAAGTCCCCTGCAATGACCACATTCTTATCAATAAGGTTGCTTATGTTTATGAGTAATTGTTTTATATATTTGGGGGCTCCGGTATTCGGCGCATAGACATTTATAATTATTAGCTCTTCCTGATGGATAGACCCTGTAATTATTATATAATGCCCTTCTTCATCTCTTGTTACAGCCTTTAATTTAAAGTCTAGTGTGTCTGATAGAAGTATGGCTACTCCAGCTTTCTTTTGGCTTCCAGTAGCATGATAAATAGTTCTCCATCCCCTCACTCTCAATCTAAAGGTGTCCTCAGGTCTAAAATGAGTCTCTTGTAGACAGCAAATAGATGGGTCTTGTTTTTTTTATCCATTCTGATACCCTATGTCTTTTGGTTGGCGCATTTAATCCATTTACATTCAGTGTTATTATACAAAGATACGGGTTTAGAGTCATTGTGATGTCTATATGTTTTATGCTTGTAGTGATGTCTCTGGTACTTTGTCTCACAGGGTCCCCCTTAGGATCTCTTGTAGGGCTGGTTGAGTGGTGACAAATTCCTTCAGTTTTTGTTTGTTTGGGAAGACCTTTATCTCTCCTTCTATTCTAAATGACAGACTTGCTGGATAAAGGATTCTCGGCTGCATATTTTTTCTGTTTAGCACACTGAAGATCTCGTGCCAATCCTTTCTGGCCTGCCAAGTTTCAAAAGAGAGATCAGTCACGAGTCTTATAGGTCTCCCTTTATATGTTAGGGCACGTTTACCCTTGCTGCTTTCAGAATTTTCTCTTTATCCTTGTATTTTGCTAGTTTCACTATGACATGTCGTGCAGAAGATCGATTCAAGTTACGTCTGAAGGGAGTTCTCTGTGCCTCTTGGATTTCAATGCCTTTTTCCTTCCCCAGTTCAGGGAAGTTCTCAGCTATAATTTCTTCAAATACCTTCAGCACCTTTCCCTCTCTCTTCCTCCTCTGGGATACCAATTATGCGTATATTATTTCTTTTTAGTGTATCACTTAATTCTCTAATTTTCCCCTCATACTCCTGGATTTTTTTTATCTCTGTTTCTCTCAGCTTCCTCTTTTTCCATAACTTTATCTTCTAGTTCACCTATTCTCTCCTCTGCCTCTTCAATCTGAGCTGTCGTCGTCTTCATTTTGTTTTGCATTTCGTTTAAAGCGCTTTTCAGCTCCTCGTGACTGTTCCTTAGTTCCTTGATCTCTGTAGCAAGAGATTCTCTGCTGTCCTCTATACTGTTTTCAAGCCCAGCAATTAATTTTATGACTATTATTCTAAATTCACTTTCTGTTATATTATTTAAATCCTTCTTGATCAGCTCATTAGCTGTTGTTATTTCCTGGAGATTCTTCTGAGGGGAATTCTTCCGTTTGGTCATTTTGGATAGTCCCTGGAGTGGTGAGGACCTGCAGGGCACTTCCCCTGTGCTGTGGTGTATAACTGGTGTTGGTGGGCAGGGCCGCAGTCCGACCTGATGTCCGCCCCCAGCCCACCGCTGGGGCCACAGTCAGACTGGTGTGTGCCTTCTCTTCCCCTCTCCTAGCGGCGGGATTCACTGTGGGGTGGGGTGGCCCGTCTGGGCTATTTGCACACTGCCAGGCTTGTGATGCTAGGGATCTGGTGTATTAGCTGGTGTGGGTAGGCAAGGTGCACGGGGGCAGGAGGGGCAGGCTTTGCTCGCTTCTCCTTAGGTGATCCACTTCAGGAGGGGCCCTGTGGCAGCGGGTGGGAGTCAGATCTGCTGCCGGAGGTTTGGCTCTGCAGAAGCACAGAGTTGGGTGTTTGCGCAGAGCGAGCAAGTTCCCTGGCGGGAACTGGTTCCCTTTGGGATTTTGGCTGGGGGATGGGCGGGGGAGATGGCGCTGACGAGCACCTTGTTCCCCACCAAACTGAGCTCTGTCGTCCAGGGCCTCAGCAGCTCTCCCTCCTTTTGTCCTCCAGCCTTGCCGCTTTCCGAGCAGAGTTGTTAACTTATGACCTCCCAGATGCTAAGTCTCGCTTGCTGTCGGAACACAGTCTGTCAGGCCCCTCAGCTTTTGCCAGCCAGACTCGGGGGCTCTGCTTGGCCGGAGAGCTGCCCCTCTTCCCCGGCTCCCTCCCGCCAGTCCGTGGAGCGTGCACAACCTCGCCGTCCTTCCTACCCTCTTCCATGGGCCTCTCGTTTGCGCTTGGCTCCGGTGACTCCGTTCTGCTAATCCTCTGGCGGTTTTCTGGGTTATTTAGGCAGGTGTAGGTGGAATCTAAGTGATCAGCAGGAAGCGCGGTGAGCCCAGCGTCCTCCCATGCCGCCATCTACCCTCTCTCCTCGCCAAAATAATTTCTAAAAGAAAAAAGGAACTGAGCTTTGCAACATTTCAGGGCTGGCATGGAATGCAGTTTTTACACAAGTGTCTTGTGGTTCAGAAATCCGATTTCACAGCTTATCTTCCGTTAGATGAAAGTGTTTACGGTGTGTCTGGAGCTGGAGTAAGTTCCTGCGGGTGCCCAAGAGCAGGGGCCTACTCTCTCCTCTCATTAATTTGCTGATGCCTGCACTGACGCAGCGGTGAGATACCGGGGAGAGAGCGATATTTGTAACATTTAAAATAAAATGTGATAGCTGTTAAATGTGCGTGATGTAATATGTGGGGATTAATTTAAATTTTATTGCTGTTCTGACTACATTTGAAATTATTCATTATATTAGTTTAAAAAAGAAAAGAAAAATATTTTGTGGACATTATCTTTTACATTCTAGAGTCTCAAGGCAGTAATGGAAACCCAAATCCCCTTCACTTCAAATTAGGATTGGAACTATTTATACTATAAATTCCCCAAATTGTAAATTAGAAGAGTAATTTAAGTATTATAATATTTTTGGAAACTCTATGCATTCTCCAAGCATGAAAAGTTTTTTTGTCACAATCTCTGTGATGACAGTGGGGTTTGCTCCAGCTTCTGCCCTCATCAAGCACATTAATATTCTATTATGGGAATGGTGATTAAAGAGAACTTGAGGATCCTCTAACTCTGTGGATTTACTTGACATTTCAGCAACATTTCATTCCAAATTTCCACAAAATTTTTTTAAGGGGAAAGGGTAAGAATATCTTTGGGACCTTCTAATGCCATCTTTCTCAAAACCAATCTGGGGGGGATCTTGTTAAAATGTACATTCTCATTCAGAAAGTCTGCAATCAATCCCAAGACTGAATTTCTTACAAGCTTCCAACAAATTATGCTCATTCTTCTGGTAAGTGAACTAAGGATTTAGTTCATTTTCCCTTTAAACACTTTCCAGAATCAACAACTGAAATGATGCCATAAAAATGAAGGTTTCAAACATCATTCTCCCCAAATACAAATAAATTTTAATATAAATTAACACGTTAATTAACCATAATATTGGGGACCAACCTTTTATGGACTAGAGCATTAAAGATAAATCAAGTTCTGAATAAAATAAATAGGTAAAAAGTTCAAGAAAAAATTACAACTGTGCAAAAATCTATGTTTTAAAATTTCCTTTTCCTTTTACATTTTTATTTCTAATTTTTATAAAATTGATTTATTTACAGAGAGAGAGAGAGAGAGAGAGAGAGAGAGAGCGCGCAGGGGAGGGGTAGAGAGAGAAGGAGAGAGAGTGAATCCCAAGCAGGCTCTGCATTGTCAGCACAGAGCCCAATGCAGAGCTCAAACTCACAAACTGTGAGATCATTACCTGGGCCAAAATCGAGTTGGATGCTTAACCAACTGAGCCACCCAGGAACCCCAGATTATTTTACTTTTCTTAAGTGTAAGGAAATATAAACTTTTACTTTCAACTACAGATTTTAGTCAGTTTCAATATATTTTTTATTAAAGTTTGATGGACGTAAGTCATAAGCATCTATTAAAGGACAAGTCCCTGATTCAGTGACATATATAGAAAATTGACTAAATTAAATATTTTAAACCCATCTAATTTAAAAACGTTAATATTATCCCAAGCTGTGTAGAATTTAAAGTGTATTCAAGTATTAGTACTTTTAAATAGCACAGTAATTGGTATCTAAATACCACCCTGCAATAGTGTTGATTGAATGTAGAATACCATTAGTACATAGGTATATTCATTTCCCAGGGCTGATGTAATAAATTACCACAAACTGGGACATCTAAAAAAACAGAAATTTATTCTCTCATAGTCGTACAGAGAAGTTCAAAATTAAGCTTTTGGCACAGACACTCTCTCTAACGGCTGGAGGGGGTAGAATATTTCCTTGCAACTTTTCGCTTCTGTGGGTTTCTAGCAATCCTTGGTGTTCCTTGGATTGCAGATCCATCAGTCTGACCTTTGCTACCATCTTCACCTCACCTTTCCTCCTGTGTGCCTGTATGCATTTCTGTGTGTATTTGTGTGTGTGTGTGTGTGTGTGTGTGTGTGTGTGTGTGTGTATGTGTGTGTATCACTTATGAGGACATTACTGATACTGGATTAAGATAAGAGCTCACCCTAACCCAATATGCTCCCTTAACTATTTACATCTGCAAAGACCCTATTTTAAAATAAGTTCACATCTAGAAGTTTTGGGGGTAAATATCTCAATGTATCTCTTGGGAAACAATTTAACTCACAATAATAGGTATTATTCAAAGTGATACAAAGAATTTTAAAAAGTAGGATAAAAGGAATTACAACAAATGACAAAATGTCACAAACTTACTTGCTAAGAAAACATTCAGAAAGATAATTAGTGCAAAACAAAACAAAAAAATAAAATGTATTACATTGAAGAGTCTTCATGTTTTAAAAGTATATAGTATCTCAACAAAGATAAGTGTTAAAAAGAAATAAATTAGACACACAGGCCAAAGGAACAGAATAGAGAACCCAGAATTGGACCCACAAATGTGTGGCCAACTAATCTTTGACAAAGCAGGAAAGAATATCTAATAAAAAAAACAGACTCTTTAGCAAATGGTACTGGGAGAACTGGACAGCAACATGCAGAAGAATGAAACTAGACCATTTTCTTACACCATACAGAAAAATAAACTTCAAAATGGATGAAAGACCTAAATGTGAAACAGGAAACCATCAAAACCCTAGAGGAGAAAACAGGAAACAACCTTTTTGCCTGTTGACCTTTGATGACCTTTGATGACCTCAGCCACATAATTTCTTGCTCAACACATCTCCAAAGGCAAGGGAATTAAAAGCAAAAATGAACTATTGGGATCTCATCAAGACAAAAAGCTTCTGCAATACAAAGGAAACAATCAACAAAACTAAATTGCAACCAATGGAATGGGAGAAGATATTTGCAAATGACATATCAGATAAAGTGTTAGAATCCAGAAGTTATAAAGCACTTAATCAAACTCAACACCCAAAAAATGAATAATCCAGTGGAGAAATGGACAAAAGACATGAATGGACACTTTTCCAAAGAAGACATCTAGATGGCCAACAAACACATGAAAAGACGCTCAAAATCACTCATCACCAGAGAAATACAAATCAAAACCACATTGAGATACCACCTCACACCAGTCAGAGTGGCTAAAACGAACAACTCAGGAAACAACAGATGCTGGCGATGATATGGAGAAATGGGAACCCTCTTGCACTGTTGGTGGGAATGCAAACTGGTGCAACCACTCTGGAAAACAGTGTGGAGGTTCCTCAAAAAATTAAAAACAGAACTACCATATGACCCAGCAATATCACTACTAGGAACTTATCCTAGTACACATGTACCCCAATGTTTATAGCAATGCCTTCAACAATAGCCAAATTATGGACAGAGCCTAAATGTCCATCAACTGATGAATGGATAAAGATGTGGTTTATATATATACATAAACTTATATACATATATATAATGGAATACTACTCAGCAATGAGAAAGAATGAAATCCTGCCATTTATAGCAATGTGGATGGAACTGGAGGATATTATGGTAAGTGAAGTCAGTCAGAGAAAGACAGATACCATATGCTTTCAGTCATATGTGGAACTTGAGAAACTTAACAGAAGACCATGGGGGAAGGAAAGGGGAAAAAAATAGTTACAAACAGTGGAGAGGGAGGGAGGCAAACCATAAGAGACTCTTAAATACAGAGAACAAACTGAGGGTTGACGGGGTGGGGGGGCATGGGAAGGGAGCAGCAGAGAAGGGAAAAGGGGTAATAGGCATTGAGAAGGGCACTTGTTGGGATGAGCACTGGGTATTGTATGTAAGCGATGAATCATGGAAATCTACTCCCAAAACCAAAAGCATACTGTATACACTGTATGTTAGCCAACTTGACAATAAATATTAAAAATAAAATAAACTTTCTACTATGATTTATTCTTTTTACTCTTTTACATATGAGTATTTAAATGTTTACCATTAAATAACATTTCGAATTTATGGGGAAAAAAAGAAATAAATTAAATGCATATCTTTTCCATATAAAGGGCTGCACTAATTCAGAAACTGTTAAATCTCAATACAATATAATATTCTTTTTACATGATTCAATTTCCTTAAATTAAATACAAAGAACAACCAATCCATTTCTTGCACCCTTATGCTCTGCCTCTGATAACCAGCAATATGTTCTCTACATCTATGAGATTATTATTTGATTCTACATATAAGAGAGATCATACAGTATTTGTCTTTCTTTGTCTTATTTCACTTAGTATAATGCCCTTAAGATCAATTAATGTTGTTGCCAATGGCAAGATTTCCTTCATTTTTATAGCTCGATAACATTCCAGTGTGTGTGTGTGTGTGTGTATGTGTGTGTACCACAATCATCCTTTGATGGACACTTGGGTTGTTTCCATAGCTTGGCTAATATATATATATAATGCTACAGTGAACATGGGGCTACATATATCTTTTCAAATTAGTGTTTTGTCTTCTTTGGATAAATATCCACAATTGGAATTGTTGGATCATATGGTAGTTCTATTTTTACTTTTCTGAAGAAACTCCATACTGTTTTTCATATTGGCTGCACCAATTTACTTTCCCACTAACAATGCATAAAGACTCCTTTATCCTCAATATTTTTTTGGCTATTCAAGGTCTTTTATGGTTTCATACAAATTTTAGTACTCTTTTAGAAAAATGCCGTTGAAATTTTGACAGTGATTGCATTGAATATGTAGATTGTTCTGGGTAAAATGGACCTTCTCACAGTATTAATTCTTCTAATCCATGAGCATGTAATATCTTTTCATTTATTTGTGTCTTCTTCAATTTCTGTATTAATATCTGGTACTTTTCTAATATACGGCATTTCACTTCCCTGGTTAAATTTATCCCTACGTATTTTCTTTTTTGAGGCAGTTGTAAATGGGATTACTTTCTTAATTTCTCTTTCTGATAGTTTATTATTAGTGTATAGAAACACAATAGATTTTTGTGTATTGATTTTATATCCTGTAACTTTATTGAATTAATTCTAATAATTTTCTGATGGAATCTTTAGAATTTTTTATATATATAATAAAGTGACATTTGCAATTTATAACAAGTTTAATTCTTTCTTTCCAGTTTGGATGTCTTTTATTTCCTTCTCTTCCCTAATTGCTTTGTTTACAACTTCCAATACAATGTTGAATAAGAGGGGTGAGAGTTGGTATTGTTATTTTGCTCCTGATCTTAGAGGGAAAGCTTTCAGCTTTTCATTACTGAATATGATGTTAGCTGTGGGCATGTCATATATGGCCTTTATTGCGTTGAAGTACTTTACCTGTATACCCACTTTAATGCTTTGTTTGATGTTAAACTTTGACAAATGTTTTCTTCTACATCTTTTGAGATTTCATATGATTTTTATCCTTCACTTTGTTAATGTAGTGTTATCACTTTGATTTGTGGATGTTGGGCCATCCTTGATTCCCTGGAATAAATTCCACTTGATACAGTGTACAAGCCTTTAATGTATTGTTGAATTTGGTTGGCTAATATATTGTTGAGGATTTTCACATCTTTGTTCTTCAGGGATATTGCTTTATAATTTTCCCTTTTGGTATCCTTGTCTGGTTTTGATAATGATGCTCTTGTAAAATGAGTTTGGAAGAATTTCCTCCTCTTCTATTTTTTGGAAGAGTTTGAAAAGAATTGGTATTATTTCTTCTTTAAATGTTTTATAGAATTCACCAGAGAAGCTTTCTAGTCCTGGATTTTGGTTTGTTGAAAGATGTTTGATTACTGATTCAACTTCCTTACTAGTAATTAGTCTGTTCAGATCTTCTATTTCATCATGATTCAGGCGTGGTAGGTTATAAATTTCTAGGAACTTATCTATTGCTTCCAGAATGCTGATTTGTTGATGTATAATTATTCAGACCAGTCTCTTATAATCCTTTGTATTTATGTGGTATCCGTTGTAACGTCTTCTCTTTCGTTTCATATTTAATTTATTTAAGTCCTTTTTTTAGTGAGCTAAAGCTAAAAGTTTGTCAATTTTATCTTCAAAGAATCAGCTCTTAGTTAATTTATCTTTTCTATTGTTAATTTAGTCTCTATTTTATTTATGCTCTAACCTTTGCTATTTTTTTCTTAGACTAACTTTGAGCTTCCTTTTTTCCATTTTCTTGAAGTATATAGTTAAATATTTTGAGACTTTTCTTGTTTCTTGAGGTAGACATTTATTGCTATAAATTTCCTTCTTTGAAGTGGTTTGTTGCATATCATAAATTTTGGTAAGCTGCATTTCCATTTTCATTTTCCTCAAGGTTTTTTTTTTTCCTCTTTTGATTTATTCTTTGATCCATTGATTCTTAAGTAGCATGCTACTTAATTTGGTGGTGTCCTTTGGGTGGCAGTCATAGAGACTGAGGATCCAGATGAGTCTATATGCTCTTTTCTGAGAGATATTGTATGATATCTGGAAGAAGGCAGAGGGCAAATTGTCAAGATGGCATCCACAGCCTATGCTCCTTGAGAGCAGCTCTGCAGACCACCACATGTGTGCCAAACCTAAGCCTTCTCCTCAAGTTGAAGCTCCAGGACAAGTGGCTTTCTTCACAGAAAGACTGTTAAGTATGCCTCAGTTCACTGTTTGTGCCCTGAGAGTGGTGGCCTGGCAAGAACCATCTCTCCTATTTACATGATTCTGTGGAACCCAGAAATACAAGCCCCCTTTCCCCCATCCATGAGAGCCAGGTGATCAAGTGGTGTTCCTTGAGTGGCAACCACAGAAAACAAGGCACCAGACATGGGATAATGCTCATCTCCAGGAGACACTGGTGCTCTGTGATACAGCAGTGGATGAGCATGAAAATAACATCTGCTTTCTGAGGTCTCTGTAAAGAATTACAATAAGTCCCCAAGATTCATGTTTAATTATAAAGTTGACTCTCAGGCCATAGTTATGATCATTAGCTAGTAAGTCTCTTTTATAGAAAAGCAGAACTCCTGTTTCATCCTGATGTGCCTGGGGGATGACAGATGTTTAAGAACTCTGTTTATTACTCTCTTAGGGGACCCATGAGTGTAAACCCCACTGGCCACCGAGACAGGCAATGTGGAGATATCACCTGTCAGCAGTCACAAAAATTGAGGCACTAGACATGGGTATGAGCTCCTTTTTGTGTGACACTGATTATTGCAATCCCATGGGACCAGAAACATAACCACCCTTAGCCTTCAGAGCCAGGCAATCAAAAGATGTTACCTAGAGAGCAGCTGCAATAACTGGGGCACCAGATGTATGTAAAAGCTCCCTTCCAGGAGGTATTGGTGCTCTAGAGAAAGGCAAAGGGAGAATACGAAGATGGTGCCTACCAGGCTCCATCCTTGGATAGTGTTTTTCATATAAGCAGTAAGCCTCCTTTAAGTGAGGTCATAATCAGCTGCCTCTGATCAGGGACTTGGATGAGCAAGTGACAGCGCACACACCCTGTAAGTGGTGTTTTCCAGATCACTAGAGTATATTGCTTAAGACAGGAGCCCTGTTGTTTTACTAAGTTAGGTATTTGGGGGCTCATCTTTCAAGTGCGTCTCAAAAGTTGCCAAGCCCAATGTGGATTTGAATACTTTTCTCTTCAGGGAGAAGCTCTAGGTGTTGAGGACCCTCCTGGTTACGGGATGCTGCACTGGGGGTGGGTTTATTTTGAGATTATTTTGAGTGTCCCAGGCTCTCCTACCCACTTTGATGTGGATTTCTTCCTGTTCGCTTGATGTATAGTTGTCACTCAGCCAGGCTTTAGGTTTTTTTAAGAGGAAATTGTTTTGTTCGTACCTGTAAACTCAAGGTGTCCCTGGGAGGACATGAGTTCAGGATTTTCCTATATCATCATCTTGAATCAGAACTTCTATATAACATCCTTAACCAATTTTTTTTTTATTTTCAAATTAACATCAGGTATTTAAAGTCCTCTTCAAAGCAATACTTTGCTAAATTAATTTTTTATTGGGATACACACACACACACATTCTTTTGTAGCTCAGTTATAATTTAGACTTAGCTGATTTAGACTGTCTTTTCACTAAAACTAAAATAAATAAAATGTATATGTATTTTAGTTAGGTTTGTTGTATTAAAGTCATCCTCGGTTAATTTTCCTCAGAACTTATACATTTTACAGAAAAAAGTTCACACATGAATTTTGATAAATATACTCCAAGAATAGTCTCTGAAGGCATTTTGTTTGCACAATTATTAACATGTAATAATGCCACAATATTATGCCATAAAATCAATACACTTAATTTATATATATATATGTGTATATATATATATATATATATACATATATATATATACATACATATATGGCATTGCAAATTATAAGAATTGACATTTCTGTTTCAGCTTTTATGAATATTATATACCTTGAATTATTTTGGAATCCTAACAAACAACTCCTAAACACAATGTTTCAGTTCTTATCAAAAACTTTCAAGTTTGCATTGCTCTTTTCAAAGAACACAGATTAATCACTTGGGAAGGTTTTTTTTTGATTTTTTGTTTTTTTTGTTTTTTAGTGTGCATTGCTTTAGGTTGTACATAAATCTTGTAACAAAGTAAATCCCTATAATTCAAAGAACCAAATGTACTTTTACTTCAGCATGCTATTTTCCCCCACAGCCCAGTTGTTGTTGATTACTCTCTCAGTTTAAATTTAAAATAGAAGAATAGGCTTGCCAAGTTTAAAATCAACACTAGTGTGGTGAACTCTTCTTATGAAAAATCATAATTTCAGGAAATTCCAGATGTTGCTCTTCATTTCATTGAAAATAAAATAATACTCATAAGTAGACATTAGAAATGAGGATACATGAAATACTTGTTATTCTGTCAAAAAAAATACACTTAGAATATAAATTACCATTGGGCACTTTAGGTAATAACAAATGCCATGGTTGCATGTAAAGAAGACCAAGAAATCAGTCTCCTTTGGGAAATAGGAGATGAGGGTTTTGGCCTATTTCTTCTGGATGACAGAGGAGTAAATGTGAATACCAAAACCTGTTAAGGGTATGAGGTTTGCCCACTTGCAAGCTACAGTGTAGCCACCCAGTCTCATAGACGTTGGCAGGAAATATAAAATGTCTTTGCCTAACAGGCTTTTTATTCAGAATACTAGGTAGTATAAGTTTCATATTTATATTCATTGCCCTAATCCCCAAGCCCCATGGGGGTCATAGGGAGTGGACTAGGTTGATGCTATACACACAGTGAGTTTATATCACAGCTGAGTTACCCTGAGTTAAGGAACTAAGTAACCCTCCCAGTCATATATAAATGGGCTGCTAGCAAACTTGCCAATCTATGTCCAAGAGATGTCGAGACATTATCTTTTTTGTTTAGTCAGGAAATTAATTTACCCTTTGAGCAGAGGAGACACTGTTTACTAACTTACTAAAATGACTGCTATACAGATATTCTTGAAAAGGTAGTCCAGAAAAAATAATAAATAAATAAATAAATAAATAAATAAATAAATAAATAAATAAAGGACTTTGCTTAGAATAACAGCAAAACATTAGCGATTCACAAAGAATTATCCTCCAACATTACCCACCCATGTTTCTATACTATCTTTTCTCCAGGTAAATTTTGCCATGGGCATACCACTCTCTCAGCTACTTAGATTCATCTGTCCAACAGGACCAGAAACCAAATCTTATTAATTTTCTCCAAATAGCAATGCAATCAACAGGACTCTAAGCAGAAAGGTAAGGTCAATCTGCAATACTGACTTTAGCCATGCCCTCCAGGGTTCTGGCTAAGCAAATTTGTGAAACCCTCAATACCTACCATATAAAGCCACATTACTATATTGACATTTTCACTTGTCCTGAGGCATTAATCCAGATACAACAGTATTGTACAAATTCCACCTTGACCTATCAGAAGGAAGTCTAGTGTACTTCTGTCATCCATCACAGCTTTGGGCAGTTAGTTGAGACTGGCTGGAATGCCTTCCAAGTATGACGTGTTATTTCCTTAAACACTTGAAGATCTCTTATGACCCACCTACGATGTAAGCCACTGTGTTCTCAGAATAGAGGCAAGTTAATGTCTGATTTTAACATAGAAAGTAGAGTTCCAAGGAGGCAGAGAATACCCCTGAATGAAAGTGTGTTCACACATATTGGGTTCTCCAAGTAGGACTTGCAAAGAGTTAGGAGTACTTCCCATGTGGTTATCCAGCTGGCTAGTAGGCTGGGGAAATAGGCTAATAGGTGGGAAAAGATCACCATAAGCATTTTGAGCTGGGTCCATCCTTGCCATTTCTAATTGTCTCTTCTTCTAAGACCAAGGGTAATAGCAATCAAAGTATAGTAAAAATTGTTTGGCAGGATGGAAGACTTAGCAGTCAATTTAATTTAAGGCATTTGTACCAGTTTGATAAAGCTGCACCATCCACAGATTTTTTTTCCATGCACACAATTTATTAGTAAAGTGCCACAACAGTTCTCAAGGCAGTAAAAAGAGGAATGTTTCCCATACAGCACAACTAGACCAGCAAGGGGAGGTTCTAGGAGTACATCCAACCACAAAGTAGTAGATGGTGGTGTTTGAATCCTCAAGAGTCCAGTACCTGGTCCCAGACTCTATAACCCCATTGAGTAGTGAGCAAGATGACAAGGCCCATTGGGGATAAGCAACGATCTGTTCAGAAGATCCTTTCATCACAGATTTCATTACTATTCTGATAAATTCCAAGAGCTATAAAGCCCTTGCACAAGCCTTGGGTACAAACAGGCTTACTGACTGCTTAGCTATCACTAGATCCACATGGCCATACACAGAAATGACTGTCTATAAACCTGGGAACTCAGAGCTACTAAATGCTGCACTTGTAACAAACATTGATAATCATCCCCACAGTTGGTTACTAAAGACAAAATAACACTAATAGTCTCCCCTCATCTTATTTCCCAAGGTCCAAAATATTCCCTTGGCAGATTTAGGGCTCTTGCTCTACCATCACCTCCACAAAAATCTGGTGTCCCATTTTAGCAGCTATAAATTCATAGTTTTTCTAATTATTCTTTACTTGAACCCAGATCTTTTGTCCTGAAGGGTCATCTTCAAGAAGGACACAGATACTTTTATAAAACATAACCAGAGGTGCCTGGGTGGCTCAGTTGGTTAAGCATCCATCTCTTGATTTTGTCTCAGGTCATGATCTCATGGTTGTGAAGCCCAGTATTAGGTTTGGCACTGAGCATGAAGCCTGCTTAAGGTTCCCTCCCTCTCCTCCTCCCTTCTTCCACTTGCAAAAACAAAAACAAAAAAAAAAAAAAAAACAAACAAACAAACAAAAAACATAACCAGAATTCAGTCTCCTTTCATGAGACTGTCAAATGGGACATGTGCCAATGTGGTAGACTGAGTTTGCTCATAGTGTAAGGAAAGACATTACACTCAGAAATGGTCAGAAAGTATCCTGAATTTTCAAAATAGATACAGAGTCACCTATAGTCCCTCACACTTTTGTCATGAAAATACTTCAGGAAGCAGCCAAAGGGATGCTGTTTTGGGGAAAGGCATATTCACTGACTAAGCACCTTGCTAAGACATGTGTGAACTAGGAGAAGATATGGGCGGTAGAGTCAAACTATCAGATCTTTGTTTGGTTGCTTTTGGAAAAAAAGAACCATAGTTGTCAAATTTTAAGTGGTCTAGGAAGTCAAACACAGATTCAAGGGTCACAGTAATATAACTTTGGTTAGTTGTTCAATAATTTGAAAAAGAGTCAACAGTGGTACTGCACCACTAATTACCCCAGAGGTGGTCCAATGTCCAACTGGTCAATCTACCAGGAGGGGAAGTGGGCAATGCCCATGCAATGTCCTTCCTCACCCTACACCTGACACTGGAGACAAAGAGGTCAACTTTTAGTAAAAGTCACAAGTCTAGCATGCAGTAAAAGACTACATTAGAGACATCAATCAGTAAATTGATCCAATCTCAGATCCCCTGACTAGGGGAGGATACTTCTGATAGAGGCTTTGGCTGGCAAAATCATCACACAGATTTGTACTGACATCAGTATTTAAGAAGTATAACATGGTGCTGGGTTTCCTTTTTGGTTGTTGGAGCTGAAGAGACAGCAATACTTGTGCCACTGCCAGAGGGTAGAGGTTTGTGAATCAACCTACATATTCCTAAGAAAATACTTGGCCATCAGTTTCCTGAAGTTTTTCAGGATTATTTAGGTATCCCTTGTAAAAGCTGTAATTCACCACAACCAGAACACTGAAACTGAGGCTTCTAGCTTGCCAACCAATAGGATGAACAATTGGTTACTTATATTCGGCAAAGTCATACAAGTTTATGTCTATTCCCCCTGTGTAGTCCTACATACAGACATATGTACCATTCACTACCACTTGGACACAGAGAGTCCTTGGCCCCACATTTATCTTAAAGTAGCTGATGTTGGGAAGGGAAGAATGATATCAGAGTGTGTAGAAGGAGGGAATTGCCTTGTTCCAGCAAGTAAGATTCTGCATTTACTTTCTGTTTCTAGCAGCATAGTGTGTTCCTGGATTTAGCTAAATATACTTCTGGTTTTGGTCCACATAAAGCTCTAAATCCTCACTGCTGATGGAATTTATTTCACCTTTGGGGACTCCTTGACAATTTCCAAGAGGAGAGTGTTAATACCCAATGCACCCCTTTTTAAAATACTCACTAGCAGGCAGGGCACTGAAGAGTTCCTATTAACAATCCTTCCTGTTGACAACTTGGGCAAGAACATTCACTACCACATCCCAGGAAGTTTTCTCATATCACCTTTATTGTTTCTGTTTGAGAAAGCCGTTTATCTTTCACCACCTTATCTTCATCACCTAAACTGTCAAGAATTGGGAATGGTCTGACATTTACTTCACTTGCTAGCTAAAATGTTACATTGCCACAGTTTCAGAACACTGACAAAAAATACAAAAATGTTTGATCAGAGACAAAGGAGAGTTTATTACTCATAGTAGTAGTTGTAGCACTTGAAATTTAATGGAGCAGAGGTATTTATACAGATTTTGAAGTTGCCTACATTTTGTTTACTCTCCTAGAAGGCTTGGCAAAATAAGAAGTGTAAGACCAGGTCAACCGATTATGAATTCAAAGCATGCCACAGATGCCAGAGAACCTTCATGGCAACATTTACAGAGACCCACGTCATCTGAAGTTAAGTGTAGATTATGCTAAAAATCAGTTGTGATTTTAAGAATTATACAACCACAAAACAGACTAAATGCCCACCTTCAGTAACTGTTCAATGCTAAAACAGGTTCCGGTTGTTCCATATCTTATCCAAAACTTGGTACTCTCAGTGTTTTCAATTTTATCTATCCTAGCAGGAATATAGTGGAATCTTTTCCACGCTGCTTACTAATACAAACGTCCTTGAAGAGTCTATATCAAAATCTGCCAATGCCTTGTTTGGAAGACGTACAGAAATGCAAGTGATCCATGGAGAACGGATTTCCAATAGCGGGCAAATCACTTCTTTCTTTCAGTGAACACTAGTTACTCAATTATCACAAGCCTTAAAATCTCAATGCTATTTATGTCAGAGAATTGTTCTGAAAAATAAATAATGTAATTGATAGTGGAAATAAAATTACTTTCCAATACTTAAAGTGTTATTAAAAGGTTTAAGGTAATTATAATGCGTATGTATAATATGTCTAAAAATATGTATTTTATTATTGTAAGCTTTGACCATAATCCTTAATTTTGTTTTACTGCTGTCTAAATTTCTATTTTGGTAAATAAAAATTTATGTTGACAGATAAAAGTGAAATATGAAAACTTCACACTTTTGAGATCGCTTGATCACAGTGGCTAGGGGAGACCCTGAAAACCTTTTAAATAAACAAGTTATATAGTAGTTGGATGGCCAGAGATTTCTTCATATTGCCAGAGCTATTCATAATAACTAAAACGGGCAAGTTTTGAATGTTTCATCTCCTTGTGATAAAAATTAAAATAAATATTAAATTTATATTAAACATTCATAAATAACCACACAGTTAGACAAGTCTCTCTTTCATGTATTTGTGTTAGTAAATACACAAAGAGTTCTTTCTTTTATATGTTATTCTTTTAAATATTAGTTATCTGGCTTCTTGCTGTTTAGAAAGCACAAAAGTTAAAGTGAAGGAGGTAGTATTTAAACACAGGATACAAATCACTGTATGATAGCAGCTTCTCTTTTCAGGACAATGTCAACTTTGAACTTATTTTTATCACAGTGTGGTCAAGTAGTGAGATTTTCATGGCCCACATGTTAAAGTGACTTGTTGCAATGTCATCTGCCTAGATAATGAAAAATATTCCCAAGTCAAGATCTGCACCAGTATTCAAAATAGGCTTAATATGCCTATACTCTGGCTGCAGATTACATGTGATGGTTTTCTTACAAGTTTCCATTTATCTTGTAGGAGAATTGCAGAATACCCTTGTCTGTATAAAGTTAAATGGAATGACTTAATTTAGATCCAAATATCACAAACTTCAAGAGATCATAGATGTTTTCCTTCAGTATTTGTGTTTGTTTATTAGATTCTATGAAAATGTTCATGTTTGACAGAAAAATGTTCATGTTTAGCTTTGAATGGCATTTTCATTTGGAATATTCTTGATCCTCACATTTATATCTTGCACTATTTAGTGAGTAATGAGCTTTAAACTTATGCCTTTTGGCTTTCATTATTAGGTACTATAATCTTCCCTGTGCTATTCAAGTCTAGAATAAAATAGCATTATTTAAGAACACTTCCATGCTCTGTATTGGCTTTTAGGTTTAAGGTAAGATGTGGGCATGTTTGTTTCCTTTTATATTTTCTTACCGGTCTTGAAAAATATAGTTTCATAAAGATGAATCGTTTAGGAACCATGATATGGGAAGGCATGTTGATAACACAATAATGGTTTCTGTCTTCTAGAACTGTGCAATGAAATATGATGTGATGACTGCAGCTTTTCTTCCAAACATTTTAGTGACAAACACAATAGGTTTCTTCCAAAAATGTTAAATCATTTTTACAATTAAAATGACAAAGAGAAGAACAGAAAATGGACTAGTTCTAGAAGATGAAAGTCATTGGAGGCAGACTACTATCTTATAGAAGATGCTTGTTCAATACAGATGCTTTCCTGCCAAAAGTTACACATTTAAAATAAAAAATTAGGGGCGCCTGGGTGGCTCAGTGGGTTATGTGTCTGACTTTGGTTCAGGCTATGACCTCAAGTTCATGGGTTCGAGCCCCACATTGGGATCTGTGCTGACAGCTCAGAGCCTGGAGCCTGCTTCAGATTCTGGTCTCCCTCTCTCTACCCCTCCCCTGTTCACTCTGTCTCTCTCTCTCAAAAATAAATAAACATTAATTTTTTAAATAGGAAATTAGTGTATAGTCATAAAATTATCTATGACCTAAAATAGTTAGAAAACATATTCAAAGGAATATTCATATCATATTCAAATAAGGAACATTACTATGTTCCTAATTGGTTCCTTCTGGTAGCATAATGCTAGAGTCCTAAACACCATTAGGAAATTCAATACCTTAAGAGTTTATTTTTCTTTTGAGGTTTATACCATGTATTAGAAGGTGTGAATTCTTACACAGCAGGTACATATCAAGAGTTGAATTTTTTATTCAAATGGCTTGTTAATATTCTAAGCTCCAAATAGCAACCTAAAAAAATCCACTGTGAATGCAAATTATTTATATTTGTGGAATATATTAGTTTAATGTATTTCTATGTTCTTTAGTTCTCCTATCTCCAAAATAGAAATCTAAACATAGATGCCCCATTAATATCTTATGGTTATTAAAATATTAATATAAAATTTAAAATTTATGTTTTAAACATTTAAGTTTACATACATAAAGCACTTAAGAGTTCAAGGAATCAGTAAGTGCTCAATAAAAGCTTGTTATTTACAGTATGATCCAGGGGGGAAAGACTGAATTCTCAGTAAATATAGGCTAGTTATATTTATAGTTTTATTTGAAGTAATAATAGTGGTAGTGGTAGCAGTTGATTCCAAATTATATTTTAAATCACAATCATTTAAATTTTTTTATCCATAACAATTACTTATAGTCAATAATTACTTTTTATGGTCATAATAATTATTTATATGTCAAATTTATAAATATTATTGAATCTACTATTATTGTTACACAGGTAGTTCTGAAATGTCATTCAGGTGTGAAGTCACTCGCATACCGCAGTAATTTAAGTGGCAAAGAAAGGCTGTCTTTCTGCACTTCCAGCCACTTCCAGGACTACAGAACACTGAGGATCTAGCTAAAAATAATCTGCTTCACTTCTCTTTCTCCTGTAAGACTGAAGGCCCCTTGAAAACAAGTTTTCTGATGCAATTTCTAGTGTTTGTTTTTGTTTCTTTTAATTAAGTTAAGGAAGAGCACTTGCAGATTGACTGACCCCTCCAGTTTGCAGTAACCCTGTTTGTTCTCCATATTTAAAAGCCTCTTATGTTTTGTCCCCCTCCCTGTTTTTATATTATTTTTGCTTCCCTTCCCTTATGTTCCTCTGCTTTGTACCTTAAAGTCCTCATATGAATGAAGGCATATGATATTTGTCCTTCTCTGACTGGCTACTTTCGCTTAGCATTAATACCCTCTGTTCCATCCATGTAGTTGCAAATGGCAAGATTTTATTATTTTTGATTACTGAATAATACTCCATTGTACATATAAACACATCTTCTTTATCCATTCATCCATCGATGGACATTTGGGCTCTTTCCATACTTTGGCTATTGTTGATGGTGCTGCTATAAACACTGGGGTGCATGTGCCCCTTCGAAACAGCATACCTGTATCCCCTGGATAAATACCTAGTAGTGCAACTGCTGGGTTGTAGGGTGGTTCTATTGTTAATTTTTTGAGAACCCTCCATACTGTTTTCCAGAGTGGCTAAACCAGTTTGCATTCCCACCAGCAATGCAAAAGAGATCCTCTTTCTCTGCACCCTCACCAACATCTGTTGTTGCCTGAGTTGTTAATGTTAGCCCTTCTGACAGACGTGAGGTGGTATCTCATTGTGGTGTTGATTTGTATTTCCCTGATGATGAGTGATGTGGAGCATTTTTTCATATGTCAGTTGGCCATCTGGATGTCTTCTTTGGAGAAGTGTCTATTCATGTCTTTTGCCTATTTCTTCACTGGATTATTTGGTGTTTTTTTGGGTGTTCAGTTTGATAAGTTCTTTATAGAGTTTGGATACTAACCCTTTATCTGTCATTTGCAAATATCTTCTCCCATTGTGTCGGTGGCCTTTTAGTTTTGCTGGTTATATCCTTTGCTGTGCAGAAACTTTTTATTTTGATGAGGTCCCAATAGTTCATTTCTGCTTTTGTTTCCCTTGCCTCCGGAGACATGTTGAGTAAGAAGTTGCTGCGGCCAAGATCAAAGAGGTTTTTGCCTGTTTTCTCCTCAAGGATTTTGATGGCCTCCTGTCTTACATTGAGGTCTTTCATCCATTTTGAGTTTATTTTTGTGTATGGTGCAAGAAAGTGGTCCAGGTTCATTCTTCTGCCTGTCGCTGTCTAGTTTTCCCAGCACCACTTGCTGAAGAGACTGTCTTTATTCCATTGGATGTTCTTTCCTGCTTTGTCAATGATTAGATGGCCATATGTTTGTGGGTCCATTTCTGGGTTCTCTATTCTGTTCCAATGATCTGAATGTCTGTTCTTGTGCCAGTACCATACTGTCTTGATGATTACAGCTTTTTAATACAGCTTGAAGTCCAGGATTATGATGCCTCCTGCTTTGGTTTTCTTTTTCAAGATTGCTTTGGTTATTCATGGTCTTTTCTGGTTCCATACAAATTTTTGGATTATTTGTTCTAGCTCTGTGAAGAATGCTGGTGTTACTTTGATAGGGATTTCATTGAATATGTAGATTGCTTTGGGTAGTATTGACATTTTAACAGTATTTGTTCTTCCTATCAAGAAGCATGGAATATTTTTCCATTTTTTTGTGCCTTCTCCAATTTCTTTCATAAGTTTTCTATAGTTTTCAGTGTATAGATTTTTCACCTCTTTGGTTAGATTTATTTCTAGGTATTTTATAGTTTTTGGAGCTCTTGTAAATGGGATCAATTCCTTGATTTCTCTTTCTGTTGCTTCATTGTTGGTGTATAGGAATGCAACCAATTTCTGTGCATTGATTTTATATCCTGCAACTTTTGCTAAATTCATGAATCAGTTCTAGCAGTTTTGTGGTGGAATCTTTTGGGCTTTCCATGTAGAGTATCACATCATCTGCAAAGAGTGAAAGTTTGTCCTCCTCCTGGCTGATTTGGATGCCTTTTAAGTATTTTTTAAAAATTTAACTATGCTTTAATATTACATTGATTTAACTTATCAGATTTTATTCACTTTCATATGATAGATAATTAGATTTTTATTGATATTTCCTTATTGGTTTCCTTATAATGCTGCTATGCGTTATTCTTGCAGCTGTCCCTAGGTGACTATATGCACTTGTGTGTTATTCTACTTAAGGGAAGAAATACTAAGTTAAAATATCAGAAACTTTTCAGGGCATCTGGGTGGCTCAGTTGGTTAACTGTC
Organism: Herpailurus yagouaroundi; assembly: GCF_014898765.1. NCBI lineage: Eukaryota > Metazoa > Chordata > Mammalia > Carnivora > Felidae > Herpailurus > Herpailurus yagouaroundi. The sequence continues at coordinate 70,583,002 of NW_024412376.1, forward strand.
TGACTTGGTTTTGGCTCAGGTCACAATCTCATGGTTTTGTGAGTTCGACCCCATGTTGGGCTCTGTGCTGGCAGCATGGAGCCTGCTGGGGATTCTCTCTCCTGCTCTCTTGGGATTTTCTCTCCTGCTGTTTCTGCCCTTTCCCTGCTCATGCTGTCTGTCTGTCTCAAATAAAAAATTAAACTTAAAAAAATAAGGTCAAAAAGTTTTCAAAAATGGCTGAATACATCACATATTATTTATTTTATCTGTGTAAGACAGTACTGCCACATTTTAGGCAACACTTGATAGTGTAAGATGCTTTTTTGTTATTTTGTTTTCCCCTTGCCATTCTTGGAAGTTCATGTTAGAATCTCTCAGTGGTTTTAATAGGCCTGTCCCTGATTACTAACAAAGTTGAGCAACTTTTAAAATAGTTCATGATCGATGGGTATATTCCTTTGTAATGTGTTTCTCACATGCCTTGCTCTTTTTTCTACTGAGTTTTCTATTTTTTACTTAATAATATGAATTCTTGAAATATTTTGAAGACAAACATTTATAAACATTGAAATAAATTCTCCCCCTTGATGTTTGCTTTTTTACTTTCTAATTGGTGTCTTTTGATTAACAAAATTTTGTAATTTTTAAGTTATTGAATTTATAAATATTTTCATTATTCTTAGGCCATTTAAATCCTTGCTTAAATAGTGGCCAAGAGGACATTCTCTTGTGCTAACTTCTTGAAGCTCTGTTTTACATTTCACATTTAAATCTACAATCTACCTAATTAATATTTTTGTATAGAATGAAGTATTAGTTTAGGATTTATTTATTTCTTCATTTGACAATTCACTTGATCTTAGCCAAAAGGCTGAGAAGCGATCTTCATTTGACAATTCAATTGGTTTACAACTATTTATTGAAAAGACCATATTTTCCCCACTAGTCTTTATTGACACCTGTATTATAAATTTTGTATACATGCATTAAATCCATTTGTGTATTCTTCCAATATTATGCTATTATTATAATTTGTAATAATGTCTTAACTGATGTCTTGTAAGGTGTTCAATCTGATAAGGGATACCTACAAAAAAAAAAAGGATTTCTACAAAATTGAAAACGGCATAGTTAATAGTGAAGTCTTTAAATCTTCCTTCTAGGATTGGAAATGAAACAAGGAAAACCACTATTACTTTCCGCCTTTACTTCAAGAATGCCTTGTTATTTGTGGCCCTTGAATCTCTATGTAAATATTATACCAAGCTTGTGCATATGTATACACATGCATACATACACACATAGATATTTGTATTTTAATAACTTTGGGCATAGCAAAGTTGTGTTTTTTCTAAGTATACACACATTTTGTGGTAGGCATATGCTACAAATCTTTTTAATTTTTTGAGAAACCTCCATACTGTTTTTCACAGTGGCTGTGCCAATTTACATTCTCACCAACAGGGCACAAGGGTACATTTTTCTCCACATACTTGACAACAACTGCTCAAAATATTTTTAAATGCTTAAAGTTTAGTTGAAGGAAAATGAAAGTATATTGTGGAAACACTGACTTTAAGATGAATAGGATTTGAATATTATTGAGCTATCTTATATATTTCTGCCCAAACTTTATTTCTAGCAACTGAAAACACATACAAAACATGATAATCAACAAATACATGGCTTTTGTTTTTCTTTTTTTAAGAAGACTACCACTACCTGCTTCAAGAAACTGCTTCTGGCCTTACTTACCCTAATATATCTTATTAGCCACTGCTCACTGAAGCCTAAGTTTATCTCTTTGTCTCATTGAATTTCCACATTTCTGGATCTTTGAAATAATTTTTGATAGGCTCTGAACCCTTGAATTTTCTGGCCAATTATAATTCACTTTATGGCTCTTTGGACTAGCTTTACTTCCCATATTTACTTCCATCACATGAATCACAAGCTTTGTCACTAAGACATACTAACAACTAGAACAAGTGCAATATTCTCAATTCTCAGGAAATATAGGAATTCAAATTTTATAAAAAAATAATTTAAATATTGATTTAATGGAATCCTAGTTGTTTTAAAAAATAGGTAATAAAAATCCTTTGCAGGGTATGTTCCATGGTTTAATTTGTAATCTAAAATAATATGTAGAGTGCATATCTTCACTTTGATTCATCAAATACCCATGCCTTTAACTATTGATATATATTCTAAATACCTACTATGTCTTGCAATTATGATATTTTCATCTGGTATATATTTTTTATTTATTTTTGTGATTAGATTATGTAGAGCTTAATCATATGTTTTATGACTTACAGAAACAGATATTGACAAGACAATTGGTGGAGTCAGAGGTATTGATGTACAGCATAGCAAAATGCAAGAGAAAGTAAGATCAATAGAAGATTCACAAGTGACTTCTGAATTGGAAGTAAGAAAGAGAAAAGTATTAAGAAAATTAAAATAATCAAAAGCTTGGTATCTAACTAGGCACAGTTTATACAAAGAAACATGAGCAAATTGTGTATGATTTAGGCATTTTAACAAAGACAGTACCCTTTGTATGCGTATGTTACAAAATGAAAAAGGAAATTAATTGACAATAAGATACTGCTTATTCTTTTTGCAATTTATAAATGCCTAGTGAAACTTTGATAACTCCATGTTAGAAGTAATGTCCCTCAAATATGAGTCAGTAATCAAAAAATTGGTGTCTCCCATTTCAAAATGGAAATAGAATGCATTTTTAAAAACTAGTGGCTTGTTACCCAATCATACATAATGCATACATGTGAATTATGTTTAGATAGATAGATTATACTCTGGATACAGATTTATGCATAGTCCAATACATATAATTCACATACTATATTAATATATAATCCAATAGTAGCTTTGATTTGAGGAAACTGAAGCAAGTAAATGTTTTGATGGAGGAAGTTTGTATTCAGGGTAGTGGTCGCAAGCTAAAGTAATAGTTATAATTTACTAGAATGGGATCACTGCAGTGGGAAATACTTTATGGCATGCAGAGCTGGGTTTCTAATTGTAAAAGAAAGAAATCAATGGATCTCATAACTTTAGTAAGAGAAAGTCTTCAGAGCCAGGAACCCTCTGGGAAAGAATTTACTCTGATAAAATGGAAGACTATAGTGAGTATATTTATCAACAAAAAGCTGGACTTATCTTATTGATCTATAACATTCTTGTCAAAGTATGTGCTAAACATATTACTAGACAGAGTTTTTAATCCTCAGGTCAAATAATAAGGTTGAATACTCTGCCCTGATGTGGGTCTTTACACCAGTGGCAGTGGTATTGGGAATAATCTGTCTTCCTTCCAGGCTTAGCTCTTTGATCAAGAACAAGATCTTAATCAAAGGCAAGGTTGGAAACTATTTTGATCCCTGCATACATGTTCTTTATTTTTCTTCTTTTTCAAATTTATGAAGTCCTCCTAAGAGCTTAAACATTTGGAAAAACAAAAAAAACTAGAAAGACTTGCTTCTTTTACTTTTTGACCAGCCTTACACCTATCCTCAGGAAATTAAAAATAGAGACAGCTGACTTCTTAAAATAAAAGAAACTGATATTTTTAGGAAAAAAATATAAAATTAAAATCCCCAAAGTGTATTCATCCTGTCATAGTCCTATCTCCTACTTCCTGAAAAGGTACAAATTATATTGCTTTCTGAGTGATTTCACACTCTTACTCAGTGCCTACTCATTGCAAGGTTGGGGGAGTTTCAATAGCAATATGTTTTTTCCCAGTAGGTTCCCATGTTAGGGATTACAACTAATTTAGGTTTCCATGCAGAATTGGGACATGCTTTTTTAATATATATATAATCTATATTTGATTGAATAATTTCCTCATCCCAAAAACATCTAATCAGAGTTGAATTCAAAGGCAGAGCAGTAGGTTCCATGATTCTTCACTATCTTACTGCAGTTTAGCAAAAGAGGCTCAAAATGTTATTCTTATAATTCTTTTTCAAATATGCATGCGTGGCGGGTTGGAGGGGAGGTGACTCATTGTAATTGTTTCACTGAGTTTACTGTGCCTGGTTTGTTTGGCTATTTTGATTCTGAAAATTAGCAGCATGGTTTGTACCACTTTCATTGCCATCTTGACATCTGGAATCTCTTTGACTCCAGTGGGGTTTTTTAGTTATTGTATGTCGTGTCCCTGCCAGGAGTAATAAAGGTCATTTACCAAAAATCCAATTAAAATTTAAACTTTATGTTAATAATCTGTTACAAAGAAATTCCAACATTTTTAGAAGTTACTTTTCTCAAATCAGGTGGCACAGCATCCAGATAATTAACAAGCAGGAAATACAATTTCAATTAATGAGACTGTCTTTCTCTTTGTCTCCTTGGCCTCTCCTTCATGACACCTCACCTAATTGTGCCCCCTTTGTGAACCAAAAGAGAAAATGAGTTAAAACTAACAAAGAAGAGGAGATGATTTTTTGTTCTCTCAAAAGAATATGAACAATTCCTTTTAGAATGTGAATGTGTGCTATGCCAGTTCTATCTCTTCCAGTGAAGGCTAGTACTAGAGAAAGAATCAGACCCACTAATGAGTATTTATAAAAGACCAATCTAATTCCAATGCCTAAATGAAACAATGAAAGAATAGAACAGTAATTTTATGAGAACTTTCTGAGAAATGTGTGGCTTCTGCAGTAATTGCTTTAGTAAAAGGCACATTAAAATGCATCTTTGTAGTAAGATATGAAATTCAATGTTACCTGAAGGAAGATAACAAATACAATGTTAAACTTTACTCACACAAACGAAGTTGTTAAAAAAAGTGTTTCCTGTTAATCTTAAAATAAAAGGCCTTATTTTATTTCTTGATTAGAAGTATAATGCATTTGCACAGTATTGAACAATGTTTTCACACTTATTTCTTTGTATATAAAGTTACAGTAACAGTTTTGTCCTATTCCTTAAATTTTCTAGAAACTACTTCTGCAAAACTGCTGGTTTAGATCATGAATGTTTCAGGTGTATTCTTTCAAACACTATCAGCTAAGGATGAAAGTCCTTATTCATAGTGGAGACAATCATAAAGAAAACAAAGATTAGAGGTTTTCAGAGAGGCTGTTTACATTTTAGCATAAGTCTACAAGCACAAATGGTCACACCTGGAAAGCTTTAGCAGTACTACAATGGTCATATTGCTTTGAAAGGCAGTGTTCATTTGATTCTCAGCAAGAGAATGTCCAAAGTGTGTCATTATTAAACCACATTTTCCAAAACCATCACAGTGAATAGGCAGGGCTTTCCGTGTTGCTACTTCATCTACAATCTCTAAGAAGATTTCCCAACTCTCCTCAGTAACCTGTTGTGAAGTCTCAAAAGCTCCATATTTTTGCCCATGTTTCACTTTAATCATTGATACAAGAATTAGAAGCTATTCTTGCACTAAGTAAGCTTCCTTTCGTCATTCAGAAAGGAAGATATATACTATAAACAGAGTCCTGTTTACAAATATACATTTGCTTTATTTTTAATCTATAATTTGAATACTTCAATACATATTTTAGATGATTTATAACACACACACACACACACACGGTGGAACTCTGATAACAAATAAAGACACAAGTAATGAATGGGAGTGAACAAGAGCTTACTTGTGCTGAAAAATTAGGCTAGATGTAACTACTGAATTTTAATAAAATTCTAGTTTTTTACTTTGGGTCAACAAATTCAAAGTGTAGATACAGTGAATAATTGGCTTTAATAGTCTAAGAAGTACAAATTCATTTTTTAAGAGGAGAAATAAAACGTTAAACACCAAACACTAAGAGTGATTTATGTTGTGACACTTTATATAACTGATATGGAACAATATTTATATTTACTTATTTTTAAAGTTTATTTTTGAGAGAGAGAGAGAGAGAGAGAGAGAGAGAGAGAGAGAGAGAGAGAGAGAGAGAATGAGAATCCTAAGCAGTCTCCGCCCTGTCAACGCAGAGCCCAATGCAGGGTCGATGTCAAGAACCATGAAATTACGACCTCAGCCAAAATCAAGTCAGAACCTTAGCTGACTGAGCCACTCAGGTGCCCCTGAACAAAATTTAAGTAATGTCCACAAGAACAGTTTTCTAAAATCTACAGAAAGCTTCTTCTAATGAGCATTTCTATTTCTTCTATTTTTATTAATCATTGAAGCATCTATATTTTGTCTCTCTCAAAATCTTTAGGTTCTGATACATGATTTTCTACATTAACTATTACCACATTTTCTCATGTGGTATGTCTAACGCTTTGTAAGAATTTTAGGAAAAGACTTCACTGCAGACATCGTATACTAAAATGTGTTAGAGATATGGTATAGACACTTCATAGGTATGTTCTCACTCTACACATATTTGAAGGCACTTGGTTTCACTGCTCATTCACACTCTAAGCCCTGTTTTTAGTAATATTTCAATATAATACGATGCTTAAGTTATTTTTTTTTCTGATGTTGCACTGACTTCTTTGGAAGACCATGCAACATAATACAAACACACAAAAAAAGCTCATACTCCATTTACTGTCCTATTTCCCCTGTCATCCCCATGTGGTGCTATCATAACTGCAGGGAGTGAAAAACCCTATTTCCACATAAAAACCATTTCTAGTTCCCTGATACAAGCCATAAATTCCACCTGCCTTGAAGTGTCAGTTATGAGCCATTGTCTTCTGACACAACATCAAAACATAATGCGCTCATGCGCGCACGTGCGCACACGCAATCTATATCTGGACACACTAAGATATGATATAGCACAGACTTGAAGTTGATATCTCTGTCAGTAGACACACATCACTTCCTCAACACCCCCTGCGGTTTTGGGGTAGAATAAGCTTGCAGAGAAAGGTAATACTCCTACAGGGGTGAGAATTGCAATTTTCTCCACCCCCTGTGTGTACCTGTGGATTCGAGAATTAGGCTTATAATGTGCAAAATTAAAAGAACAGTAGGAAGGAAAATACACATTTTAAAGAGAATTTTAGACTGAATACAGGCTTTTTCTAAGACACATATAAGAAAACTAGTATAATATTATTAAAAGGAACAACAAAATGCCTCTGATTCTAACATTGTTCAGGTTGTGGGAAAGAACAAAGAAGACACTCATTTTTGAATGTACTGTATTTTTTGAACAAATTTGGTTCCATGTGAAACTGACATTAATGACTAGCAGTTATTACCTTTAAGAATCAAAGAAAAAAGGGATTAGAATTGCAATTTTCAATTTTAATTGAAAAGAGTGGCACAGAGAAAGAACCATTCTTACTTAACTCGTAATTTTCCAAGCTATGAGTTTCAGCACTTTTGGAAGAAACCAGATGAAGAAAATGATAATAAACATCCAAACAGCTTTTAGAACCAAAGAACTCCGGCTTTGTGTGTGTGTGTGTGTGTGTGTGTGTGTGTGTGTGTGTGTGAGTGGTAACATTTTAAGGTGCCAGGAGTGAAAAAAGAGTAATGACCTTTCCTCATTCAGTTCCAATGAGTAGAATAATTAGCCTCAGTCTTATTAGGATGTAAATCTAGACAAATTACTTCTAATATTGCCTTTTTTCAGAATTTCCTTCTATTCGTCTACTCTTAACACTGAATTCCTTCTAAAATTGCATTTTGGTTTTCCTTTATATTAAATGCACATATAGTTGCTTGTGTAGTGTGTAAGTATACTTATAAGAGTAAATATAATATATACTATTTGTATTTTACACATATGGTATGTGTACATATGGAATGAGGTTATGCTTTTCTTCCTTTAATTTACACTTCCATTCAGATAAGTAGCTATATAGAAGTTTGGTCCATGCTTTGAAAAACATTACTCAGAAAAAAAATCTTATATCCTGAGTTCATTCATTCTATTCACTTGAAAATGATGGACTTCGGGATAGGTTTCTCATTTCTGGTATATGGCAATCTGAAGCCATTGCAACAAAACACAATTACCATAACGGTATGTAGATAAATTTATAGTTTTGCATTTAAAATTTTTGACAAACCTAATGTAATTAATTGCATTATATATATATAAAGAAAATACATAACATTATAACAACTTTTATGTTTAAAGTATTAGAATTTATATTTTTGCATTCTTCTTTATAGATTTCTGCATTTTAAAATATTTCTTTTTTTTAAGTTTATTTATTTATTTTGAGAGAGAGAGCACACAAGCAGCGTAGGGGCAGAAAGAGGATCCATGCTGTCAGCACAAAGCTAGATGCAGAGCTTGATCTCATGAACTCTGAGATCATGATCTGAGCCAAAATCAAGAAGGATGCTTAAATGGCTGAACCACCCAGGAGCCTCTGTATTTTGAGATATTTCTAAGATGAACATATAGCATTTATAGTTACAAAAACCATATTTTTGAAACAAGTACAAATTTTAATAACTGCTAAAAAATGGATATGTTAGAAATCTACTAACAAAAAATTTGTCTATTTTTAAGTTTATATTTTTATGTGGATCAACTTTATAGTGAGTTAATGTGGGCTAAAATTTGTGAATGATTCCATTTGCTTCCTTAGAAATTGACTACAATGTTGAAATAATGCAAAAGATAGGACAAATATTTAACATCAAAGAAAAACCTACAATGGTAAGGTCTATGCAATAAAGCATAACGGACAAGTACTTGAAATCCATCTTTAAAAAATTTTTTTTTCAACGTTTATTTATTTTTGGGACAGAGAGAGACAGAGCATGAACGGGGGAGGGGCAGAGAGAGAGGGAGACGCAGAATCGGAAACAGGCTCCAGGCTCTGAGCCATCAGCCCAGAGCCTGACGCGGGGCTCGAACTCCCGGACCGCAAGATCGTGACCTGGCTGAGGTCAGACGCTTAACCGACTGCGCCACCTAGGCGCCCCAAAATCCATCTTTAAAAAGAGAGTGGTTGCTGTGTGATGGAAAACCACTCTCTAGATCTTGAGTAAGAAAAAGAATTCTGTGGAAGTAGGTGTCACAATAATAAAAAGTCTATTCAATGATACTTTGACTAATTTGAGAAGGAGGGCAAAGATGGGAGCAAGGAAATCAGAAAGTGTTCTTAAATGTCCTCAGAATATATTTCTTCTATAAAAGAATAAAATGAATCTATAAAACCTAATAGCTTGCTATGAAAAAGAAGTAGCAAGCAAGAAAGAGGTCATGGAAAATAAAAGTACAATTGTCTAGGGAAAGAAATCAATATGTGTATGAGAAAATAAAGCTTAAAAAATCTACCAACATCTCTCTAATAGAATTTTCTGAAAAAGAAAAGAATGATAGTGGAATGAAGGAAATAATCAAAACTAAGAATACATTTTCACAGAGTTAAAGGCTTTGACTTTATTATTTAAAAGGCCTGTGAAATGTTTCAATTAATGACACCCATATCTATAGATACAGTCTCCTGAAATTCTGGGATTCAGATAAAGATAAAATCATGAAATTTCAAGAGTGGGAAAATTTAAATGATATAAGCTAAAAGTGTATGAACAAATATACACTGTAGCATACACAGTTGGGAGACCACATGCTCTGTTCTCACCCTTACTGCTGCCCTATATTGTCCCAATCCCAACTTCCAAATGCCAGCACCTCGCATTTGAACTTTCTTAGAACTTTAGAACTTTCTCAGCTCACTGGCTCCCATTCCAGGGAATTCAATTTTATATTGGATGTCAATTCCACACCCAATGCTGGCAAAAACTGGGATACACAACCCCCTTGTCCTTCACTCCTCATATGGAATACTTTCAGGCACATCTACACTGACTTCTAGAGTATTAGGATTCAGAAACCCGAAGTGATAGTTTACTTGATAATGAGGTCTCAATTAGCTGCCTTCTCGTCTCTGTGCCCATAACTCCCTAACTGTCAAGTATTTTTTAGGTTCACCTCCAAAATCACCTATTGAAATCAAATCCTTGCCTAAGACTTCTCTGAGGAAACACAAACTAAGAAAAAAAAAATCCTACAGATTTTATCAGGCTTTTTATTAGTAATTTTAGAAAAAGCAATGCCTGCAAAGTTCTCAGAAAAAATTTTTTCACCTAAAATGCTATGTCCCATCAATTGCTATAAAAATAAAATAAACTGACAACATACAAGGGCCCTGATACACTTCTCAAATTCTGCAAAAGACTGAAAACAAAAACCAAAAGAGCTAAATAGACTAATAATTATTGGAAATAAAGCCCAGTAGCCCAGATCCATATAACCCATTTAAAAGGAAATCAGTATAGTAGAGAATTATTTGTTTTATTTAATAAAGATGTTAATTTATTAAATATATAGATTTTTAAATATCAAAATAGTGGAAAATCATAGAAAATTCTGGTGAAAAAGGAGTTTGGGAAAATATGTACAAGAAAGTGAACATTTTAAAGTAATGTAAATTAAAACACTGCAGTTGGTTGAAAATGTGTAAGAAAATACACCACACCCGATCTTGAAATTTGAGATAATGAGCTTAGTGACATAAAATAATTATTTCTTTCTCTATGATTAAGTCATGTTACTTGGCTTATAGAAAATGTTTATATAATAGGGAATCATGTCTGAAACTGTGAAGAATTACTGCACATAACATGCTGGTTAAACTCTCAAGGCATTTCTTCAACATAAGAAAACAGACAGAGATTGGGAGATAAAAAGAGGAAGAAGGGAAAAGGACAGAGTTAAGACGGTGGAGAAGTAGGGTGACTGGGATTTTCCTTGTCCCTCAAACACCACTATACTGAGGTCAGATCACTTAGAACACCCAGGAAATCAATGTGTGGAGTGCCAGAAATATCTCCACAGGTGGAGAAGACAGCTTGGCCAGACAGAGGTGCAGGTATGTGAATTGGGGGAGATAAAACAGCATAGGCATAGAGAGGAGGGAACCCCTTCTGTGGAGAGATAATACGGAGAGAAGGACAGAGAAGTTGGGGAATTGCATTATTGTGCTAGTAAAAGAGAAAAACATCTCCAGACCACAGACGGGAGAATGAGAAATATGGAGAGTGCCAGTTTCTATTTAGCAAATAGCTTTAGGAGCTGAACATTGGAGTTTCAAAAGTGCACAATTTTCTCCAGACTAGAGCCAGGCTTCATTCTCATGCCTTGGTGCTGGCCAGAGGGCGGGGCCTGAGGGGAGGTGGTGTGTGTGGAGGGAGCCAGCCCCTAGGCATGGTAGTGATCTCAGGGATGTACGGGAAGAGAGCAGTCCCCTTCCTCTGGTACTGTGTGAAGAGGGTTTATTGCCTCCCCAAGGAAAAAACACCCTGCAAGCACCAGCCAAATTCCTTGAATCTTAATCGGCAGGGCTGAGTGGTGCTACATCAGAACAGAATCTGTGCAGTGCAGGGCCCCATAACACATGGGGTTTTGAATCTCTCATCTAGAAGATGTGGGAGACTGTGCAACAGGGCAAGCTGACCACCCCTGCACTCTGTGAGGGCTGCCTGAACAGCATGGTTGGAGACACCCAGTCTGGGGAGGAGAGATTGTTGGGGTGTTGCCATTTTTCTCCCCAACACCAACATGGAGGGGCTTCAGGAACAGAAAAATCAGGAAACAGAACAGCAGCCCCCAGTGAAGGCAGGACCTGTTTACAACAAACTCCACCCCTCTGTGCCTGGCCACTGCTTATCTATGGGAAGAAGACTGTCACTGAGCCAACCAGACTGCCTCTTCTCCAGACCAGAACAGCCACCAGTCCCAGGCACCAACAAAAAACTGTCCTGTGGTTTGCATATTAGTTTTGTCTTTTTCTCCCTCTTCTCTTTTCTCTTCCTTTTCTTCCTACCCTCTTCTTTTTTTCCTTTGGAGTCAGGCTCATAGTTTCTGATTTGCTTTTTGGTCAATTCATATTTTATTTCTCTGTTTCCCTTGTTTGTTTAATCAGGCATTTTTACTCTATTCTTTTTGCACATTTTCTGTGTCTCCTTTATTTTCCTTTCTCTCTGTTTGGATTAAGCATTATACTTTGTTTTGATTTTCCGCTTAGTCTTTTTTTTGGCCCTTTCATTTGTCTCTTTGTATGGGATCAGGTCCCCCCCTTTCCTTTTTTCCAGGTTTACTTCAATGAAGAAATCAAAGCACACTTGGTGGAAAGTCCAAACAATCCACCACTATGAGCAAGGAGGAGCTTTGCAGAATACTACAAATGGGATAGAGCAGCCAAATACACAACAATAGAGTGCACACAATACACTCCAAAAACCCTTCCTGACATGCCAAGCCCAAGTGTATGACCCCTTTTTAATATAGTAGTACTCACAGGTAGAGGGCACATAAGCTATTAAAACACATAAAAGACAGAAATTTAGCCAAAATAACAATATGGGAGAATTCTCAAAAAAAAAAAAAAAACAGGAAAATATGATAGCCATAGGAGTGCCTAAAATAGATATAAACAATATATCTGAAAAAGAATTTAGGCTAACAGTCATAAAACTAATAACTGGGCTTGAAAAAAACATAGAAGACAGCAGAGAATATATTGCTGCAGAGATCAAAGACCTAAGAAATAGTCATGGTGAATCAATAAATGCTATAAATGAGCTGCAAAATAAACTAGTTACAGTGACAGTGAGGATGGAAGAAGCAGAGGAGAGAATAGGTGAAATAGAAGATAAAGTTATGGAAAATGATGAAACTGAAAAAAAAGAGGGAGAGGAAATTACTAGACCATGAGGGCAGAATTAGAAACCTCAGTGATCCCATGAAAGGAAATAATATCCATATCACCGAAGTTCCAGAAGAAGAGAGACAGAGAGAGGCAGGTTTATTTGAACAATTATACCTTAGAACCTCCCAAATCTAGGGAAGGAAACAGGCATCCAAGTCCAAAAGGCACCAAGAACTCCCTCCAAAATCAACAAGAACAGGTCAACACCATGAAATATCACAGTGAAACTGGCAAAATACAAAGATATAAAGAGAGAATTCTGAAAGCAGCTAGGGACAAACAGGCCTTAACTTACAAGAGAAGACACATAAGGGTAGTAGCAGACCTATCCACTGAAACTTGGCAGGCCAGAAGGGAGGGGCAGGAAATATTCAATGTGCTGAATAGGAAACATATGCAGCCAAGAATCATTTATCCATCCAGCAAGGCCGTCATTCAGGATAGAAGGAGAGAGAAAAGTTTTCCCAGGTAAACAAAAAATAAAAGAGTTCATGACTACTAACCACCCATACAAGAGAGCCTAAGGGAGACTCTGATTGGAAAGCAGCAAAGACTACAAAGGATGAGAGACATCATCACTAACAAGAAACCTACAGATAACAGAATGACACTAAATCTGTATCATTCAATAATCATTCTGAATGTAAACTGACTAAAAGCTCCAATCAAAAGACATGGTGTTAGAATGGATAAAAAAAAAACAAGATCCAGCTATATGCTGCCTACAAGAGACTAATTTTAGACCTAAAGACACCTCCAGATTGAAAGTGAAGGGATAAGAAACCATCTGTCTTACTAATGGATGTCAAAAGAATGCCAAAGTAGCCATACTTATATCAGACAAACTATGTTTTAAAACAAAAACCATAATAATAGATGAAGAACAATATATCATAATTAGGGGATCTATCCAGCAAGAAGATCTAATAATTGTAAAGGTTTATGCCCCCAACCTGAAGAACCAAAATATATCAATCAATTAATCACAAACATAAATAAATGTATAGACACTTATACCATGATTGTATGGGACTTTAATACTCCACTTACAACAATGGACAGATCATTTAGATAGAAAATCAATAAGGAAACAATGGCCTGAATGGCACATTGGACCAGATGGCCTTAACAGATATATTCAGAATGTTTAATCCAAAAGCAGCATATACACACTCTTCTTGAGTGAACATGGAGCATTCTCCAAAACAGATCACATACTGGGTCATAAAACAGCCCTGAACAAGTATAAAAGGATTGAGATCATACCATGCATATTTTCAGATCACAATGCTATGAAACTTGAAATCAATCACAAGAAAAAATTTGGAAAGTCCCAAATACATGGAGGTTAAAGAACATCCTACTAAAGAATGAATGGGTCAACCAGTAAGTTAAAGAAGAAATTGAAAAATATATGGAAGCAAGTGAATATGAAAACACGACAGCCCAAACCCTTTGGATGTAGCAAAGGCAGTCCTAAGAGGAAAATACATTGCAATTCAGACCTATCTCAAGAAGCAAGAAAGGTCCCAAATACACAACCTAACCTTACACCTAAAGGAGACAGAAAGGCAGCAGCAAAGAAAGCCCAAAGCCAGCAGAAGAAGAGCAATAATAAAGATTAGAGCAGAAATAAATATAGAATCCAAAAAACCAGTAGAACAGATCAATGAATCTAAGAGCTGGTTTTTTTTTAAGAATAAAAAAATGATACACCCCTAGAGGGAGGACTCAAATAGATAAAATCCCAAATGAAAGAAGAGAGATCATAACTACTACCACAGAAATACAAACAGTTATTGCAGAATACTATGGAAAATTATATGCCAACAATGGACAAATTCCTAGACACACACATACTACAAAAACTAAAAAGGTAAGAAATAGAAAATTTGAATAGACCCACAGCCAGCAAAAAATTTTAATAGGTTATCAAAAATCTCTCAACAAATAACAGTCTTGGGCAAGATGGCTTCCCAGGGGAATTCTACCAGGCATTTAAAGCAGAGTTAATACCTATTATTCTCAACTGTTATGAAAAATAGAAACAGAAGGAAAGCTTCCAGAATCATTCAATGAAGCCAGAATTACCTTAATTTCCAAACCAAAGAACCCACCTAAAAGAAGAATTACAGGCCAATATCCCTAATGAATATGGGTGCAAAAATTCTGAACATGATATGAGCAAACAGAATTCAACAGTAATCAATCAACATGATATATCACATTAATAGAAGAAAGATAAGAACCATGTGATCTTGTCAATAGATGCAAAAAAGACTTTGAAAAAATACAGCATACTTTATTAATAAAAAACCTCAAGAAAGTCAGGATAGGAAGAACATACTGTAACATCATAAAAGCCTATGAAAGGACCACAGCCAATATCATCCTCAATGGGAAAAACTGAGAGCTTTCACCCTCAGATCAGGAACACGACAGGGATGTCTGCTCTCACCACTGTCACTTAACATAGTGTTAGAAATCCTAGCCTCAGCAATCAAACAACAAAACAAAATAAAAGGAATCAAAACTTGCAAAGAAGTAAAACTTTCATTCTTCGTAGATGACATGATACTCTACATGGAAAACATGAAAGACTCCACCAAAAGAATGCCAGAACTGATATGTGAATTCAGCAAAGTTGCAGGATATAAAATCAATGCACAGAAATGAGTTGCATTTCTACTCACCAATAATGAAGCAACTGAAAGAGATATCAAGGAATCGATCCTATTTACAATTGCATCAAAAACTATAAAATACCTAGGAATAAACCTAACCAAAAACATGAAAGATCTTTATGCAGAAAACTATAGAAAGCTTATGAAATAGACTGAAGAAGACAGAAAGAAATGAAAAAAAAAAAAAAAACATTCCATGATCATGGATTGGAAGGAGAAATATTGTTAAAAGCAACCTACACATTCAATGCAAGCCCAATCAAATTGGCACCAGCATTCTTCACAGAGCCAGAGCAAACAAATCCTAAAATTCATATGGAAACATAAAAGACCCTGAATAGACAAAGTAATGTTGAAAAAGAAAACCAAAGCTGGAGGCATCACAATTCCGGACTTTAGCTTATATTACAAACCTGCACTCATCAAAACAGTATGGTATTGGCACAAAAACAGACACATAGTTCAATGGAATACAATGGGGAACCCAGAAATGGACCCACAAACATATGGACAATTAATCTTCTACAAAGCAGTAAAGAGTATCCAATGGAAAAAATTCTCCTTAGTAAAAGGTGCTGGGAGAACTGGACAGCAACATGGAGAAGAATGAAACTGGTCCACTTTGTTACACCATACACAAAAATAAATTCAAAACAGATGAAAGACCTAAATGTGAAACAGGAAACCATTAAAATCCTACAGGAGAAAATAGCAACCTCTTTGACGGCCACAAAAACTTCTTACTTGACATGTCTCCAAAAGCAAGGGAAATAAAAGCAAAAATGAACTATTGGGATGTCATCACGATAAAAAGCTTCTGCACAGCAAAGGAAATAATCAGAAAATCTGAAAGGCAACCAACCGAATGGGGGAAGATACTTGCAAATGACATATCGGATAAAGGGTTAGTATCAAAAATCTATAAAGAACTTACCAAACCAACACTTGAAAACCAAATAACCCAGTTAAGAAATGGGCAGATGACATGAATAGGCACTTTTCTAAATAAGACATACAGTTGGCTAACAAACACATGAAAAGAAACTCAACATCACCCATCATCAGGGAAACACAAATCAAAACCACAATGAGATACCACCTCACACAGGTCAGACTGGCTAAAATGAACAACTCAGGAAACAACAGATGTTGGTGAGGATGTGGAGAAAGGGGAACACTTTTGCACTGTTGGTGGGAATGCAAACTGGTACAACAACTCTGGAAAACAGTATGAAGGTTCCCCAAAAAATTAAAAATAGAACTACCCTATGACCAGCACTTGCACTAGTAGGAATTTATCCAAAGGATTCAGGAGTGCTGATTCAAAGGGGCACATGCATCCCAATTTTTATAGCAGTGTTATCAACAACAGCCAAATTGTGTAAAAAGCCCAAATTCATCAACTGATGAATGCATAAAGAATGAAATCTTGCCATTTGCAACAATGTGGATGGAACTGGAGGGTATTATGCTAAGCAAAATAAGTCAGTCAGAGAAAGACAGATATATGATTTCACTCATGTGGAATTTGAGAAACTTAACAGATGACCATAGGGAAAGGGAAAGAAAAATAAGATAAAAACAGAGAGGGAGGTAAACCATAAGAGACTCAAATACAGAGAACAAAATGAGGGTTCATGGTGGTAGGGGATGGGGGGGTGGGAAAAATAGGTGACAGTAATTGATCAGGGCACTTGTTGGGATGAGCACTGGGTGTTATATATTAGTGCTGAATCACAGAAATCTACTCCTGAAGCCAAGAGTACACTGTAAGGTAGCTAACTTGAAAATATTTTTTTTAAAAAGAGAGAGAGAGAGAAGAATCTGGGTCATAGGGTAGATCTATTTTTAATTTTTTGAGGAACCTCCACACTGTTTTCCAGAGTGGCTGCACCAGTTTGCATTCCCACCAACAGTGCAAGAGGGTTCCCATTTCTCCACATCGTCTCCAGCATCTATAGTTTCTTGATTTGCTCATTTTAGCCACTCTGACTGGCATGAGGTCATATCTCAGTGTGGTTTTGATTTGCATTTCCCTGAGGGGGAAAAAAAAGTTAAAGAGGGAGAGAGCCAAATCATAAGAAACTCTTACAAACTGAGAATAAACTGAGGGTTGATGAGGAATGGGAGCGAGGGGAGGGTGGGTGATGGGCATTGAGGAGGGCACCTGTTGGGAGGAGCACTGGGTGTTGTATGGAAACCAATTTGATAATAAATTTCATATTAAAAAATTAAATAAATACATAAATAAATAAAAAGTCTTTATCTGAATTTTTCCTTCTTA
Source organism: Herpailurus yagouaroundi (assembly GCF_014898765.1). Classification (NCBI taxonomy): domain Eukaryota; kingdom Metazoa; phylum Chordata; class Mammalia; order Carnivora; family Felidae; genus Herpailurus; species Herpailurus yagouaroundi. The sequence goes on from NW_024412376.1 coordinate 70,600,651, forward strand.
GAAAGACACTAGTTCTAATGGAGTGGGGTTCATTTTACTGAGGTATAACCTCATTTTAACTAATTACATCACCAACAACCCTATTTCCAAATCAGGTCACATTCTGAGGTACTGGGATTAGGACTTCAACATATGAATTTGAGAGAACACAACAAGTCATTATGAAAGAATCACATAACATAAATATGTTTATGTTTATGGATAAAATGAAAATTATTCATTTCATACAACTAACGATTAATGGTAATTATAACACAATCTTAAAATGACACAATCTTAAGATTTTAGCAGCATTGGTTCACTTAGTGAATTGTTTTGCAATTTTATTTCAAAATTTTGTTCAACTATACCTTATGTACAATCTGTGGTATTCCAAAATTCCCAACATAGTTCATATTTTGTTTTTAATGTTGACAAATGATTTTGCAATAAAAGCACCAGGATAGAAACATCAGCCTTTTCTACTTGAACTTTTGACTGAACAGTTTCTCAGATAAGTTCAATTTATCTGTCAAACATGATGTATATCTGTAACATAATTTTTGAAACGGCAACACGGTATTTTTATCACTTATGCCAGGCAAAAAGTGTGTCAGAAGGTAATTGGTTCTCAATAATCTTAGCACAACTGGCTTTTTTTGTCATCACAGACTTTCCTAACCTAAACAGTTTCCCCTCTCCATCCTCAAATATTTTCTTTCCTATTATCTTATTTCTTATTTTACCTTTGTTTACATAGTACTTGGCACTATTTGCAATGACGTTATGTGTTTTACTTAAGTGTCATTTTTGTTTTTTTGCTAAGTCGTATGAGTTCCTTGTATATTTTGGATATTAATCCCTTATTCAACATGTGGTTTGCAAACATTTTCTCCCATTCTGTCCATTGCTTTTTCATTTTGTTGATGGTTTCCCTTGCTAAGCACAAGGTTTTAGTTTGATATAGTTCCACTTGTTTCTTTTTGCTTTTGTTGACTTTGCTTTTGGTATCAAATCCTAATTTCAAGGAACTTACCCCTATGTTTTCTTCTAGGAGTTTTATGATTTCAGGTCTTATGTTCAAGTCTTTAGTCTATTTTAAGCTAATTTTGTGTCTTAATAAGATAGGGGTCTAGTTTTATTCTTTTGTAGGAGGCAATCCAGTTTTCTCAACACCATTTATTGAAGAGAACATTCTTTCCCTTCCCCATTATATATATTTGGTTCTTTTGTTAAAAAGTTATTGACCAGATATGCATGGGTTTCTTTCTGAACTCTCCATTTTGCTCCATAGTCAGAAAGAAATAAACAAATATTGCATAGTATCCCTTATTTAAAAAAAAAGTTAAACACAGAAATGGAGCAAACAGATTTGGTTAAAAGGGTACAAACTTTCAGTTATAAGATGAATAAGGTCTGAGAATCTGGATTATACAATAATTATAGTCAATACTGTATTGTATAATTGAAATCACCAGGAAAATAAGACTTAAATGTTACCACTAAAAAAAAAGGAAGAGGTAAACACATGAGGTGATATTTGTGTTAATTAACTTGATGCAAATAATATTTTCATAATTTATACAGATATCTCATTATCATGTTGTATACACTAAATATCTTACAATTTTATCTGTCAATTATACTTCAATAAACCTGAAAAAAACAAAAAAAAATAAGTGAATTTGTTGAAGCAATTTATAGTTATGAAATAGATCTGCTGAGAATAAAGCACACTGAATAAATATAACTCAATTAGTAACTATAAAAATTTATCCATATTATACTTCCCTATCAACTGGTAAGCCACCATGATGGAGTTCTAATGGAATTTTTGTTCTACATGAACATATTATATGCATAGTGAGTAATGGATTAAAAAAAAGAATCTTTCTTGTTACTAAAAGTAATTAGATATGTGTGTGAATGACTGTTACTAATAATAAGAATTTTATAGAAAATCACAGGGTCTTGTTTAACAAAAACTCTATTTTTTTCAGTACATAAATAGGCATGTCCAGGAAAACCTAATAGAAGTGAAAAATTCTATAAACTAATTGTCTTATGAGTTTATTTAAAAAGATTAGTTACAAAACTACACAAAGTAATAATTATCAGGGTATCTAGTTTCAACATGACAAGACAGAGAAAATTTTGAAAATTTTCCATATCTTTTTTTTTTTTTTTTTGAATAGTTTGAGAAGAATAGGTATTAACTTGTCTTTAAATGTTTGGTAGAATTCCCCTAGGAAGCCATTTGGCCTTGATCTTTTGTTTGTTGGGAGATATTTTTTGATAACTGATTCAATTTCTTTGCTGGTTATCAGTCTGTTCAAGTGTTCAATTTTCCTACTTCATTTTGGTAGACTATATACTTGTAGGAATTTATCCATTCCTCTGAAATTGCCCAATTTGTTGGCATACATATTTTTTATTATATTCTCTTATAATTGTTGCATTTCTGTGGTGTTAATTGTGATCTCTCCTCTCTCATCAGTGATTTAATTTATCTGGGTCCTTTCTCTTTTCTTTTTGATAAATCTGGCTAGGGTTTTATCAACCTTATTAACGTTTTCAGAGAACCAGCTCCTTGTTTCACTGACTTGTCCTAATGTTTGTTTGTTTCTATATAATTATTTTCTGCTAAGGTCTTTATTATTTTATTTATTATTTGTTGTTTTTTTATCTAGCACCTTTAGGTGTAAGGTAGGTTGTGTATTTGAGATTTTTCTTGCTTCTTCATGTAAGCCTGTAATACTGTATACTTCCCTCTTATGACTGCTTTTGCTGCATGCCAAAGGTTTTGGACCATTTTGTTTTCATTTTCATTTTTTTCCCATGTATTTTCTTCATTTATTATTTAATTTCCTAGTTGACCTATCCATTCTTTAATAAGATGGTCTTTACCCTCCATGTATTTGTAGACTCTACAAATTTTTTCTTGTGGTTGACCACAAGTTTCAGCTTTGTGGTCCAAAAATATTCATGGCATGATCTCAGTCTTTTTGTACTTGTTGAAGCCTGATTTTTGACCGAGTATATGATCTATCTTAAAGAATGTCCCATATGCAGTGGAAACTTTTTCTCTTCCTTTCTAGTCTTTGTTACTTTTGGTCTTTCTTTCTCACTTAAAGATTCCCCTTTAATATTTCTTGTACTGTGGCTTAGTGGTTACTAACTCCTTCAGTTTTTGTTTGTCTGGGAAACTCTTTACTCTCCCTCTATTAAGAATAACAGCCTTAACAGCCTTATTCTATTCTGAATTACAGCAGGATACAGTATTCTTGGCTGCATATTTTTCCCATTCAGTACATTCAAAATATCATACCACTCCCTTATGGCCTGCCAAGTTTCTGTGGACAGGACTGCTGCTAATCTTATTTGTCTTCCCTTTTAAGTTGAGGGCTTCTTTTTTACTTTTAAGATTTTTTATTCATCTCTATACTTTGCAAATGTAACAAAATATGTTTTGGCATTGGTCTGCTTTTGTTGATTTTGATGGGATTTCTCTGTGCCTCCTGGACATGGATGTTTGTTTCATTCCCCAGATTAGGGAAGTTGTCAGCTATAATTTGCTCAAATAAACCTTTTGCCCCCCTTCCCCTCTCTTCTTCCTCTGGGACTTCTATAATATGAATGTTACTATGCCTTATAGAGTCACTGAGTTCTCTAAGTCTATATTCATGATCCAATATTTTTCTTTCCCTCTTCTTTTCAGCTTCATTATTTTCCATAATCTTTTCTATATCACTTACTCATTCCTCTGCTTCTTCCATCATTGTAGTCATTATATCTCGTCAGCTTTGAATCTCAGTTATTGTATTTTTCATTTCAGCCTGACTAGTTTTTAGATCTTTTATCTCTGTGGTAAGGGACTCCCTGGTGTTTTCTATGCTTTACTCAAGCCCAGCAGCATTCTTATGATTGTTGCTTTTAATTTCTAGATCAGGCATATTATTTCTATCTCTTTTGATTACATCCCTGGCCATGAATTCTTCTTGTTCTTTCTTTTGAGATGAAATCCTCATTTTGGCATTTTGTCTAGGTCTCTTCTCTGTGTTAGGAAAGCCTGTTATGCTTCCTGCTCCTGAGACTGACTAATGGTTTTATTAAGTGGTCATATACTGTCCAGGGCTGGGTGCTTCAGGAAGTTATCTCTGGTGTATGCTATGAGCCTTCTGTTGCTATGTTTTTGTTGCTCCTTCCCTCAGGTAATTCCTCTGCAGCAGTTTCTCCTTGCCTGCAGTGGGGAATGTTTGGACCTCAGCCACAATGTAGTGAGTTTTAACTAGGTGTGCTTTGGTCTTCTTGTTAAAAAAGACCTAATTATATTTCCACTAGAACTGAAGCTTTGCAGAACTCTATGGTCAGCAGACATGGTATGTGTGGCATTGGGGGAGAGGGATTGTGTTCCTCTGTGGGAAGGGCCAGCTGTTCTGGTTCTCAGGCACACTTAACTGAAAAAAGCAGCACGGTCAGAGTGCAGGAAAGTGGGGCTTGATGTAAGCACTTTGGGCTGCCACTGTTGGTGTTGTCTTGCTTACCAAAGTTAGATTATGTTAAGGGGCAGAGGAGGAAAATGGATACAACACGCTCCCTAGTCCCCGGGAAGCAAGTATGCACCAAGCCACTATCCAGGAAGCCTTCCCAGAAGAGTGAACAATCTCTCCTCATGTGTACCAGGCATCCCTCAGCTTGTTGCCTTCACCTGTGTCTGGGTCATCTGCCTACCTGGCAGTGCAGTGTACCTTTAGGGCCCATCCCCGACAGGCTAGTTGAGTTTTAAAATGCCAAACTTTTGGGATGGTGGGGACCCATGATGGTCCTCTGGGGTAGGGTCTTGCCACGCTAGAACTGATGCATGTTTGTCTCAGAAGGGCAGATGCACCAAAGTGCAGGGTTGTTGAGTTTGCTGCAAAGTACACAGAGCCAGTGTCCAGGTTAACCATCCTCAGAAGGTGTCTCTGCACCTATGCTGAGGGAAGGAATAAGGAAATGGTACCTACTGGCTCTTTTGTCCTGGGAGAGGCAAAGCCACTTCTCTCAGATGCCCTCCAAGAAGGGGGAACAGTCTCTCCAAGTACGTCTGACGGGATCCCTCAGATTATACTGTCTCTCTTAGGGCTATCTGTCCTCCTTCTCCACAGAAGCACTGCAGCACCCTCAGGGCTCTACATCAGTCATGCCATGGACCTTTTCTAAAAGTCCAGTCATTGAGCCCCACTGGTTGCAAAAACGTACAAAAATCAGCCCTTCTCATTTTCTAAGTCAATGACTTTGGGGAAGTTTTTTCTTTGTGTGATCTCCTGTGTGCTCCTCTCTCTCTCCCTCTCTCTTCCCTCTGTGAACAGGGTTCCCTCTCCTGCACAGTACATGGGATCCATTTCTCCCAAATCAACTCTGTATCTCCTACTTTCCACAATGTGGTCTCTTTTTTCCCTCTAGTTGTGCAGTTATCCAGATCCATTTCCTGGGTATTCAGAATGATGTAATACTTATCTAGTTGTATTTGGAGGATGAGTCAAGCCTAGAGTCCTTTATTACTCTGCCATCTCAGCTTCTCCCCCCAAAATTTATCTTTTTATCCACTATTAGTTTGGCTTAATATTTTAAATGTGGCCACATGTAAACTTAACTAATAAAATTATCAATGTAACAGGAAAAAAAGACAAATAAGATGAATGGACACATCACAAAATAGATATATTAATAGATGATAAACACTCAGATGTTCAAAACCATTCATTATCAGAGAAGTTCAAATTAAAGCCACAATAAGATATTGCTACCCACCAGCAAAATTTCTCAAATTAAAAAAAAAAATATTCTAACACCAATTGTTAACAAGAACATTAAGCAAGAGAAGAGTAATGTTGTAAAATCAATTTGAGGAATTCCTTGTATTTTATGTCACATACTAAGAAACAGTAAATATTCCTTTTAGATATATACCCAATAAAAATTTAATATATGTATCAAAGGACATGGACAGACATACTCACCTATGATATTTCACTCAAAACACTAGTATTTTCATTGTTTCGTGTTTCTTTATAATCTTGATTCAGATATCTCATAGTTTTAAATACTTAAATCTATGAGATAAATGTATTTCTGTAACATAATCAATGTCTTTCAAACATGTTAAAATTCAAAAACACTTATTTTAGGCACAGATATACTTCCATGTTTAATTAAAGGAGGCTTGATGTTTCTGCATAAATACCTGTTTGAATTGAAATTTGGCAATTTATAGACTAAATCAAATTATCATCATAACAAAAGAAGACACATAACTGTAAGTATTTTAACTAGAATTTTTTGATAAAAATGCTTACCCTCCAAAAGACAACATTACATTTCCTCACTTACTATTTTTTCTGCTTTGTTAATTTAGTTGAAATTATGTTTGTTGTTAAACTAATATGAAAATCCAGTTGGAAAATATGGTTCTGAAAAATTTATTTTTCTTTCACTTGATCATTTATATTTAATGTATGGCTGAAATACACCTTGTGTGATTCTACTTGTTTATATTGGAAAGAATTATAGCTACACATAATTTTTAATAGAGCCCTGAAAGTCTTGTGATTTCATCAATATCCACTTAAATATGCCAAACTTTATGAGTCTGGATATCTCTTAAAAAACAAAAGTTTATCATGAACTATTGTTTATGCCATTTACTTGAGAAATTTATGTATTGTTACCAATCCTGCTACTCCTTTTTAAAAGTCATGCAAATGTATGTTAAGGCATTATTTAATAATAACTGCAAAAATAACAATTCAAAGTACAGTTTTCACATCCAAATCTCATTCCTGAAAATATATAAATATTTCACTGTTTTCCAATAAAACATATGTACAATTTTAAAAAAGGATACTGGCACCAACACCTTACCATTCATTCTGTTCTAAGTTTCAGAGTTCTTATGCTTCTATCATTCCTCAAATCCTTTATTTAAAATTCTGGTATTTTTGTGCATCTACTCTTATCTGATCCTTTCAAGCAAGCTAATTTTCTTCAATTACTCCATAAATATTTGTGCTAAAAAATGTTTATTATCTTTTGTAGATAACTCTATTTGGTTGATTATCACATACCTTAACTAAATCATTTTATAATATTCAGACTTTTGCATGGAGATATTTACAAAGTCTTCAATAGCACTTCAATACCCATTTTATTTTATTTTGTAATTAATCAAACTATAGTAAATTTATCTTTAAAGGTGAGTGAGCAGAACTTCTAGTTTCAACTCCAATACATAAAGAACTGGGAAGTCATCACCCTTCTTACAACAACTAAAAGATGGACATATTTAAATCAGTGACCTTCCTTGGATCCATCAGAGCAAGCTACCACCTGAATATCTACAAAAACAGACACAGTCAGAGAGATATAGCAACTGAGACCTGCTTTTCTAGATCAAAAGTGGCTGCAGTGATAAACTAGTAAGAACATTTACATGGTTATTTGAATGAATTGGTGGAGACTGAATGTGGAGTTGGATGAGAGCAATAAGCTCCTGGAAACCACCACATTTTCATAAGCTTTCCCTGCAGAAATTTGCCACAGCCTTCTGTCCACTCCAGTCCCTGGTTTCCATGGTGAAGATCTCTCAGAGATTCCCTCTTGGCTTTGGGAGTGACAACTCTAATATATATCAAAGCCTTCTCAGTAATAAAGGCCTACTCTTAAAGGAAAGTAACTTTGCCAGAGTATAATTCTAAAAGCTTACTGCAGGTGGGGGAAGGGAATTTGTTCTCCAGTACCCTCCAGCCTCCCTGTCTCACCTAAGGGGAAAATGCTAAAACACAGTTAACAGGGGTCAAGGCGTCAAACAAACAAACAACAAAACAACAACACACAGATTGGAAACACTATAGCCAGGGAAGAGAAAAAAGCTGTACTACTGAAAAAATGCTAATAAGTGCACAGCATTGAGACACAAACCACCTAAAAGATTTAAAGGATTATACAATACTATCTGTACCCCACATCTTATCATCATATTTACTACATTCCAATATAATAACAGTGGATTACAAATGAAAGAGCTTCAAGACACAAACTATCTCTAAGGAAGGGTCTTCAAGGAAGCTTAAAAGAAAAAGGGAGACAAAAACAAAGACAAAAAAGGAATTTGCACCTTCTGTTACCTAGCTTAACAAATACTAAAAACCCAACTACTATTCAAAATAACAGATCTGTACTGTAAAGTCTAGTTAATTTATTCCCTATTATCCAATACAAAATGTCTGACATTCAACAACAACAACAAATACAAGGCATACCAAAATGCAAAATTAATTATATTATTTGAAGTGATAAAGCAATTATAATAAAATTCATATATTGCACAGGTGCTATAATTATCTGACAGGGTATATAGTGAATTTGATTATATGTCAATAGAAATTTTGTACACTAATATTCAAAGGAAAAAAGAATGGGGAAAAATGAATATCCTATTATATGGGACAACATGAAAAGCTACAAAATATGTGTAATCCAAATACCAGAAGAAAAGGGAAGAATACAGAAAAAGAAATATTTGAAGTAACAATGGCCAAGAAATTTCCAAAAATAGTATATATCAAATTATACATTCAAGAATCTCAGTGAGTACCAAGCAAGATTTAAAAGAGGAAGAAAAAGAAGAGGGAAGAAGAAGAAGAAGAAGAAGAAGAAGAAGAAGAAGAAGAAGAAGAAGAAAAGAGGAAGAAGAGGAAGAGGAAGAAGAAGAAGAAGGAGGAGGAGGAAAGAAAGGGTAAGCAAAATCACACTTAGCATATCAAATTCAACTGCAGAGAGAAAAAGAGAAAATATTAAAGAAGCAATCCAGAGAGGTGGACAACAGTTTACTTATAGAAGAACAAGATAGGAACTACAGATTTACTGTCTAAAACCATATATTCTAGAAGAGAGTGGAGTGATATTTAATGTGGTAAAAGAATAAAACCACCAACATAGATTTCTATATCCAGTGAAATTATCCCTCATTAGTAAAGGAAAAAAAAAGATATTCCTAAGCAAACAAAAGCTGAAGGAATTTATCACTAGCTTAACTTCCCTGAAATAGATGTTTAAAAAGTTCTTCATGTAGGAGGAAATTTTATATATGTCAGAATTCATATCTAAATAAAAAGAAGGTCAGAATAGGAATAAATTAAGGTAAAATATTTTTCTATTTCTTATTCTTAATTGATCTAAAATACAATTCTTTGCTTAAAGTAACAAAAGAAAAATGTATTGGGGTTTATGGCATACAGGTAAGTGTAATAGTTATAGCACTATCACAAGCCAACAGGAGAGGGGAATTAAGAGTACCCCATTATAAGGTGCCAATGCCACACATAAAGTGGTATAATGCTATTTGATGGTGGATTTAGACTAGTTACAAATGAATATTGTAAACTCTAAAATAGTATTTTTAATTGAAATGAAGTTGATATACACAATGTTACATTAGTTTCAGGTGTACAGAATAGTGATTTGACAAGTATATGCTATACTCACTATAAGTGTAGCTATAATCTGTCACCATAAAAAGCTATTACAATCCCATTGGCTATATTCCCTATGCTGTATAACCAAAACCTTTTTTAAAGCATAATTTGTATGCTAAAAGATAGAATGGAATAAGACAAATGCTCAATTAGAAAAAGGCAGAAAATGGCGAGGGAACGAAGCAAGGGCCAAATGTAACAAATAGATGAGTTATATATATGTTACATATTAATACAACTACATCAATCGTCACTTTAAATTTAATGAATAAATACACCAATTAAAAGACAGAAACTGCCAGAGTGGGTTAATTTTTTTTTTTTTTACCTTATTATATGTTGACTGCAAGGAATCAACTTTAAATAAAGACCTGTGTAGGTTACAAGTGATGTGATAGAGAAAGATATAAGAAGGGCTGAAATAGCTATATTAATTTCAGACAAAATAAGCCTCAGAACAAGAAATATATGAGCAATAAAGTGGGCATTACAAAATAATAGAAGGGGCAATTCCCCAAGAACATGTTAGCAATCCCAAATGTGTATGTACTTATAAAGTATCAAAACACATGAGGTAAAAACCCCAAGGAGAAATAGACAAATCCACTATCAGTGTTGTAGACTAAAAATACTCTCTGTTGATAATTCATTAATCAAGCAAACAGAAAATCAGTAAGAATATAGATGACCTGAACAACACAATAAATTAACTTGATTTAATTGACACTTACAGAAAACTTTAACAACAACTGAATAAATGTTATTTTCCAACTCATATAAAACATTCACCAAGACAGGACACATTCCAGGCCATAAAACATAATTTAGCAAATTAAAAACATATATGCAAATATACTCGATAACATAATTAAAATGGAAATCAACAGCAAAAATATAACTAAAAAATGCTTTGACATTAAACACCACCCTTCTAATAACCAACAGATGTTTTTAAAATGCCTCAGTAGAAATAAAAAAAATAAAATCTTAAACTAAATGAATATAAAAATACAACTTATCAAAATTTTACTCATAATTTTGTGCAGCAAAAGCAGTGTTTGGGGGAAAAGTATAGCATGAATACTTTGAATACTTGTTAGAAAATAATAAAGATCTAAAATTAATATAACTAAGCATCTACCTTAGAAAAGTAGAGAAACAAGAACAAATTAAGCTTTAAAACCAGCAGAAGTAAAACAATAAAAAAAAAAAAAAACAGAAATCAAAGAAATTTAAAACAGGAAAAAATAGATAAAAATCAACAAAACCAAAGTTTGGACTCCTGAAAAGCTTAATAAAATTGATGAACCTCTAGCCAGGCTAACCAAGTAAAAAGAGAGAAGACACCAATAACTAATATCATAAAGGAAAGACCTAGGACACTGACATACCAAATGCTGGCAAGTATAGGAGCAACAGGAAATCTCATTAACTGCTAGTGGGAATATAAAATGGTAAGACCACTATGGAAAACAATTCGGCAGTTTCTTACAAAACTAAACAACTCTTAACATATGATCCAGTAATTATGCTCCCTGATATTTACACAAAGGGGTTGAAAATGTAGGTCTACACAAATACCTGTAAATGGATATTTATAGAAGTTTCATTCATAATTGCCAAAACTTGGAAGCAAAATAAACTATGATACATTTAGACAATGGAATATTAGTGCTAAAAATAAATGAGCTATCATGAAAAGACACTTGAGGAACCCTGAATGCATATTACTAAGTGAACAAAGAAAATTTGAAAAGCTACATACTATATGATTCCAACTATATGACATTCTGGAAAAGATAACATTATAGAGACAATACAAAGATCAGTGGTGTCCAGGGAGGGAGGAGGAGATAAACATAGGCAGAGCACAGAGGATTTAGGGCAGTAAAATACAAATGATCTTTGCATAATGCAGGGATTAGGGGTTCTAAATCCACAGCAGTTGAAAATCTACAAATAACTTTTGACTCCTTAAAAAGTTAACTATTAAAGTCAACTTAAAAGTTGACCAGAAACTTTATGGATAACATAAACAGTTAACTAACACATATTGTGTATGTTATATGTATTTTATACTGTATTTTTGTAACACAGTAAGCTAGAGAAAAGGAAATATTAAGAAAATTATAAGGAAAAGAAAATACATGTACAGTACTGTACTATATTTATATTTGTCCACTTATATGGACACTCATAATTCAAACTTGAGTTGTTCAAGGGTCAACTAACACTTGGTATATTATAATGATAGATATATGTCATTATGCATTTGTCAAAACCCATAGATTGTACACCAAGAGTGAACCCTAATGTAAATTATGGAGGTTGGGATTATGATGTGTCCAAGTAGATTCATCTAGAATAAAAATGCATCCTCCTGGTAAATGACATTAATAAGGGGGAGGCTGTGGGTGTAGATATACTGAGGTACATGGAAAATCTCTGTACTTTCCTCTCAATTTTAGTGTAAACCTAAAACTGCTCTAAAAAATAAAGTCTTAAAAAAATAAGAAAAAAGGGGAGTTATTAGTACTGATCTTAGGCACACTAAAAAGATTACAAGAGGATACTATGAACAATGCAATACCTATAGCTTGAGACCTTAGATTAGATGAAAATTTCCTTGAAAGACACAAACTGTCAAACTCAAAAAAAAAATTTAATAGGCCTATACCCACTAAAGATATTGAAGCAATAATTAAAAACCTTCTTTAAAAAGAAAGCACCAGGTACAGAGGATTTTGCTGGTAAAATTTTCTAAACATTTAAGGAATAAATAATACCAAATCTCTACAATCTCCTGAAGCTGAGAAAACACTGCCTAACTTATTCTATATAGTCCATAATGCCCTGATACCAAAACAAGAATATGGTATTACATGAAATAAAAGTGACATGGAATTATGTCATGAGCATAGATGCAAAGATCCTCACAAAACATTGGTTGATTCCACTGATTCCATCAATAGTATATACAATTATACACCAGGATCAAACAGGATATATTCCAGGTATGCAAGGCTGTATAAGCGTTAAAATGTTAATCAATATAATCTAAAATATTAACAGGCTAAAAAAGCAAAATCATAAGATCATATTAATTAATAAAACATAATACAGCCCTCATTTATGACATACACACTCAGAAAATTATGAATATGGAAAACTTCCTGGACTGATAAATAATGTTTACAAAAAACCTACAGCTGATATCATCATTACTGTATAGGTGAAACAGAAGATTCTTTTATTCTAAGATCAGAAACAAGGGAAGGCAAGGATATCTATTCCTATTAACACTGTACTGGATTGCTGGATGTCCTAGCTAGTCCAAGATAAGAGGAAGCAAGGAAGGAAGGAAGGAGGGTTAAAAGAATGAAAGGAGGAAACAAAGAAGGGAAGGAGGGAGGAAGGAAGGAAAAGAAAGAGAGGCAGGGGTGGAGGAAGGGAAATAAGAGAAAGACAAATAATGTATGGTCTCACTTATCTGTGGAATCTAAAAACAAAAACAAAAACAAAAAAAAAACCACAAAAACAACAACCAAAAAAATAGATACATAGAAGATATTTTGCTTGTCAGAGGTGAAGGGAGGGGGTGGGGAAATGGGTGAAAAAAAAATGAATATAGTTAAGATCACAGGATATATGGTCACTATACAAAAGTCAATTGTATTACTACATGACAATGAATAACTGAAATTTGAAATTAAAAAATCAATACCAATAAAAATACACCAAAAATTCCTTCTAAATATATCTATCAAAATATGTATAGGATCTGTATGCAGAAAACAACAAAATACCAGGGCACCTGGGTGGCTCAGTCAGTTAAGCATCAGACTCTTGAGCTCTCAGCTTAGGTTGTGAACTCACAATTCATGAGATCCAGCCACACATCAGGCTCTGTACTGATGATGTGGAGTCTGCTTGGGATCCCCTCTCTCCCTCTCTCTCTCTCTGACCCTCCCCCACTGGCACTGTATCTCTGTCTCAAAAAATAAACTTAAAGAAAAATAAAGAAAACAACAAAACGCTCATAAAAGAAATCAAGAAGATCTAAATAAATGGCAAGATATTCCATGTTTATGGATTGGATTGTTCCCAACTTGATCTACAGATTTAATGAATTTACAATAAAAATCCCAAAAAGTCACTTGTAGTAATGAACAAATTTATCCTAAAAGCTAATGTATGCAATTAAAAACAATCACGTAGGCAATTGGGACATCCCAGTTTGGCTTGCAGACAAAGAAATCCAATTGTATTACAAATGAATGAAACATCACTGAAGGGTCTGAGGGAGAAGAAAAAAGTTAACTGATATATTTCTAAAAATGAGTGAGGAGTGATACATAAGAATTGAACTCTAGTTGATAAAGTTATTTCCTGTGAGGGTATGCATTAGCAATCCTAAAACCACTATACATGTATACTGGAATTGAACAAGTAAATGGAAGACAGATTTAGGAAACCAGATTTATCATGATTGGAATGGAGAGTACACAAGCTGGTGAACAAGGCTAGAATTATCCACAGAGTAAAGGATCAGAGTTGAATCCATCGGTATGAACTCAGGTTAAGCTTAATATGGAACTAATGGTGATATGTGTAAATATATGTACAGACACAAATGCACACATACACATATCATATGTACATGAACAGAAGTATAGATATATCACAGACTTTGAGTCTGGAGTTCTCTCTTGTCCAGCAAGAGAGTGGACACAGAATTGAATACAAGAGAGGCTAATGTCTGGGAAGAGACAAGAGCCCCAAGTAAGGGTCCTTGCTCTGTATTTATTAGGATCAGAGGGCTTACAAATGTGATGGACATACAGAAAGAGACAATGAAACAGTGATCATTAATTCAAGCCTGTCATAGAAGGGGGGTTTCGAAGACATGTGGTTAGGGGTTTGGGTCAATTTAAAACAAAATTCTGGGGCGCCTGGGTGGCGCAGTCGGTTAAGCGTCCGACTTCAGCCAGGTCACGATCTCGCGGTCTGTGAGTTCGAGCCCCGCGTCAGGCTCTGGGCTGATGGCTCAGAGCCTGGAGCCTGTTTCCGATTCTGTGTCTCCCTCTCTCTCTGCCCCTCCCCCGTTCATGCTCTGTCTCTCTCTGTCCCAAAAATAAATAAACGTTGAAAAAAATTTTTTTAAAAAATAAATAAATAAATAAAACAAAATCCCAGTGATGAGCATATGGCTGTTTATGGCAGGCACCAGGCACCATGTCTGTTGATCTTAACTTGCTTATGGGATAACACAGATACAGCATACTACCTCAAGTTCAACAATGCACTTTTTTTTTTCTTGCTAATTAGCTCTGGGCAATTTCACCGTGCCGTGGTGGTCTTTCACCCTATTTACCTGTTTACCTATTCTCTGATGCGTTCGTCCTGTGGAAGCAGCTTCCCATTCTATGCTTTTGTTCTAGCTGGGGGGTGCTTTTGTACTGTGGCTGCTTTCTGCTCTAAGCCTTGTTAACCCATTGGTGCAAGCTCAGGGAATTCTTAAACTTATTCCCCACTGAGATATATGTACATACACAGGTTACATACACATATATTTCCTTGCTCTGTCAACTGAGAGGGACTAAAGGCAACAATATGCTCATAGCAATGAACACACAGAGACCATTGGTTTTGAATACCATTTATCAGTAAGAATAACCAGAGCTTCTTAAAGAAATGGCTAATTCTAGGATTGAGAGAGGGAATATACATGAGGATCCCAAAGCATCTTGTACTGTTAGAAAGCAAGAAAGTGCTAAAACAAATAAACAGACAAACAAACAATGATGGAAATATGTAAAAAAAGATATAGAAGCCAACTGAAAAAATTCCCAATGACCAAAGACAGAAGAATATGAGTATAAAAAATATATTTATGAGTCCATAGAGGTATAATAAGTGATTGAATAAATAATAAATGGGTGAGAAAAGACAATTCTGCTGTGCAGAAAATATCCACATAATTTATGTAGATATACTGCCCTCAAAAAGGTACAAGATCACACAACATACTCCTTGAGTATCCTTCAGTGATGGCTACATATAATGATCTATTTTAAAGAGAACATATGGAAAGGGGAGAAAAATGAATTTCTTTACAGTGGAGAAACCTGACAACCAATACCTCTGCCAAACGATCAAGGTCAACCTCAACCTCAGCAGTGATATGTCATGTTGATACTGTGAATCCTTGATATGATATGATAAGAATGACATCTTACCTTTGTGGTCTTCTTCCTTCAAACTATAACCCTAACCTAATAATTGATAAAAAAAAATCGGACAAATCCTAAGAGACATTCTACAAAATACCCAAGTGGTATTCCTCAAAATTCTCAAGATCCTCAAAGCAAGGAAATCCTGAAACCTGTCTTGACCAAGGAGTATCTAAGGAGACATGATAACTGTAAGTAATATAGAGTCATGAATAGAATCTTGGGACAGAGAAAGGAGATTAAGTATAATGTCAGGAAATCCAAATAAAGTATGGACTTTAGTTTATAATATATTAATATTGGTTCATTAGTTGTAACAAATGGAACATAATAAGGGGAAACCTGGGTGCATAATAGGAAAATGGAAAATAATAGGGGAACCTGGGTGCATGGTACATGGGAATTCATATTTGTACTATCTTCACAATTTTTCTTTACATCTAAAACTACTTCACAATAAAAAATATACAAAGAAAAATCATGTGATTTGAGAAAATAATCAGTGACTACTTTTTTTTCCTTTTATTTATTTTTGTTTGTTTTGGCTTGGGACTTAGCAACACATTGTAAATGTATGTATTTTCCCCTTTGTCCATCAAAAACAGGACACCCAAAGATGTTTGTTCTGAAGTTTGGGCTTCATTAGAAAAGAGAAGTATTTATCAGGTTTTTCTGTTTCAGGTGAGTTCCTTATTAAAAGGAACATTAAATAGTGCTCTTGAAAATGGACAACCTTTGCCTATATATAATATAAAACAAAACAAAACAAAAAAAGAAATGAGATAAAGTAAATAAATTAGAAGCTATACATGGCAGTGGGTAATTTTTTAGACTTTGAAGTCACAGTTTATTCACATTTCAACTTTAGAACCTGATGCCTGTATAACACGGGTTAAGTTTGTAAACTCTAAATATTAGCCTCTTTATCTGTAAAATGTAGATAATAATCATACCTTTCTAATAGTCCTTCAAGACATAAACTATCTAAATTACTTGGCATATAAAATGTACTTAATAAATGTTAGTCAATATTACATTATTACCATTAACTCTCTTTTCACAGCCTCTTGGCCTCTTCTAATTTTTAACCACTGTAAAAATACAGTGCACATTCGGGCTACCTGGGTGGCACATTCGGGCTACCTGGGTGGCTCAGTAGGTTGAGCATCTGGCTTCAGCTCAGGTCATGATCTCATGGTTCCTGGGCTTGAGCCCTGTGTCAGGCTCTGTGCTGACATCTCAGAGCCTGGAGCCTTCTTTGGATTCTGTGTCTCCCTCTCTCTCTGCCACTCCCCTGCTCATGTTGCACGTTCTCTCTCTCTCTCTCTCTCTCTCTCTCTCTCTCTCTCTCTCTCAAAAAATAAACATTAAAAAAATTTTAAATATAGATAGTACACATTCTATAAAACATGTTTTTATTAATTTTATGTATATACACATATTTTTGTGTGAATATACTTATACACACATATGTATATACAAATAGTTTATTTTATTTGATTGTTTGACACCAATGCCTTGCTATTTTTGCTTAAGTATACTAAAAACCATTGTCTACACTTTCATGTTGCATATTACTTCTTGATATGGATCATCTATAATTTATTGAGCATTTCTCTTCAGGTGGACATGTAGTTGTCTCCATTTTTAATCTTTTGAATGATGGTACTTTATGTATTTGTACACATTAGTAATAATAATAATAATAATAATAATAATAAATAAGATTTCCATAGTGCTTAATATGTACCTGATACCTTTATAAGTGATTAACAAATATTAAATCATTGAATACAACAACCCCATCTGTAGATATCCTCATCCCCACTTGACAAATATGGAAAAGAAGCACAGGGAGAATATCTAACTTGCCCAAGTTTTAATAGATGTTTCTTCTAACTTTATTTTAATGTCATAACCTATATCTGAGGTTCCTATATCCCCCTGAGCCTATCTGATAAAAATTTTTATATAAAATCATGCATTTGACATTTTAGATACAATTCCTTTTTATGTTTACTTATTTTTGAGAGACAGAGAGCGGGAGAGAGAGAGCAAGAGCATATGAGTGGGGGAGTGGCACAGAGAGAGGGAGACATAGAATCCTAAGCAGCTCCAGGCTCTGTGCTGTCAGTACAGAGCCCGACACAGGGCTCAAACTCACTAACTGTGAGATCATGACCTAAGCTGAAGTTGGACACCCAACTGACTGTACCACCCAGTCGCCCCTCAGATATATTAATATACAGTTATTTGTATCGCCACCATTTATTTTCTTTACTGATAGGATTATTTCACTTTCAAAATTGGTATTATAAATTATTTCATAGATACAAAAAGGAATAAAGATCAACATAATACACATTCATAGGCATATGTCCCAGTTTCAGGCAGACATATGACCAATATTGTTGCCACTTCTTGTGAACCCTTCCTGTTTTCATTCTCTTCCCTAACCCAGATCAAAGTAACTCCTATAGTTAACTTTCTGTTTGTCATTCTTTTTCATGCCTTTATAGTTTTATGAAGATATATGTATCTATAAACTACATGGAGAATTGTCTTGCCAGTTTTTAAGCCATATATAAATATATCATGATGTATATATTGTTTTCCAACTGTCTTTTTATTGCTTCATATTTTGTTTGTAAACTTTATGTGCAAATCAATAGCTCCAGTTTATTCATTTTAATAGCAGTAGGATATTTTGGGTACGTGAACAGAGTACAATTCATTTATCCATTCTCTTGTTGATAAAATTTCAGATTAATTCCAGGATTTTACAATTGAGAAGAATACTATGGATGTTTTTATATATTCCTCCATGTGAATTTTTGACACACTTTATTTCAATACATACATCAGAGGAGAATTCTTGAGTCATGAGGTAAGCACACATCCTGAGCAGACTAAATGAGGGATATAGTAAGCAGAGTTAAGAATGCAGATATTAGAATCAGATTCTCTCATATAAAATTGACACTTACTATGGACTCATGAGACTCATTTTCCTCCCTTATACAGTAGAGATACTAAAACTCGCCTCATGGGACTTCCATGGTCATTAAAGGAGCTAATATATATAAAGCACTTAATATTGCAGCTGGCATATAGAATTATATTGATAATTATTATCACTGTTATTAATATTATTTTGGTTTTTATTAATATAAGTATTAGGAGTTGAAATCATAGTGGTAATGAGAAGTCAATTCAAAGTCAAGTAGTTCATAGAAAAGACTTTGATTTTCTATGAGAATAGGTTAAAAGCAAGAAAAAGGAAGAAACAATTATATTAAAGATGCCACTGACTTTTCAGGAGAAAGAATATGATAGTTTGGAATATGTGCTTGTAATGGAGATTGTAAGAGGTGGTCAGACTCTGGATATATTTGGAAAGTACAAAAGCCAGGATTTGCTGATTTATAGATAAGAGGAAAGTTAGGGAAGATTTTGAAGTGAGTATCCTAAATAGATGGAAGACTATAGAGTTGGCATAATTTAAAATAATGTATGAGTAGGGTTAGGGATAATCCAAGGAGGTCTGTTCTGGATGCATTAAAAATTCAAGTGGCAGGAACAAGAAGATAGCTGAATATTAGCAATTCCTAGTGCTGGTCCAGGCCATATATAATCTACATAAACATAGATATATAGGTTAAAAGAACACTGGTTATTAGAACATTTAAATTGATGAAACACTTGGGCGCCTGGGTGGCTCAGTCGGTTGAGTATATGACTTCGGCTCAGGTCATGATCTCATGGTTTATGAGTTTGAGCCCTGCATCAGGCTCTGTACTGACAGCTCAGAGCCTGGAGCCTGCTTCAGATTTTGTGTCTCCTTCTCTCTCTGCCCCCACCAGGTTCACACTTTGTCTCTTTCTCTCTCTCTCTCAAAAACAAATAAACATTGGAGGAGGGGCCAACATGGCAGAGAAGCAGGGGGATCCAAACTTTCCTCTTCTTTCAAGCAAAGAAGTTAAAGCACAAGGAGTTTGAATCCCAAGATTCTGGGAGGAAAAGAGACAGTTGTGCTTCCAGGGAACTGCCAGGACAACCTAACAGGCTATAGGGCTACTTCAATAAACAAATCAAATCACACCTGGTGGAGGGTCCAAAACATCACTACAAGTAGGGAGATAACCAAAGTCACAACAGAGAGCAAGTAATACTCTCCAAAAAGCATCTCCTAAAGGGTTAGGCCCTGGACAGTGTATGACTCCTCTTTAATATAGTAATGCTTGCAGGTTCAGGGCACATAACAAGCTTTTAAAACACATAAGAGACAGAAAAGTAGTCAAAATGATGAAATGGAAGTATTCTCCTCAAAAGAAATGTCAGGACGAAATGATAGCTAAATAATTGATCAAAACAGATATAAACAATATAACTGAACAAGAATTTAGAATAATAGTCATAAGATTAATTTCTGGGCTTGAAAAAAAGCATAGAAGACAGCAGAGAATCTATTCCTGTAGAGACCAAGGAACTAAAAAATAGTAATGATGAATTGAAAAATGCTATATATGAGGTGCAAATAAAATAGAGGTGGTCACAGCAAGGATTGAAGAGGTAGAAGGGAGAATAGGTGAATTATAAGATAAAATTATGGAAAAAGAAGGAGCTGAGAAAAAGAGATAAAAAATTCTGGATCATGAGGGGAAAATTAGAGAATTAAGTGACTCAATGAAACAGAACAATATCCACATCATAGGAGTTCCAGAAGAAGAACAGAAAGGGGCTGAAGGTGTATTTGAACAAATCATAGCTGAGAACTTCCCCAATCTGGGGACAGAAACAAACATTGAAATCCAGGAGGCACAGAGAACTCCCTTTAGATGTAACTTGAATCGATCTTCTGCATGATATACCATAGTGAAACTGGCAAAATACAAAGATAAAGAGAGAATTCTGAAAGCAGCTAGGAATAAATGGGCCTTAACATACAAGGATAGACACATAATGGTAGTAGCAGACCTATCTACTGAAACATAGCAGGCAACAAAGGAGTGGCAGGAAATTTTCAATGTGATGAACAGGAAAAATAGGCAGCCAAGATCCTTTATCCAGCAAGCCTGTCATTCATAATATAAAGAGAGATAAAGGTCTTCCAAAACAAACAAAAACTGAAGGAATTCATCACCACTAAACCAGCCCTACAAGAGATCCTAAGGGGGACTCTGTGAGTCAAATGCTGCAAGTACCAAAAAGGACATGAAACATCATTACAAGCATGAAACCTACAGATAACACAATGACTCTAAAATCATATCTTTCAATAATAACACTGAATTTAAATGGACTAAATGCTCCAATCAAAAGACACAGGGTATCAGAATTGATAAAACAAAAACAAAAACAAAAACAAGATCCATCTGTTTTCTGTCTACAAAAGACCCATTTTAGACCTGAGGACACCTTCAGATTGAAAGTGAGGGCATGGAGAACCATCTATCATGCTACTAGATACCAAAAGAAAGCTGCAGTAACCATACTTATAGCAGAAAAACTCGATTTTAAACAAAAGGCTGTAACAAGAGATGAAGAAGGGTATTATATAATAAATATGGGCATCTATCCATCAAGAAGAGCTAACTGTTATAATGTCTATGCACCAAATTTGGAGGCACTCAAATATATAAAACAATTAATCACATACATAAGCAATCTTACTGGTAAGAATGTGGTAATTGCAGAGGACTTTAATACTCCACTTACAACAATAGACAGATCATCTAGGCAGAAAATCAGTAAAGAAACAATGGCCCTGAATGATACACTGGACCAGATAGACTTGACAGATATATCCATAACTTTAAATCCTAAAGCAGCAGAATATACATTCTTCTCACATGCACATGGAACATTCTCCAAGATAAATCACATACTGGGTCACAAAACAGCCCTCAATAAATATAAAAGAATTCAGATCATACCATGCACACTTTCAGATCACAATGCTACGAAACTTGAAATCAACCACAGGAAAGAGTTTGGAAAACCTCCAAATGCATGGAGGTGAAAGAACATCCTACTAAAGAATGAATGGGTCAACCAGGCAATTAAAAAAATTAAAAAATATACAGAAACAAATGAAAATGAAAAGACAACAATCTAAACCCTTTGGGATGCAGCAAAGGTAGTCTTAAGAGGAAAATACATTGCAATCCAAGCCTATCTCAAGAAACAGAAAAATCCCAAATACAAAATCTAACAGCATACCTAAAGGAACTGCTTCTAAGTTCTGCTTCTACAGCAGAACAGCAAAGAAACCCCAAATCCAGCAGAAGAAGAGAAATAATACAGATTAGAGCAGAAATAAACAATATAGAATCCAACAACAACAACAACAGAACAGATCAATGAAACTAAGAGCTGGTTTTTGGAAAAAATAAACAAAATTGATAAAACCTCTAGCCAGGCTTTTCAAAAGAAAAGAGAGAGGACCCAAATAGATAAAATCACAAATGAAAATGGATTTATTACAACCAAACCCTGAGAAATACAACCAATTATGAGAGAATACTATGAAATACATGCCAACAAACTGGACAACTTGGAAGAAATGGACAAAGTCCTAAACACCCACACACTACCAAACTCAAATGGGAAGAAATAGAAAATTTGAACAGATTCCTAACTGGTAAAGAAACTGAATCATTTATCAAAAATCTCCCAACAAATAAGAGTCCTGGACCAGATGGCTTCCCTGGGGAATTCTACCAGACATTTAAAGCAAAGTTAATACCTATCCTTCTCAAGCTGTTCCAAAAAATATAAATGGAAAGAAAACTTCTGGACACATTCTATGAAGTTAGCATTACTTTGATTCCCAAACCAGACAGAGACCCCAGAAAAAAAAAGGAGAACTACAGCCAAATATCCTTGATGAACATGGATGCAAAAATTTTCAAGAAGATACTAGCAAATTGAATTCAACAACATATATAAAGAATTATTCATCATGATCAAGTGGGATTCATTCCTGAGCTACAGGTCTGTTTCAATATTCGCAAATCAATCAATGTGATACATCACATTAATAAAAGAAAGGATAAGAGCCATACGGCCCTGTCAGTAGATGCTGAAAAGCATTTGACAAAATAGAGCATCCTTTCTTAATAAAAACCCTCAAGAAAGTAGGGATAGAAGGAACATACCTAAACATCATAACATAATAAAAGCCATATATGAAAAGCCCACAGCTAGTATCATCCTCAGTGGGGAAAAACTGAGAGCTTTCCCCCTGAGATCAGGAACTTGACAGGGATGTCCACTCTCACCACTGTTGTTTAACATAGGGTTGGAAGTCCTAGCATCAGCAATCAGACAACAAAAGGAAATCAAAGGTATCAAAATTGGCAAAGAGGACATCAAACTTTCACTTTTTGCAGATGACATGATACTCTACGTGGAAAACCTAAAAGACTCCACCAAAAGAATGCTAGAACTGATACATGAATTCAGCAAAGTCACAGCGTAAAAAAATCAATGTACAGAAATCAGTTGCATTTTTATACACCAATTATGAAGCAACAGAAAGAGAAATAAAGAAACTGATCCCGTTTACAACTGCACCACGAACCATAAAATAGCTAGGAATAAATCTAACCAAAGATGTAAAAGATCTATATGCTGAGAACTATAGAAAGTTTATGAAGGAACTGAAGCAGACACAAAGAAATAGAAAAACATTCCATGCTCATAGACTGGAAGAATAAATGTTGTTAAAATGTCAGTACTATCCCAAGCAATCTATACATTTAATCCAATCCCAATAAAAATTGCACCAGCATTCTTCTTGAAGCTAGAACAAAAAATCCTATAGTTTGTATGGAACCACAAATGACCCCGAATAGCCAAAGTAATACTGAAGAAGAAAACCAAAGTGGGAGGCATCACAATCCCAGACTTTGCCTCTACTACAAAGCTGTAATCATCAAGACAGTATAATATTGGCACAAAAAAAGACATAAATCAATGGAATATAATAGAGAACCCATAATTGGACCCACAAATGAATGGCCAACTAATCTCTTACAAAGCAGAAAAGAGTATCTAATAGAAAAATGACAGTCTCTTTAGCAAATGGTACTGGGAGAACTGGACAGCAACATGTAGAAGAATAAAACTAGACCACTTTCTTACACTGTACACAAAAATAAACTCAAAATGGATGAAAGACATCAATGTGAGATAGGAAACTATCAAAACCCTAGAGGAGAAAGCAGGCAACAACCTCTTTGACCTCAGCTGCAGCAATTTCTTACTCAACAAGTCTCTGAAGGCAAGGGAAATAAAAGCAAAATGAACTATTGGGACCTCATCAAGATAAAAAGCTTCTGCACAATGAAGGAAACAATCAACAAAACTAAAAGGCAACTGATGGAATGGGAAAAGATATTTGCAAATGACATATCAGATAAAGGGCTAGTATCTAAATCTATAAAGAACTCACCAAAGTCCACACCTGAAAAACAAATAATCCTGTGAAGAAATGGGCAGAAGACATGAATATACACCTTTCTAAAAAAGACATCAGATGGCCAGCAGACACATGAAATTATGCTCAACGTCACTTATCATCAGGGAAATACAAATCAAAGCCACACTGAGATACTACCTCACACCACTCAGAGTGGCTAACATGAACAAATCAGGAAATTATAGATGCTGGCAAGGATGTGGAGAAACAGGAACCCTCCTGCACTGTTGGCGGAAATGCAAACTGGTGGAGCCACTCTGGAAAACAGTGTGGAGGTTCCTCAAAAAATTAAAAATAGAACTACCCAATGACCCATCAATAGCACTGCTAGGAATTTACCCAGCGGTTACAGGAGTGCTGATGCATAGGGGCACATGTAACCCTATGTTTATAGCAGAGCTTTCAACAATAGCAAAATTATGGAAAGAACCTGAATATCCATCAACTGATGAATGGATAAAGAAGATATGGTTTATATATACAATGGAATTCAACTTGGCACTGAGAAAGAATAAAATCATGCCATTTGCAGCAACATGGATGGAACTGGAGGGTATTATGCTAAGTGAAATAAGTCAGAGAAAGACATATCATATGCTTTCACTCATAGGTAGATCTTGAGAAACTTGACAGAAGACCATGGAGGAAGGGTAGGAGGGAAAATAGTCATAAAGAGAAGGGGAGGGAGGCAAACCATAAGAGACTCTTAAATACAGAGAACAAACTGACGGTTGATGAGGCGGGGGAGAGGGTAAAGTGGGTGATGGGCATTAAGGAGGGCACTTGTTGTGATGAGCAACTGGGTGTTGTATGTAAGCCAATTTGACAATAAACTATATTTAAAAAAACAAATAAACTTTAAAAAATAATAAAATAAATTGATGAAACACTAAAGAAAGATGGCTCTTAAACTTACAGCCAGCATACCCACATTATATACTGGAGTAATAAAAAGAGGAACTAGAAAGGAGACTGAGAAGGCAACCAGAATAAAGGAGGAAACCTGAGACAGTGTGGTATCCTGCAAGTTAAGTAAGGAAAAGGTTTTTCAGTAAGAAAAGTGGCCACCAATGTTAGATTTAGTTCACAGGTGAAGTAAGAAGCATGAGAATGGACGAGTAGATTTACTGGTTGAGTAGATTTACAGGGAAGTTACTGGTGAAAAACCAATACATTTGGTGGAGTGGTGAGAATGGATACGTGACCTATGTGGGTTTAAATAAGTACTGAAATTAGAGGCAGTGAGGAGAAAACATTCTTTCCAAGAGTTTTTGTCTGAAGTGAAGTAATAAACTGTTTGATAATATTTCTAGGATTTGTTATTATTGTTTTTACTTGTTTTTGTTAGTGTCACATGGTCTTTGTAAGGACATTCAGTCTGTCACACTGTCAAAAACAAAAGCCACTAATATTGATTATATATGTTCTGCCTTTGATCTTAATACCACTTCATAACTATTTACTTTCTTGGTCTTTTCAGGAAATATGCAGTCAGAGGACCCAACTATCCTGCTTTTATCTTTCATTTATTTTTAATGTATGTTTTCTCTGTATTTTTAAAATTGGCTTTTTTTCTCTAATATTTTGAAACCATTTTCCTAATTCATTTTCAATATTGTTTTTCCCATAAATGAATCCAAATCTGCCTATTTTTCTTAGTAAAGTTAACCATAGCTCAGAGACTTCAAAATTCAGTAATCTCATTTCTCCATATCATTTATTTAAAATGGTTTTAATATCAACTTATTTATTAATTCAGTAATTGTCTTCAAGGTGAACATTTTACATTTCGAAGAGAATTTTTCAATATTGGGAAAAGGGTGAATTTCTCTCACTTCTCTTCCTTCCTTCCTTCCTTTTCTTCCTTTTACTTGGAGAGATCATTAAAATATAGATTACTCAGTTTCTCCCACAGCTTCTGATTCAGTATATATGGAGTAAGGATGAACAATGTGCATTTCTAGTAAGTTCCTAAGATATTCTAATTGTGCTAGTCTATTAACTACACTTTTAAAAGTACAGTGCAAAAGATTATCATCTGTAAAATTCTTATTTTTGTAATTTATTGTCTTTTTTGATTACATTCATCATTAACTTTAATAAATATTTTGAATGTAGTATGTAAGTTTGGTTATACACTTATAGAAGTGTAAATATACACACATAAAATATGCATATCATAAATCATATGTACATATTTAATTTGAAAAAAATTAATTTTTACTGAAATTTTCATAAGCTTTTAAATATTTTTGCTTTTCATGAGCTTTTGCTGAGAGAGAGGGTTTAAACTTTTTTCTTACCAATATTGTGTTTTTGTCAATTTCACATGCCATTTTCTATTATTGTAATTTATTTCAAAGTTAGTTTCATAGGTTGATAAAGTCTAATGTTTGCTGAGTAGATTATGACTTCTCTCAACATAAAATATTTATTTGTCCTTTTTAATATTTCACCTTGCCATTTGCAATAACATGGGTGGACCTAAATGGTATTATGCTAAGGTACATTAGTCAGACACAGAAAGACAAATACCATATGATTTCTACTTATATGTGGAATCTAAAAAAATGAAACATGCAAAAAAATGGAACCAGAATTCTAAATAGAGAATAAACTGGTACTTTTATTCAGTTTGCATAAAAAGTGAGGTGAGGTGGGTAGGGAATTGGCAAAATAGGAAAAGGGGATTAAAAGGTATAAACTTTCATTTATAAAATAAATAAGTCACAAAAATGAAAACAACAGGATAGGGAATATAGTCAGTAATGTTGCAATATTGTTGTATGGTGACAGATGGTAACTACACTTATTGTGGTGAGCATAGCATAATGTATAGAAATGTCAAATCACTCTTGTACACCTAAAACTAATATAACACTGTATGTCAACTATATTCTGATTTTAAAAAAAATTTAATGTTTATTTATTTTTGAGAGAGAGACGGAGGATGAGTGGGTGAGGGGCACAGAGAGAGGGAGACACAGAACTTGAAGCAGGCTCCAGGTTCTAAGCTGTCAGCACAGTGCCTGATGTGGGGCTCGAACCCACAAACCACAAGATCATGACCTGAGCCAAAGTTGTATGCTCAACCAACTGAGCCACCCAGGCGTCCCTGTACTCTGGCATTTTTAAAGCATGTATGTTTAAGTATAATCAATGTGTGATGACATGTCAAGCTTGTGGAGATTTACATTCCACTTTCACGTTAAGTATTTACCACTGGATACAGGAACAAACAAAAAGATTTCACCTTGGCTTCTACTGCCTGCTAGTCATATTTATGCATCTGCCCTCTTTTTTTTTAATTTCTGCCTGGTATATATTTTTCTGGTTCTGTATTCTTAACCGTTCTGGGTCATTTCGTTTGTTTTATAATCCTTATACATAGAATTTGGCTGAATTTTTACCTGTTGTTTTTTTAATTTTATTTTTAACCTTTCTTAAAAGTCTCAGAATGTAGTATGAAAATATAACCAGTTCGCACATGATCTTTGAAATTATTTTTGATAACTCTTTTCTCTTACTTTTTCATGTTATTCTTCCATTCCCTCTCATAGTTATTTGAATTGTTTGAGATGTCTTTTTCTTAAGTCTCTCTCTCCCTTCCTCTTTCTCTTTTTCCCTCTCAAAGCTCTATATATCTATTCCTATTCTTTGACTTATACATTAAGAACATATTTAAGTTTACATGCTTTCAATACTTTGAATTCATAACTATAAACTACAGCATCATTTTGCTCCATATCCTCCACTCTACCATCTACTTCTTTGTCATAAATAGTAATATATAATTGTTTTTAAGGCTTTAGTCTATGGTACAATTGATAATCTTACATTTATTTTCATGATATTTTCTTACCATTACTTCTTATAAAATATATATTTTGGCTTAGTTTTTTTCATCTGTTTCAATCACACTCCTTTAAACATTTTAACTCAATTTGGTTTTGAAACAATGATTCTACATCCATTATGAACTAGCATTCTAGAGTGGGGCAAAATATAGAACTAATAACCACTTGAACATGTCTGAGTATATGATAATCTTTTGTGTTTTCTTTAGTTAATTTTTTCAAATGTTTATTTATTATGACAGAGAGAAGGAGAGAGAGTACAAGACGGGGAGGGACAGAGAGAGAGGGAGAGAGAGCCCAATGTGGGGCTTGATGTCATAAATCATGAGATCGTGACCTGAGCTGAAATCAAGAGTCAGACGCTTAACCAACTGGGCCACCTAGGTGCCCCTCCTGAGATTTATTTGTTTTACATTTTCAATATCATTCTACTTTCCTTGGGATTTTTGAGTTTGGAACTACTTCCCCTAGTGTTGACTCCTTCCATTTATATTTGTAATCCAGTGTTAACACATAAGCCATATTACTTATAATAATTATTATTTTGTCTTGATTTTGTGGCTATATATATATATATATATATATATATGCATCAGTACATAAAGTCTACTAATTATAAACACAGAGCACAGTTAACCCACTCCATTTTACATATGTAGGTACCTGTACAACTACCACTCAGATAAATATTTACAACATATTTTCAAAACTCCAGATATTTCCTACATGCTCCTTGCCTTACATATCCTGTTGAAGAAAACACTATTATCACCTTTGTCAACATAGATTATTTCTGTCTATTCCTGAACTAAATACAAACTGAATAAATATATATTTTATACCTAGTTTCTTTCACTCAACAAAATGTCTGTATGATTTACCCATGTGGCAGTTGTCAATTCTTTTTCAGTTGTGTGTAGCGTTCTGTTGCACATACCCACAAGTTTCAATCCATTCTTCTATTGATAGAGTTAGAGGAGGATTTCCATGTTGCTGGGATCCCAATCACTAAGAAGGAAATGCTACCTAAGTGGCTTTCGTATCTCTGAGTGGGCATTTTGTTGCACTCAAGAGTGAAAAATTATTTTGGGGTGACAAGGTGGGGAACTAGAAGCTCAAAGAAAATTGCCAGTCATGTCTTTCTGGCATCACAATGTCTATTCAGAACCCCACAATGGAAAATTTTATGAGGGAGCCAGCTGGCACAGTAACTTTGTCATTTGCAGAGCCCCAGCTTCAACATCCTAAAGCATAGCATGGTAGGTTGGGTTTTATGTTGAAACAGAAGATTTTAATAACCAGCACTGATGTCAGCGGCCTGCTTCTAGCCATTGTTGGGGAGAGACAAGAAGTGGGGTTGAACAAGCTTGTTTCCTTATCTTATGGTGACTGTAAGCTATCTATCTATGGGTCTATCTATTGATCTATT
Organism: Herpailurus yagouaroundi; assembly: GCF_014898765.1. Taxonomy (NCBI): domain Eukaryota; kingdom Metazoa; phylum Chordata; class Mammalia; order Carnivora; family Felidae; genus Herpailurus; species Herpailurus yagouaroundi. The sequence continues at coordinate 70,630,149 of NW_024412376.1, forward strand.
ATTTTAAAGAATGAGAGAGAACACAAATGGAGGAGAGGAGCAGAGGAAGAGAGAGTTAGAATCTTAAGTAGGGTTCACACTCCACTGAGCCATTTAGGCGCCTTTGTAAGCTATTTAAATGTCTTTCCTAATATCTTGTTTATCAGTACAACTGTCTCAGAGAAGAGAATTTCATCCTTCTATCTCCCTTTATTCTTCCTCTATGGATGCCTCATGAAAAAATATGTCAAAACGTTGGGGCGCCTGGGTGGCGCAGTCGGTTAAGCGTCCGACTTCAGCCAGGTCACGATCTCGCGGTCCGGGAGTTCGAGCCCCGCGTCGGGCTCTGGGCTGATGGCTCAGAGCCTGGAGCCTGTTTCTGATTCTGTGTCTCCCTCTCTCTCTGCCCCTCCCCCGTTCATGCTCTGTCTCTCTCTGTCCCAAAAATAAATAAACGTTGAAAAAAATTAAAAAAAAATATGTCAAAATGTGCTCTTCTATTTTCTTGAGCCCCAAAATTCATATTACAACATTTCCCAGTAAGGTCAAGGACTTTGTTTAGAATCTAGGTGTGGTTTTTACCTGGAAGACAAATGCCATTGCTAACTTCTGTTCAGTGTTAATAGAAGAAGAATGGTTTGACTAACATTCTGATTAAATTGCTGATCTCTTTCTTGCTTTAATTGATGACTTCTGAATTCAAAAATTTCAGGGTATCCTTTGAAGAAAATCTCTTATTTTAGTTTTTTGTACTTAAACTACACCATTTTCCATGATCTTTTATTTACTGTAATATGCAATTCCCTTGAAATCAACCATCTTGTCTTTTCAGTACCTTTATGAATATGCTCATATATGTATTAACATATTAATAAATTTTAGTAGGAAGGAGAAGTAGATAGTTTGATTCAGATAATCATCTTGATGCATTTTCACTTTTCCTTAACTTCAAACCATAAATTATCTTGTAGCTATATAGTTTTTCCAAATCAACAGCTAGGTGAGCAGACTCTGACAATTAGAGTGTAGGGATAAGATAACACAAAGATACTTGAAGCATGGGATACTGTAGATAATGTTGGGTAAGTTGGGTTCTTGTTGGAAATAAAAGGTTACACTTAAAGATTATAAATTAAACAAAAATAAACTTCTGGGAATAAAATAAACCTGTTTTCAGCTATATTTTTAACTGCGTAGGGCTTCTCATGCTTTGGAGTGATTTTTATGCAAGACTTTCAAACCTACATTTCATAAAAGAGATGGTCTTACATAGGATTTCAAAGGATAGAAAGAGTAACCAAAAAAAGATTAATGATTTTCTTCACAGAAAAAAAAAAAAAAAACTTGATAATTTAGATTTGGATAGCACTAAACCAGTGGTTCTCAAATTTCATGCAATAGATTAACTTGGAGGGCTTGTTAATACACAAATTGTTGGAAACCTATCCTGGGTTTCCCATTCCAGTCTGGCATTTGGAGCAGCACTGAAGGCCTGCCTTTCTGAAAAGTTCCCTGGTAATACTGATGCTGCTACGCAGGGACTCCAGGTTGAAAACCCACTGCTGTAAAAAGATATTGCAAAATACATAATGTATCAAATAGAAAGATAATCATTATATATAACTAAAATTGTGTAAGGCAGATTCTGTATACTCTGAAATGTGTTAGCTGTAATTTAATCAGTCTTAATATAACCTAGATGTACACCTATGTGCCTGTTCTCAAATTCTACAAACCTATCACCTCAGGGTCACTCCCTGTTGACCTTTTTAAATTCTGACCTGTAGAAAGCATCTGAGGGAGATCAAATGACATAGTGAGTACATTGAATAATGAAAACAACACAAACCATGCACTCTATAATATAGTAAACAAAATATTTTATACATATACAACAATTTTACTTATATATTTTTCTGTGCCTAGAATCATCATTATTTATAAGGTCCATGCATATGCCACTGCTGAGAGTCTATAAATAAAGAGGAAAACTTAGAAAGTACATGCAGAATGCAAACAGCAGCCTTGAGAACAGTGAACATTAATTCAAAGTGTCTGCAAAGAAGTAGAGTATTAATAGTTTTATAAATATAAGTATTTTTTTCATAATGGAAATATTTTTCACTTTACTATCAATATGGAGATATATATATATGTGTGTATATATATATATATATATATATATATATATATATATATTTTACACTAAGAATGTCCATGATTACCTATGATTGCTTAGAGAGAAATGTTTTAAAACCTACTTGTGGAACAAATCAGGTTAATTCATAGCAATCCTCAAGGTCTGCCTATAGGGCTACACAAAACTATCAGAAGATATTTATCTATGACAACTTGGGTGTGGTTACATGACTATCCAATGACCAGAGAAGGAGAGAATCCTCAGGTTTAGAGAACAGTTTTATGTCAGGAGGAGGAAGGAGCAAAGCAAGGGCTGAGGAGGAGAATTCGAGAATGAGTGGTAACTTGTAACCGGGTGGCCTTAGGTAGGGAGTAGTGTTATTTAGTAATAAGCATTGCTTGAGAAATGAACAGCTCCTCTACTCTCCTGGAACGAAGGAATCAGAAGATATTAATAGAAATTATCATCATTTCTTTTAACAAAGGATGTCACCAATAATGAAATTATTTTGTGCCTCTGTCAATCCCAGAAAAAAAAAAAAAGAAAAAGAAAAAGAAAAAGAAAAAGAAAACAACAGGAAGATGTGAAATGTATCAGTGAAATAAATCTATTTTTCTTTAAGTACAAAGTCTTACCAACAGCAAAATGTGTTCTTCTTACTTTTTTTTTTTTCCTCCAGGAGAAACGGAATGTGGCTTTAATAAAGTAACTTACAAAAAAAAATGTGGAAGGCCTCAGTACTCAGTGGTGAGAATATTGAGAACTGTCAAAGGGTGAGACTGATTAATCATAGCCCGGGGAAAGAGGGCCTAACAACCCTATCACATCCTTATGCATCTTATCATCCCAACAGCTGACCTCTCTAATTAGAGGTGAAACAGAGGGAAGATGGTGGCTTAGGAGGACGCTGAGCTCACTGCATCCTGCGGATCACTTCGATTCCACCCACACCTGCCTAAATAACCCAGAAAATCGCCAGAAGACTAGCAGAACAGATTCTCCGGAGCCAAGCATAGACTAGAGGCCCAGGGAAGAGGGTAGGAAGGGCAGAGAGGTGGTGCGTGCTACAGGGACTGGTGGGAGGGAGCAGGGGCGGAGGGGCACCCCGCCAGCCAAGCAGAGGCCCCGAGTCTGGCTTGCAAAAGCAGAAGGGCCAGAAGGAGTGTGTTCTGACAGCAAGCGGGACTTAACATCTGGAAGGTTGTAAGTTAACAGCTCTGCTCAGAGAACAGGAGGGCTGGAGGACAATGGACAACGGGAGGGAGAGTTGTTGAGCCCGGGATGACAGAGCTCAGCTTGGCGGGGAACAAAGGTGCTCGCCAGCGCCATCTCCCTCGCCCATCCCCCAGCCAAAATCCCAAAGGGAACCTATTCCTGCCAGGGAACTTGCTTGCACCGCGCAAACACCCAATGCTGTGCTTCTGCGGACCCATCCCTCTGGTGGCAGCTCTGACTCCCTCCCGGTGCAGCAGGGCCCCTCCCAAGCAGATCTCTGAAAGAAAAGGGAGATGGAAAAGCAAGCTGAGCCTCCCCCTCCCGCCCCTGTGCACCTTGCCAATCCAGACCAGCTAATACCCCAGATCCCCAGCACCACAAGCCTGGCAGTGTCCAAGTAGCCCAGACGGGCCACGCCACCCCACAGTGAACCCGGCCCCTAGGAGAGGGGAAGAGAAGGTACACACTGGTCTGACTGTGGCCCCAGCGGTGGGCTGGGGGCAGACATCAGGTCTGACTACAGCCCGCCCACCAACGCAAGTTATTCCAGACAGCACAGGGGAAGTGCCTGGCAGTTCTGTACCACTCCAGGGACTATCCAAAATGATTAAACGGAAGAATTCCCCTCAAAAAAACCTCCAGGAAATAACGACAACTAACTAACTGATCAAAAACGATTTAAATATAAGAGAAAGTGAATTTAGAATAAGAGTCATAAAATTAATCGATGGGCTTGAAAACAGTATAAAGGACAGCAGAGAATCTATTGCTACAGAGATCAAGGGACTAAGGAACAGCCAGGAGGAGTTAAAAAATGCTATTAATGAGCTGCAAAATAAAATGGAGACGACCACAGCTTGGATTGAAGAGGCAGAGGAGAGAATAGGTGAACTAGAAGATAAAATTATGGAAAAAGAAGAAGCTGAGAAAAACAGAAAATCCAGGAGTGTGAGGGGAAAATTAGAGAACTAAGTGATGCACTAAAGAGAAATAATCTACGCATAATTGGTATTCCAGAGGAGGAAGAGAGAGGGAAAGGTGCTGGAGGTGTACTTGAAGAAATAGCTGAGAACTTCCCTGATCTGGGGAAGGAAAAAGGCACTAAAATCCAAGAGGCAGAGAACTCCCTTCAGATGAAACTTGAATTGATCTGCACGACATACATGCGGAAACTGGCAAAATACAAGGATAAAGAGACAATTCTGAAAGCAGCTAGGGATAAACGTGCTCTAACATAAAAAGGGAGATGTATAAGACTTGTGACCAATCTCTCTACTGAAACTTGGCAGGCCAGAAAGGAATGGCAGGAAATCTTCAAAGTGATGAACAGAAAAAATATGCAGTCAAGAATCCTCTATCCAGCAAATCTGTCATTTAGAATAGAAGGAGAGATAAAGGTCTTCCCAAACAAACAAAAACTGAAGGAATTCGTCACCACTAAACCAGCCCTACAAGAGATCCTAAGGGGGATCCTGTGAGACAAAGTATCAGAGACATCGCTTCAAGCATAAAACATACAGACATCACAATGACTCTAAACCAGTATCTTTCTATAATAACACAATGTAAATGGACTAAATGCACCAAGCAAAAGACATAGGGTATCAGAATGGATTAAAAAAAAACAAAAAAAACAAAACCCAAGACCCATCTATTTGCTGTCTACAAGAGACTCATTTTAGACCTGAGGACACCTTCAGATTGAAAGTGAGGCGATGGAGAACTATTTATCATGCTACTGGAAGTCAAAAGAAAGCTGGAGTAGCCATACTTATATCAGACAAACTAGACTCTAAATTAAAGGCTGTAACAAGAGATGAAGGACATTATATAATCATTACAGAGTCTATCCATCAAGAATAACTAACAGTTATAAATGTCCATGTGCTGAATACGGGAGACCCCAAATATATAAAACAATTACTCACAAACATAAGCAACCTTGTTGATAAGAATGTCATAATTGCAGGGGACTTTAATACCCCACTTACAACAATGGATAGATCATCTAGACACATGGTCAATAAAGAAACAAAGGCCCTGAATGATACATTGGATCAGATGGACTTGACAGATATATTTAGAACTCTGCATCCCAAAGCAACAGAATATCCTTTCTTCTCGAGTGCACATGGAACATTCTCCAAGATAGGTCACATAATGGTCACAAAACAGCCCTTCATAAATATACAAGAATTGAGATCATACCATGCATACTTTCAGACGACAATGCTATGAAGCTTGAAATCAACCACAGGAAAAAGTCTGGAAAACCTCCAAAAGCATGGAGGTGAAAGAACACCCTACTAAAGAATGGATGGGTCAACCAGGAAATTAGAGAAGAAATTTAAAAATATATGGAAACAAATGAAAATGAAAATACAACAATCCAAACGCTTTGGGATGCAGTGAAGGCAGTCCTGAGAGGAAAATACATTGCAATCCAGGCCTATCTCCAGAAACAAGAAAAATCCCAAAAACAAAATCTAACAGCACACCTAAAGGAAACAGAGCAGAGCAGCAAAGACACCCGAAACCCAGCAGAAGAAGAGAAATAATAAAGATCAGAGCAGAAATAAACAATATAGAATCTAAAAAAACTGTAGAGCAGATCAACGAAACCAAGAGTTGGTTTTTTGAAAAAATAAACAAAATTGATAAGCCTCAAGCCAGGCTTCTCAAAAAGAAAAGGGAGAGGATCAAAATAGATAAAATCATGAATGAAAATGGAATTATGACAACCAATCCCTCAGATATACAAGCAATTATCAGGGAATACGATGAAAAATTATATGCCAACAAACTGGACAACCTGGAAGAAATGGACAAATTCCTGAACACCCACACTCTTCCAAAACTCAAACTGGAGGAAATAGAAAGCTTGAACAGACCCATCACCAGCGAAGAAATTGAATAAGTTATCAAAAATCTCCCAACAAATAAGAGTCCAGGACCAGATGGCTTCCCAGGGGAGTTCTACCAGACGTTTAAAGCAGAGATAATACCTATCCTTCCCAAGCTACTCCAAAAAATAGAAAGGGAAGGAAAACTTCCAGACTCATTCTATGAAGCCAGTATTACTTTGATTCCTAAACCAGACAGACACCCAATAAAAAAAGAGAACTACAGGCCAATATCCCTGATGAATATGGATGCAAAAATTGTCAACAAAATACTAGCAAATTGAATTCAACAGCTTATAAAAAAGAATTATTCACCATGATCAAGTGGGATTCATTCCTGGGATGCAGGGCTGGTTCAACATTGGCAAATCAATCAACGTGATACATCACATTAATAAAAGAAAAGATAAGAACCATATGATCCTATCAATCGATGCAGAAAAAGCATTTGACAAAATTCAGCATCCTTTCTTAATAAAAACCCTCGAGAAAGTAGGGACAGAAGGAACATACTTAAAGATCATAAAAGCCATTTATGAAAAGCCCTCAGCTTTTCATCCTCAATGGGGAAAAACTGAGAGCTTTCCCCCTGAGATCAGGAACTCGACAGGGATGTCCACTCTCACCGCTGTTGTTTAACATAGTGTTGGAAGTGCTAGCATCAGCAATCAGACAACAAAAGGAAATCAAAGGCATCAAAATTGGCAAAGATGAAGTCAAGCTTTCGATTTTTGCAGATGACATGATATTATACATGGAAAATCCAACAGACTCCACCAAAAGTCTGCTAGAACTGATACGTGAATTCAGCAAAGTTGCAGGATACAAAATCAATGTACAGAAATCAGTTGCATTCTTATACACTAATAATGAAGTAACAGAAAGACAAATAAGGAAACTGATCCCATTCACAATTGCATCAAGAAGCATAAAATACCTAGGAATAAATCTAACCAAAGATGTAAAGGATCTGTATGCTGAAAACTATAGAAAGCTTATGAAGGTAATTTAAGAAGATATAAAGAAATGGAAAAACATTCCATTCTCATGGGTTGGAAGAATAAATATTGTTAAAATGTCAATACTACCCAAAGCTATGTACACATTCAATGCAATCCCAATCAAAATTGCACCAGCATTCTTCTCAAAGCTAGAACAAGCAATCCTAAAATTCATATGGAAGCACTAAAGGCCCTGAAGAGCCAAAGTAATTTTGAAGAAGAAGACCAAAGCAGGAGGCATCACCATCCCAGACTTTAGCCTCTACTACAAAGCTGTCATCATCAAGACAGCATGGTATTGGCACAAAAACAGACCAATGGAATAGAATAGAAACCCCAGAACTAGACCCACAAACATATGGCCAACTCATCTTTGACAAAGCAGGAAAGAACATCCAATGGAAAAAAGATAGTCTCTTTAACAAATGGTGCTGGGAGAACTGGACAGCAATATGCAGAAGAATGAAACTAGACCACTTTATTACACCATTCACAAAAATAAACTCAAAATGGATAAAGGACCTGAATGTGAGACAGGAAACCATCAAAACCCTAGAGGAGAAAGCAGGAAAAGACCTCTCTGACCTCAGCCGCAGCAATTTATTACTTGACACATCCCCAAAGGCAAGGGAATTAAAAGCAAAAGTGAATTACTGGGACCTTATGAAGATCAAAAGCTTCTGCACAGCAAAGGCAACAACCAACAAAACTAAAAGGCAACCAACGGAATGGGAAAAGATATTTGCAAATGACATATCGGACAAAGGGCTAGTATCCAAAATCTATAAAGAGCTCACCAAAGTCCACACCCGAAAAACAAATAATCCAGTGAAGAAATGGGCAGAAAACATGAATAGACACTTCTCTAAAGAAGACATCTGGATGGCCAACAGGCACATGAAAAGATGTTCAACGTCGCTCCTCATCAGGGAAATACAAATCAAAACCACACTCAGATATCACCTCACGCCAGTCAGAGTGGCCAAAATGAACAAATCAGGAGACTATAGATGCTGGAGAGGATGTGGAGAAACGGGAACCCTCTTGCACTGCTGGTGGGAATGCAAACTGGTACAGCCACTCTGGAAAACTGTGGAGGTTCCTCAAAAAATTAAAAATAGACCTACCCTATGACCCAGAAGCAGCACTACTAGAAATTTACCCAAGGGATATAGGAGTACTGATGCATAGGGGCACTTGTACCCCAATGTTTATAGTAGCACTCTCAACAATAGCCAAATTATGGAAAGAGCCTAAATGTCCATCAACTGATGAATAGATAAAGAAATTGTGGTTTACATACACAATGGGGTACTACAGGGCAATGAGAAAGAACGAAATATGGCCCTTTGTAGCAACATGGATGGAACTGGAGAGTGTGATGCTAAGTGAAATAAGCCATACAGAGAACGACAGATACCATATGTTTTCACTCTTATGTGGATCCTGAGAAATTTAACAGAAACCCATGGGGGAGGGAAAGGAAAAAAAAATAGAGGTTAGAGTGGGAGAGAGCCAAAGCATAAGAGACTCTTAAAAAACTAAGAACAAACTGAGGGTTGATGGGGGGTGGGAGGGAGGGGAGGGTGGGTGATGGGTATTGAGGAGGGCATCTTTTGGGATGAGCACTGGGTGTTGTATGGAAACCAATTTGACAATAAATTTCATATATTAAAAAAAATAATTAGAAGTGAAACACGGTCATGACAATTAGTTTTTAATGGAGACCACATGAAATGTAAAGCAACTTTGCTACAGGAAAAGAAGTGAGAATGTTTAAAGAACATGGTATCTTCCTATGGGAGAGGTGGAATTTTCCCAAGGGAAGGCAATAGGCCTGGCAGTGGAAGAGAAGGAAGGAAATTGGTGGGGAATGAGAGTGAGGTGAGGAATGGAAGGAGGAAATGCTCAGGGACTTCTTCACTGTGAAAGTACAGACATTTAAAAAGGGATCAGTCTCTCTATAGATGTAAATGAAATTCCAAGATACCTAGTAATAAACTATCATTCTTACATGAGAATTTTTTAGGAAAGAAACTTGAAGTTAGTTCCTGGGAAGCTGAGGGAAAAGGTGGACTACAGGAAGGGAAGCAAATACACTCAATTCTCCCAGCTACAGAGACCCAAGAGGGAACCCTGTGTCCCCATTATTATTACATTGTGGTCATTAAAAGCAGGAAGACTGAAAAATACCCATTTAAAATATTCCATGGTGTTAGGGGAGTGTTCTTTGAGGGAAAAAAATCATGAGAAATAGTAAGTGAAAATCTTTTGATTGTCCCAAAAGGCATCCAATGGTTTCCCTTGAGTAGGGCCTCATAAAATTCCTCGGAGAAATAAATGGAGTTTTGCAAGATGTAAGTGTGTGAGTGTGCATGTGTCTTGCATTTTTTTCCTGAACCTGGGCATACTTTTTTAGTGGTTTGTACCTAATTGGATAAATATACAGAGAGAAGGTACAGCACTGTAATGCAGAAAAAATAAGAGTTAACTTTCCCAGGATAAAAAAAGAAATGGGAAACATTTTGTTTCTATTGTTTAAGGCACTGTTAGGTTTGCCAAAAACAAAAAAAGAAAACAAATTAAAAAGCTAAGACCTGAGTTGTGATCAATAAGCAAACGTAAAACCAGGATTGCAGCAATGGAGACCTGCTCTGGGATTATAAGACTAAGTCTGTGGCTGGAAGCAATGTGGAGAAGCCAGGTCTCAGATGCCCTACATTAAACTAGGACCCATGTAGCATGCTAACATGGTCTCATCAGTGTCCATTCACTCCTGGTAAAAAAACAAACCTAAATTGCTTCTGGAAGAAATTACCACAAATTGGGTACAATTTAGATATAGTTTGTAAAAAATAACTGTTTAAGTGTATCTTATAAATGAGCTTCAGCAAAAACCACAGATTTAAACTTTCAAAGACTTTTCATTTTGGAATTATATAAAGAATATAAAAAAGCTAAATCTGATCATTTAAAAATATAGAATTAAAATTAGCAATCAAAAATGTATTATGAGTTAGAGGGTAGAAGTGAAGGAATAAATTAGAATAAAGGACAGAAAGTATGTTGGAAACATGAAGTAAGCTTAGCAACCTGAAGGATAAGCAGCAAGATGGGACCAAGGATTTGTGAGGAGCATGTGGTGAATTTCAAAGTTATCACCGATATTCTAATTTTTAAATTGACAGGAGGGTTCATAAAAGCTCACTTCAATATTATCATAATATATTATTCTATTTGGAAAAGCACAGTATTCTCTCATTCCTTCTTTCTGTTTATTTATCTCTTTCTCTGTTTTTTTCTCTCTCTTTTAATTACTATAATAAACCAAGGAGGCACAGACATGCTTTTCAAGGAATATTAAGATTTTTTATTATTAGAAGTCTTCTTAGGATATATGTATAAGACAAAGAAGGAGGGAAATGACCATAAAGTATTAAAAGTTAAGCCAGAAATTTAATTCTGCAGAGGCTGGTTCAAGTACCTTCATTTTTTTTTTTACGAATTTATTTCACAGCATTTATTGAGTACCTACATTAGCGGGTGTTCTAATAGACATATAAAATTAAGTAAGACAAGTTCCTAGAAGATTATTTTCTAGCAAACAAAAATGGATGAATCCACTTTTAAAATGGATGAATAAATGTATAATGTGTTATAAGAGTTACAGAAAATAAGTAATTTTATAATGTGTTGGGCATTGGGAGTATTAGTCTACCTATCCTGCCATAACAAAATGCCAAAGACTAGGTGCTTAAATAACAGAAGTTTGTTTCCCATAGTTCAGGAGGCTAGAAGTGTAAGATCAAGGGGCCAGCAAGGTGTGTTTATTCTGAGGCCTCTTCTCTTGGCTTCTAGGCAGGTGCCACCTCAGTGAGTGCTCACCTGATGTCTTTTGGCACACAAGTGGGAGGCAGGGGTGTGGGGAGAGAGACAAAGGGAGCAAAAGCTCTCCGGTGTCTCTTCTAATAAGATCACTAATTTCATCATGAAAGCCCCCCTCTCATGATCTCATCTAATTACCTCCCAAAGACCCCATAACCAAATACTATCACATTGGAGGTTAGCATTTCAACATCTGAATTTGGGGAGACAAACATTCAGCCTATAATAGAGGGGGATATCAATAATGTTACTTTAGGAAAAATGAATTATCTAGTTCTTTGGGGATTCAACCAGAGATCAAATAATATAATTTCAATATCATTTCTCAACAAGTGCACTACTTAACAACTGTTTCACCCTAACATTTAAGGAAGTTACATACATACATGTTATGTTAATTTATATATATGAAAGGGGCAGATGAAATGCAATTGCAACATGAATATATATCTTTTACCTCGTTACACTTCTGATTCTTAAGAAGCTGCCATGACATTTAATTGCATATCTAGGTAGCTACACTGTGGTGTGCATAACATAAGGTATAGAGAAGCTGAAACACTATGTTGTATGCCTGAAACTAATGTAACATTGTGTGTAATTTATATTCAAATAAAACAATTAAGTGATTTGCACATCTATTTACTAAAAATTACTAAGACATAAAGAGTTACACAGAAAGTGGTAGAATGAAATCAAATTATAATAGATGTTCCCTATTTAAACAATTTTATAATTCTTGCCATTAAAAATTCACTTAGAGCACAGAACCATGTATTTCAGAGAATGACATTTAAACAGAAAAATGAGAGAACTATTTGGCATCAATTCTTGATTTTGGCTCAGGGGATTTTCCCTCTCCCTCTCTCAGGCCCTCCCATGTTCGTGCGCTCGTGTTCTCTCTCTTTCTCTCTCTCTCTCTCTCTCTCTCTCTCTCTCTCTCTCTCTCTCTCCCAAATAACATATAATGTTATATGTATGTATGTATGTATGTATGTATGTATGTATCTATCTATCTATCTATCTATCTATCTATCTATCTATCTATTCCTGCCTGAGAAAAATATTCCCCCTCAGTTTAGAGAATCTGATATTTGCAACAGAAAAACATCAGCGAGAAGAGGATATTTTGGAAAAGTTTCTCCTAATTTTTAAATGTTATGTGTGGCTGAAACATGATTAATCTATAAAAGAGCACTTATTTTGTAGCATTATAAACACATCAGTTGAGTGTATTATCATAATAATAGACCTGGCTATCACTGATTGAACACTTAGTATGTACTAAACACAGTCACGTATTTTTAATGCATTTTCATTTAATTTTCATAAAAACTCAATGTGCAAATATTATTTTTCTCATATTAAAGGTTATAAAAACTGTACAAAAATTACAGGGTTAATTATAATCCCCAAGATCACATATCTAATAGTGTAGCTTAAATTCAAATACACTTTAAAAAAATAGACTTTGAGGGACGTTTTAAGTTTACAGAAAAATCAAGCAAAAACTTTCCTATCAGTTACCCCTATTAACTTCTTGCATTGGAATAATATGTTTGTTATAATAAGCTAATATTAATAAATTATTAACTAAAATCCATAGTTTACATTAAAATTCAGTTTGTACTGTACATTCTATGGGTTTTGACAAACGGTAATGACACATATCCACCATTACAGTATCATACAGAATAGTTTTACTGCCCTAAAGTCCCGTGTGTTCCACCTATGCATCCCTCTCTCCCTCCCCTGGAGCCTCAGGTAAACACTTATCATCTTACTGTCTCCATAGTTTTGCTTTTTCCAAAATGCCATATAGCTGAAATTATATATGTAGCCTTTTCAGATTGGCTTCTTTCACTTAGCAATATACAATTAAGTTCCTCCATATATTTTCTTGTTTTTTTGTTTTTGTTTTTTTTTTTTTTGTATCCAAAAAATAATGTTTATTCCAAAATCGGGAAACAACCAGCAATGAAAAAACAACATAAGTGAATTGGCTTCTTTCACTTAGCAATATACAATTAAGTTCCCTCATATATTTTCTTGTTGTTTTTTTTTTACCCAAAAAATAAGTTTATTTTCAAAAATAAGTTTATTTCAAAACAACCAGCAATGAAAAAACAGCATAAGTGAACATTTCATTATGCAGTATTTTATTTGGAAAGATAAAATCTCAACAGATAAAGATTAAATAATGAATAATATATTCTTTTAATATTTTTATTTATAATCCAAGTTAGTCAACATATGGTTCCTTCATGTATTTTCATTGGCTTGATAGTTCATTTCTTTTTAGCACTGAATAATATTCCATTGTCTGGATGTACCACAATTTACTTACCCGTCATCTACTGAAGGACATCTTAGTTGCTTCCAAACTTTGGCAATCATGAATAAAGCTGCTATAAACATCTGTGCGTAGGTTTTTGTATGGACATAAGCTTTCACTTCATTTGGAAACAAACAAATGAACAAACATGGAACACGATAGCTGGATCATACAGTAAGAGTTATGTATATATGTATGTATGCATGTATATTTGTTGGTAGTATACAAATATAGACTAAATTGAGAAAATTAGGTGTGTATAAAAGCTGCTGCAGGTAATATAAAAATATTTCAACTAAAATTTTGGCAACATTCCTATCAACATGTCAGAGAAATAATTTATATTGAAGGGCCAAGCAAACACTAAAAAAAAAAAATGATAATAATAATAATAATAATAGAGGAAGAGTCAAAAGCAGTATGTTAAGATGTCATGGTTTTCTTTCTCTAGAGCTCTGTTCACTAATCTATACAAATCAGAGGGTTTTTTTTTTTTTGGTATATATCAATCTGGAGTGGAACTACAAAGAATATCATCTTCCCAAACTCTCCTGGCATGATATAGCCTAAGTTAACTCTAAGTACATTTCTGTCAAGCATTTGGAGAGTTAATCCCAACATACATTGAAGTTTTTGGATGTTCAAAACTGTCTGTGAGACTCTAAAAATAAAAGGAAAAACAAGTCCCAGGGCACCTGGGTGGCTCAGTCAGTTGAGGGTCCGACTCTTGATTTCAGCTCAGGTCATGATCCCAGGGTCATGCAATCAAGCCCTGTACTGGGCTCCATGCTGAGCGTGGAGCCTGCTTAAGATTCTCTCTTGGGGCGCCTGGGTGGCTCGGTCGGTTAAGCGGCCGACTTCGGCTCAGGTCATGATCTCACGGTCCGTGGGTTCGAGCCCTGCGTCGGGCTCTGTGCTGACAGCTCAGAGCCTGGAGCCTGTTTCAGATTCTGTGTCTCCCTCTCTCTGACCCTCCCCCGTTCATGCTCTGTCTCTCTCTGTCTCAAAAATAAATAAATGTTAAAAAAAAAATTTAAAAAAAAAAAGATTCTCTCTTTCTCCCTCTACCCACTCCCCACCCACACTTTCTCTGTCTCTCTAAAAAAAAGTGAAATAGAAAACAAAACAAACAAAACTTCAGTTCCTACTATATCTTGTACATGGTATAGGTATTCCACCACCTTCCCCAAAATATAAACAACTAAATTCCAGTCAAAACTATGTTCAGAGAAGCAGAAAAAGAGGTGATTACTCATAGAGATGACTACTTATAAGGAGAAACTGAATTTTTCCCATAATGAGTATGTATTATTCAATTACCAAACTGCTCTGAACAAAATAAAAAATGGCTGTGAGATAATTACATACTTGTGGTTTTATAATACAGTTTGAAATGTCCTCTAGATTTTCAAACAATTTTCTCTGCAAAAAGAAATAGACTTATCTAGTGTTCAACTCCAAAGCACTTTTCAAATATTACATGCTGTACCATTTAGAATTTATGGTAACATTTAGGGATCTTACTGAGCTGGAAAATAGAGAGATGCTGTTTTTTTTTTTTTTTTTTTTTCCAATTAGTTCTTCACTCATTTTCCAGTCTAGTAGCAAAATACTGCTTAGAAAGTGAAAGTCAGAAAAAATGCTGTAGGCTGTTCATGGTTTCCACTGGGAAGACCAAGTAGAAATACTTGATAAAATTTATATAGGTCTGAGGCAAAGGCATCTTAGTGTCAGAAGTAAAATATTTTTTAAACTGGTTTTGCAAAGTAACTGTAAATATGCTCTCTGAAGATTGAAAATATGTCAGATATGTTGCATAAATTGATTTAAAAAGCATAATATTATGCAAATTTTTATAAATTAAGTTCATGGTCTAGTTATCGAAGCACCCCACCAAAAATTAAAAGATGTTCTAAGGAATTCTGAATCTCATTATTTATCAGCAAATAACTGCTGGAAAAGGCTTTAGACAAGTAATCTTTCTAGGGCCAACATTTCTTTACACTTCAATTTCTCTTCAAATACAGCAGTGCTCAGATAACAAAACAGAATTCAGTGAACATCTTAAGGGCAATCCTAGGGAGTAGGAGTGTGTGAGTCTCAAACAAAGCATACTTTATTTAAATAGAGGTTGACTCTTTGTCCACTTCCCATAATCCCTGTGGTATAGCCATCTACTGCAGAGAACTGGGGAGCTCTCTCTCCAGACCCAGAGCACTCTCCACTATTGGTATCAGGACAATCAATTCAAAACACACTCTGCACTACATGTTACTTAGATACTATGCCACTGCATAATTTTATTTATCTGAAGAGAAATTATTCTATTTTATATGACTGAATTAAATAGCATCTCATAGATTGAAAGAGTTAAAATATCTAGGAAAATTAGTTAACTTACATTCATGGAGCAACTTGAATTACATGAAGATCAATTTTTTAAAAGTCATACATTTTAATATAATCTCTAGTCTTTGCATCTTTCTACACAGTTCATACATGGCAGTGTATTTTGTAAATTCAAATAAATTGAAAGGTACTAATTTTTTTGTTTTAATTTAAGAGATGGTGTTTTGTGTTGAGAGAGAGAGCACACACATACATGCATGGTGGTTGGAGGGGGGGCGCAGAAAGAGAGGAAGAGAGGGAATCTTAAGTAGGCTCCACACCCAGCATGGAGCCCAATGCAGGGCTTGATCTCATGACCATGAGACCATGCCTGAGCCGAAATCAAGAGGCTGACACTTAACTAACTGAGCCTCCCAGGCGCCCTTAGAGAAGGTTTTTTGTTTGTTTTTAGGTTTTTTTGTTTTTGTTTTTTACACATAATTCTTATGACATAAACATAAAGCTTAGTCAAAAACAGTGATTCCAATTTCAAAATCATTTGTTCATCATTCCAGATCTCAAATTCCTATTTCTATATAATAATTCCTGTATAATATCACCACCACGCCCAAAGAAAAACCCAGCAAAATGAAATCTTTTTGCTCTGAAAAACACTTGCAAAACACGAGAATTCCCTTTATAATCATCCAGTTTGAATTACTATTTCCGGCTATCTACTATAAAGCTGAGAGATGGCTTACATATTGATCTTGGACGTATGTACAGTTATACTGATAGTGCTTAAATGTCATTCTGTGAATTAGCTAAGACTTATTAACAAGCATGCTTTCTGCCTATATGCAGCAATTATATATGATACTATTAGCAGTATCAATTAAGATAGATAAAGTAATAGCCTAATTGAACGCATGAGGAGTCTAATGGCTTTGCTTTTGCTGATAATGGATTGCACTCTATCCTCATGTACAATAAGGTAGACACAGGATCAATAGAATTTTATGCTTAGAAAAACTACTAGCCCGAAGGACAACAATACCTAATTTAGGACTCATTATACAGGCTTTTATTTTAACCAGTGAAAAATACACATAAAATTAAACAGTCATTTCTAAAAACCAAAGTTCATGTCATTTCAGCCAAAAAAAAACAGGACTTTTATTTTTTTTTGTATTTCTATATATGAAGAGTTCATCTTACAGCTATAATAATTCAGTTCAAACATTTTGTCTTGTTTTGAATTAGCTGTTTGACATTTTTACATTATAAAAAATGAAATTTGGCATGGGTGAGACAGTATACCAATATTCCAATTGCATAACTCAATTACCCATGATAAAATCTGAGGAAAAACATGAAGTTATTGTAACTTGTCTGAGCACTCCCCTGGTAAACTTATTTTGGTAGAGAAACTAATCTTTATTTTTCAGAGCCTTTGAGAATGATAGTGTCTCATATCAATCACTGCCTTGCATTTGACTATAAAACAGCCTTGGGAAAGCTTCAGGCTTCCAGGTATTTTCCAATATTCTTGATAGAAGCAATTCTGGGAAAGCAGGAAGGATGACAAATGTATTCAAGTAGTTTCAATAGGTAACCTACTCAGATGAAGCTAGGGTATTTTTAAGCAACTATAGAGTGAAATGAGCTTTGCCACAGTCTAAGCTTTAACTAAAGCTTTGTAAAATTCTTAAGTCTTACTTCTTGTACTTCCCTCATCATCTAAGTCAATAATGGGAGATACTAACCAGAATGGTAGCTATTTCATAGAAAAGGAAGAGGCTTGTTGTGAGAATGTTACATTGCAGAAGTCACAGTCCACAAGTGTACAGAACAATGACACAGGAGACTTAGTCTCCAAACACAGTACTAGTGCTCTAATTTAGCACACTATAAATTTAAATATTCATATTTTAGTGGAATATGGGGCAATAGGCACAGACACAATTAGTTAGGACTGAAAACTGGCACAAACTAACTGGAGAATAATTTGTATGTGCATGTAAAAATGCACGTAACTGCTGACTCAGCAATTTAATTGCACTACCTTATGTGAATATACTCATAAAACTTTTCTGAGATGTATTATAATGTAGCTTAGCTTGAAATAGCAAAATTAGGATACATTCAAAATGTGAATAAATATTTGAGTGATTATTAAATAATCTATGGTACATATACATGATGTATATCTGCATGTATAAATACAGAATATTTGCAAAATATATTATTATAATTAAAGGCTGAAGTACACACAAGATTTAGTGTACAATCTCATTGTGGAAATAAAATTAAGAGTATAAAATAAGAGGGACGCCTGGGTGGCTCAGTCAGTGAACCATTCGACTTCAGCTCAGGGCATGATCTTATGGTTCGTGAGTTCGAGACCTGCATTGGGCTCTGTGCTAAATATATTAATATATACTATACTAAAAAAGTATATATTTGCATAATTATTCATAAAGTAGTTTATGTTAAAATAAGTATTCATTTTACATGACTATACATTTTTTTATCTAGTTATTACATTTTTGGTGGCAAAACCATTTTAATTATCTAAGCATCTTTATCAACATAATTCTTTCCTGGGTTAGAGAATTTCAATCCTGAGATATTTGATCATTGTGAGTTTCTGAGAAAAACAGAAAATAAATCAAAAAGAGTATTATAACTATTTTGATTATTTTGTTACATAGTTTTAATAACATTAATTTATATTAATGTTCATTAACGGCATCTGTTACACTATATCATGTTCATTGAGGTTCTTATGGCACATGAAGCAAGCATAAGAGAAGACTGTTTTCAATGGACGGCTTCCTAGAATTTCTGAATCAAATCGATCAGGTAGAGTACACTACAGGCTGTGTTTCACACAATTAAATCTTCAAGTAGAAGTTAAAAGTCATCTCTACTATCTTAATGTAGAAGATATTGAAATAATGCTTTATAACAATAATATTTTTCTTATTTTCTTTGCCTTTTTCATCTTTTATCACATTATAATAAATAAAACTATACTTGGCAATGGAGATTTGTCCCATCCTTATATTTCCAAATATAGTAATGTCATTTTCTGGACTAGGATATATATTTGGAAGACTGTATTAACTAAGTTGATGTACTTAATTTAAATTGTCAGATGGACAAGATAAATATAGAAATGTTAATAGCAAATTTAATAGAAATTTAATCTTGACAGAAAAAAAAAGTCTCCTTGTAAGCAAATATTTTATTAGAGAAGTACCAGTACACAGGATAATACATAGAATGATGATACAGGAGTAATTTTGACCCTCAATTATAGCACTTAAGCACACAGCACATAAATAAAAATATTATTTTTACATAAAGAGTTCTTACTGAATGTAGGAAAATTTTAGTATATAGCAAACAAGCAAATAATAAGTGAATGAATAAAAATTACTAACTATCTACAATGCTAAAATATTCATAGGACTTTCAGAAGGTGGAGTAAGACCCTGAAAAAACCCTTTCATGAATAAAAGCTGTGAGAACTATAGCAAAAACTATCAAAATCAACTTTTCAGGACTGAAAATTAAACCAAAGATCTGCAACAATCTAAGGCGTATTTACTTAAGAAAAACAGCTAAATTTCAGTAAGAACAGTAACCTTTGTGGCATTTTAACCTTCTCTAATTCTTTCTCTTGCCAGCTCTGTGGTAGGTAGTCTTAAAAACGAAGACCTCCCTATTAGAGTAGCATTGGAATTTAGCTGTCAAGTAGCCTCTGAAAGGTGCAGAATCAGTTTAGAGCTCCACAAAAGTCCCATTCCCAGAGAATGGTCACTATTTGATCTGTCTAGCATCTTGCTGAAAAGCTCCATTCTCAGGGCCTGTGTTTATTTGACCTGATTCAGAGCTTACTCTGTGCAAATAGTCTTATTCCAGAAGGATTTGTTTAAAAAAATAAGTGACAATTGTTTAACATCACAGCTGTCTGAGACATCATTACCAGCTAGGACAGTCAGGAGGCAGATCAAAAAACTTGAAACAAAAGGAATTAATGTTCACAGGACACTGAAAAGATCCGGCAAACTGGGAATATCTGGAAGGCCACTTGCATACACAGGGTGATGCACTTGCTCAGGAAAGACCAGCAAAGGCCTTAATTTCTTATCTCTGGCCAGCCTTATCTTAAGGCAAGCAGAAAATGAATACGGCAGAAATGCAAACTGCCTACTAAGAGTGTTGAAGTCATAACATGACATATACAAACAGCTCCTCAGTGAAAGTTGGGAATCTTATTAGTTCAAGGTATTTAAGGAAATCTCTGCCTAATAATTATATGAGCACTAAGCTAATCAGGCAGAGACTTCAGTGGCCACACATGACAAACAATACAGATTTAGAGAATTAGTCCAGAAAAGTCTCTAAATAAACAAACATCAAGAATAGCCACGGCAATCCCTGCGTGAAGTAATGCGAGTGTGTGTGGGGGTATCTGATTTCTAAAATTGCCAGTTTGCATTTTTAATACATGTATCTGCTTCAATAATGTATATAGAAAACTTACAAGGCAACAACAACAACAACAACAACAAAACCCAACAACAAAAACCCACATAGTTTAAGAAATAGGCAAAGGATATGAATAGGCATTTCTCAAAACAAGAAGTACAAGTGGCCAATAAACACATGAAAAGAGGCTTAACATTATTAGCCATCAGGGAAATTCAAATTGAAGGCACAAAATACTCTTTGCTTGCCCTGTGATAAGTATAATAAAAAAAGACAGATAATAAAATGGGTTGGTGGTGTTGTGGAGAAATCTGAATCTTCATGCATTGTTAATAGGGACATAAAAGGTTGCTTGCTGCTGTTTGGAAAAGTGTGACAGTTCTTCAAAAAGTTAAATACGGTTGTCATATAGTCCAGCTACTCTATTCCTAGAGAATTGAAAGCATATGCCCACACACACACACACACACACACACACACACACACACACACACACAAACTTACACACAAATGTTCATAGTAGCATTATTCATAGTAACCAAAAATGGAAACAAACATAGGTGCATCAACTGATAAAGAGATATAGTGTGGCACACCATACAATAAAATGTTATTTTGGACAAAAAAAATAAACAGAATTGTATTGCAAATGAAAATCTAGGGATCAGGAGTGTTCAGCACTATTGAGTCATTGCTATTTCCTTATCTTTTCAATGAACAGAGCTCAGAAATATATATAATGTGTGTGCATGTATGTATCTCTGTACATACACATATTTGTTTTTATTTTCTTTATAACTATACTTTCAACTATATACTGAAATCCGTAAGTTCAGACCAATATTTTCAATGCCAATCCAACACTAGAGTCCATTCCCATTTATTTTTTCTCTTGTAACTCTTTATTCCAATAGTGAGAAATCTGGCTCCTATTATCATCATTATTTTTACTCATTCCATCAATAACTAAACCAATGTTCCATAGCTGGCAGCCAACCACTCTACAACCCCAGCATACAGGCATTTCTCCTCACTTTGATTCTAACATCCTTTCCTAGACCACTACTATCTCTACCTTCTGTACAAATGACCTCTTCACCCAAATCAGGCTTCAACCCAGCATGCCATGCTCACACCCCTCCCTACTCATAGACAACATTTTTACTCTACACAAACTTCCAATACACTATTCAGGATGAAACACCCTAGTGGTGCCATCTTCCTCACCTTACTGGTGTTACCTCATCCTGTGTCAGGCCTCCAATGTCACCTTGCCCCCATAATTGCTTTCCTTACCCCACTTTGGCTTCAGTGCTGTAGTGTAGAACTCATGCATCCCAAACTCCACACAGATATCATTCTCACACACTTTAACATCTGACACACATAATGGGTCACCCTCCTACTCAAATGTCCTCCTCATTGTTTTGTCTCTGAAGACTTCCTCCACATCTGTCACAGCTCCCCACCTCCTGAATGGCTATTCTCCTCACACTGGTCCAGTTAAGACACTCTCAACTGTCATTCAGCTGTCACCACAGCTAAATCTTACTCCTCTCACATGATATCTATCTTCCCGGGGCTCTTCAAAACAGACTGAGGGAAGGAGAGGGAAAAAAAGGAAGGAGGAGAAAACAGAGAAGGGGAAAAGCTCTAATTTCCACCATATACTGAGAACATCTTACAATGTTTATACATATGTGCCATATCTTAGATTTTATAATACTATGGTATATCAAAATATAATGGTTTATTAAATATTTTCCAGTTTAAAGTGTGTATTTATTTCTAATAATTTTTCACAGTTAGAAACTCAAAGAGATTGGGACTCATTAGGTGGCTCAGTCAGTCAGGCTACCAACTTTGGCTCAGGTCATAATCTTGTTCATGGGTTAGAGCCCTGTGTCAGGCTCTGTGCTGACAGCTCAGAGCCTGGAGCCTGCTTCAGATTCTGTGTCTCCCTCTCTCTCTCTGTCCCTCCCCCACTAGCGCTCTCTCTCTCTCAAAAATGAATCAACATTAAAAAATTAAAAGAAAGAAACTCTAAGAGGTCAAATAATTATATTACTTTTAGAGCTCTAAATGTACTTTGCAGGGTGCCTGGGTGGCTCAGTCAGTTGAGTGTCTGGCTTTGGGTCAGGTCATGATCTTATGGTTTTTGAGTTCTAGCCCCTCAATGGGCTCTGTGCTGAGAGCTTGTAGCCTGGAGCCTGGTTTGGATTCTTTGTCTCTCCCTCTCTCCCTCTCTTTCTCTCTCTCAAAAATAAATAAACATAAAAAAAGAAATTTACTTGGACAAATTGTTTTCTTGAGCTTTTGTGGTCATTTAAATTGCACTGGCATTTATATTACCATCTCTTGACCTTTGGCTGGGTCTATACGTACACCATATATTATGAGAGATAAAATGAAGCATATCAATTTATTTGGTCATTGGTTACCAGTAGAATTTGCTTTTGTTTGTATTGTAAAAATATTACATTTTTAGTCTTGTAAATATCTTGTGAATGGTCTTAAGCCATTTTTGCTATTTTGTTTTATTCTATTCTGCCATTAATTTGCATGTTTTCCCTAGTTAAGACAGATCGATCGATAGATAATAGAAAGATTATATAGTTACAAATTTAATTAAGAAACATGCTTAACTTATCCCTACCAATATTAACGTGAATATTCTCCAAATTCATTATTTGCAATTCTTTATCAGGCTTTGGTTATAAAGATAATTTAATTTTGTAGGTAAACATTTTTAAAGTAATTTATTTTATAATTTTTATATGTGACGATATTTCTAAAGTCCTGTATCGTAAGGACCTTTATAGGCAAGACATTCACCTATTATTTCCAATTCCTTAATCACTCTTCTTAAAATATAATTCTAAAATTGATACAATCATTTTGGCAATAAGTACAAGTTAAGAATCTATGTTTATTCATAGCGAAATTATTAAATAGTGAATTACTTGCAACTGCAAGTAATCACTCGGAAACTGCAAAAACAGTGAGACATATTTGTATCCTCTAGATTTTCTCTCATGTTTCTTTAAAAAAAAAGTTTTAATGTTTATTTTTGAGAGAGAGAGAGAGACAAAGCATAAGCAGGTAAGGGGCAGAGAGAGAGGAAGACAGAATCCAAAGCAGGCTTCAGGCTCTGAGTTATCAGCACACAGCCTTACATGGGGCTCAAATTCACAAACCATGAGATCATGACCTGAGCTGAAGTTGGACACTTATGTCTATTTCTATGCTAGTTTAATAGGTTATCATCATAAAACATACTGATATCTTATTTACAAAAGTCCTCTTCCATGCTTCTTTTTGAAAATTTCTTGGGGCACCTGGGTGGCTCAGTTGGTTAAGCATCTGCCTTTGGTTCAGGTCATGAACTCACCATTTGTCAGTTCGAGTCCCACGTGGAGCTCTATGCTGACAGCCCAGAACCTGGAGTCTACTTTGGATTCTGCCTCCATCTCTCTTTGTTCCTCCCCCACTCGCACTGTCTCTCTCACAAAAATAAATATCTTAAAAAATAATGCACAAATTAAAAAATAAAATTTCTATGGCATTTCTTTTGCAGATTAATTTTACTATAATTTTTTCATTAAAATATCACACTCACACATTGATTGGAATTGTGCTAAATATGCACATTAATTTTGGGAACATGTAAAATTATTTTTCTATAGGACATTTAGTCAGAACTTTTATTTGTGGCCTTAGATTTTCTCATCCTTTAAGTTTGTAAATCCTGCAGATTTCCTGTTAAATTTATCCGTTGTTTTATATTTTTGTTTTCTTTGATAGAATGTTCATTATCCCTTTTGATCCCCATTTCCATAGCATATCAGAAAAACACTGATTTTTATGTATTCATCTGTTGCAAGCCATCGTCAAAAATTCTAACAATTTTCTTTTTTTCAGCCAAAATTTCTGTTTACCTTAAAGTGAAAATATAAGTGTGGAATATGTTATTTTTCTTTTGCTTGATTACCTATATTTAAAAAATTGTGTTGATTTAATAATGAATATATAATTAAACTGTAGTTTATAGTAAAATTAAACCAAATCATATATATGCTATAGAATTGTAATCTCTATTTACTAAGGTCTCCTGGCTCAACTACCATTCCTATGGAGAAACCAAATGACTGGAAAACTATTTCCAATAAGTGTAAATACTTAACTAAGGAGACTTAAATTTTAGAACACTCTCCAAAGCCATGAGTATTAACTTGCAGGAGAACATCATATCAATAGCTAACCAGCTTTTGTTTATATTAGGTACTTAGGAAAATTTGAGATAGGCTAAGATACACTCTCAAACTCACAAATATTTTGAATTTTTACATTAAATATGTGTTGATCCAAGCATACAATAATCACCTCGACCTAACTATAAGGCCGATAAACACATCTAGGTAAAGTACAAACTGCAGAGTTGTTAAATTCTAAACAGATAACATAAATTTACATGTAAAAACACTCAAGTTTTGGATAATTATATTGTCTCTAATTGGTCTATTTTCAATTCCTGATCAGACAACATTTTAGCAATTCATAAAATAGTAAACTTGGAAAAGTTACTCAACATTTCAGGGATCCCAATTTTTTCGTCATTTTACAGGGAACATTAGATAAAACTGTTAGAAGGCCTTTTTCTATATTTATCCTAATTCAAATCCTTAAAGCTAAATACATAAAGTTCATTATTGGCCAACTTTTCTCTTAGGATTACTCATGTATTTTATTGAAACTATTTCACCCACTTGGAATGCAAGAATGCTTGTATTTTGTGAAGACTTTTGAACCTATGTTCATCAGAGATATTGGCCTGTGGTTCTAGGTTTTGTGGTGTCTTTATCTGGTTGTATCAGGGGTAATGCTGGCCTCACAGAATAAATTTGGAAGATTTCCTTCCTCTTCTATTTTTTGGAACAGTTTCAGAAGAATAGGTATTAACTCTTCCTTAAATGATAAAATTGCCTGTGAATATATCTGGACATGGACTTTCATTTGTTGAGATTTTTATTATTATTATTACTGATTCAATCTCCTTGCTGGTAATAAATCCGTTCAAATTTTCTACTTATTCCTCACTTTTGGTAGGTAATATGTTTCTAGGAATCTATTCATTTTTTCTAGGTTGTCCAATTTGTTGGCATACAGTTTTTCATAATATTCTCTTATAATTGTTTGTATTTCTGTGGTGTTGGCTGTTATTTATCCTCTCTCATTTGTGATTTTATTTATTTGGGTCCTTTCTCTTTTCTTTTTGATAAGTCTGGCTAGAGGTTTATCAATTTTATTAATATTTTCAAGAACCAGCTCCTGGTTTCATTGAACTACTCTACTGTTTTACTTTGCTTTCATTTCTGTATCATTTATTTCTGCTGTAATCTTTATTATTCCCTTCCTTTTGCTGGCTTTAGTCTCCATTTGTTGTCCTTTTTCTAGCTTCTTTAGGTACAAGGTTAGGTTGTTTATTTTTCTCTTGCTTTTTGAGGTAGACCTGTATGGCTATAATCTTCCCTCTTAGAATTACTTTTACTGCACCCCTAAAATTTTGAACCCTTCTGTTTTCATTTTCATTTGTTTCCATGTAATTTTTTATTTCTTCTTTGATTTCTTGGTTAACCCATTCATTGTTTAATAGAATGTTATTTAGCCTCCATGTACTTCTGGCCTTTCCAGATTTTTTCTTGTGGTTGACTTCTAGTTTCATAGTGTTGTAGTCAGAAAAGATGCATGGTATGACTTCGATCTTTTTTTAATTTTTGGAGACTTGCTTTGTGACCTAATAGGTAATCTATTTTAAAGAATGTTCCATTTGCTCTTGAAAAGAATGTGCATTCTGCTGTTTTAGGATGGAATATTTTCAATATATATGTGAAATCCATCTGGTCCAGCACGTCATTCAAAGCCACTGTTTCCTTGTTGATTTTCTGTTTGTATGATGTGTCCATCAATGCAAATGGAGAGTTAAAGTCCCCTACTATTACGTATTATTGTCAATAAGTTTCTTACTTATGTTTGTTACTAACTCTTATGTATTTAGGTGCTTCACGTTGGGTGCATAAATATTTAAAATTTTATATCTTCTTTTTGGATCATTCCCTTTATTATTGCATAGCATTCTTCTTTGACTCATTACAGTCTTTGTTCTCTTTATTCTCTGCATATCTATCACTGGTTCTTGATTTGTGGTTACTGTTAGGTTTTTATATAACATCTTCCCATCTTCAGCATATAGCAGGGCTTGTAGGGCTGGTTTAGTGGTCAAGAACACTTTTAGTTTTGTCTGAAAAATTCTCTCTCCTTCTATTCTGAATGATAACCTTGCTGAATACAGTATTTTGGCTGCAGATTTTTCCCATTCAGCACTTTGAATATATCATGTCATTCTCTTTTAAACTGCAAAATTTCTGCTGAAAAATTTGCTGAGAGCTACACAGGGCTTCCCCTTGTATGTAACTGTCTTTTCTCTTTCTGCTTTTAAGGTGTTTTCTTTATCATTACTTTTTATCATTTTAATGACTATTTGTCTTGGTATGGCCCTCCTTCGGTTGATTCTTTGGGGGGATTTCTGTGCTTCCTGGATCTAGCTGTTTCCTTCCCTAAAGAAGTTTTCAGCTATTATCTCTTCAAATAATTTCCTGCCCCCTTTTCTCTCTTCTCTTCTCTGATTCCTTTGATGCCAATGTTACTACACTTGATGGAGTTACTGAGTTTCTCTAAAACTATTCTGAATTTGCATATGTTTTCCCTTTCCTTTGCTCAGCTTGGTTACTTTCCATTACTCTATGTTCCAGGTCATTAATTTGTTTCTCTGCTTCCTCTAGCCTGCTACTTATTCCATGAAGTGTAATTTTAATTTCATTTATTGTGTTCTTCATCTCTGATCAGTTAGTTTTTTACCTCTTTGTGAAAGCTCTCACTGATGCCCTCTATTCTTTTCTCTAGTACAGTGTCATTATGATCATTAAATTCTCTATCAGGAATATTAATTTTATCTGTTTTGCTTGGGTCTCTTGCTGTGGTTTGGTCCTGTTCTTTCATTTGGAACATATTTCTCTGTCTCCTCGTTTTGTCTAACTCTATGTCTGTTTCTCTGAGCTACAGAAGTCAGCTACATCTCCTGCTCTTGAAGGTAGTAGAACTATGAAGAGGTCCTATAATGCCCTGAAATGCAGGATCCCCTGTACCCCAGGACCTGGAGCTTCAGGTAGTCACTCCTGTGTGTGTTTTGTGTGCTCTCCTGTGTTTTGGCCACTTTTCCCTTCAGGCCAGTTGTCTATAGGGGTTCTTTTTGCCTCTTGTGTGCAGTGTTTGGTCCCTGGCAGTTGTGGGATATGTTTTAACAAGGTATATGCTAGCTAAATGAGACCTTGAGCTGAGCTGCTGGGACCTGGCCAACCTAAATGGATCTACAATGTGTGTATATAGGTGGAGCACGCATTTTTACAAGGTGCACCTCAGGCTTCTACAGCTCCTGACACAGCTGCCAGGACCAAGGCCATCACAAGGTACAGGTAGGGAGATAGAGTGATGCCGAGTTTTGGAGCAGTCTTTTGGGGAAGGGGCCTCACAGCTCTAGCACTAAGGCTGGGGAGAGTAGATGTGCCACAGTACTGGGGTGGTGCTTGGTGCAATCAAGTTAAAAGATTAGGTAGGAGAGTGCTGGCACTGTGCTGGTTCCTGTAGGTGGCTATGTGTTTATGCTGGTGGGATGGAAATGGTGCCTGCCAGTTTCTTTCTTCTTGGAAGGGTCTCTCTGAGATCCCTATCTCTCTGTGACATGCTCTGTTATGAGGAAATCATATTTCCTCCTGTGTACCCCAGCTGTTTTTCAAACTGCTAGTGCTATCTCCTCAGGCAGTATATCTCCTCAGGCAGTTGTGCTGTCTCTTTAAGGGCAGGGACTCAGGTTTCTAACACCCTCAGGGCTCTCCCAGTGCCCTGATAATGATTTCAGGCCAGGTGGTTGTAAGAAATCATGAAATTAGCCCCTTACCATTTTCAAAGTCAAATGTTATGGGGATTTGTCTCCTCTGTTTGGGGTCCCCGATGTGGTCATCTGTTCCTTACTCTTCACTGCTCTCTTGGCTTCTTCCTGTCCACTGAAGGCCAGAGTCTGTTTAGGTCTCAAATCATGTCTCCACCTTTCCCCCTTCTTCAATGTGGCTTCTTCTCTACATTTGTGGAGTTTATTCTGCCAGTCTTTAGGTCATTTTCTGAGTCATTTATGCTAATATGGGTATTATCTAGTTGTATCCCTGAGATGAGGTGAGATTACGGTCCTCCTACCCTATCTTTCCCTCTTGTACATTTAACAGTTTTAATACAACCTCCTTGGTATGATATTATTTTTTATCTTGCTCCACCCAAGACTGAATTCTTATTCTTATTACAGTCCCTACTCTATAAAATTCTTAGCAAGGTTTTTGTTTTGTTTTGTTGTATTATTTCTATTCCATCTATGACAGTTTATTCTGGAATTCTAAGTTAAAGAACATAGAGTTAATCGATCTCATGCCACTAAAGTGTATGTCCACATTTGTCACATATGTCCATCTGTACTATCTTCTAGATTCACTATTTTTCTTAATGTTCTATAATTTCTTAAATTATAGAATTCATACTATCTATGGAGTTTTAATTTTGTGATTGTACTTTTAGTTTTCAAAATCACTTTTTTTTTCCATATAGGCCTGAAATAGTTTTTCTCCCTGTTTTGACTTTATAACCTTTTGAAAATGTTTACCTCTTCACTTCTAATCCTGGAACATCTCTCATATACTTATTATAAAATCTTTGAAAGAATGTTTTGTTTTTTAAACTTAACCTGGCTTACAAAAATTATGTCTCTCTCTCTCACTTTAATTTGTTGACTACTAACTTTTTCATTATTTTTAATACTTCAAAATGCAAGCCTTTTTTGTAGGGTTTTGTGGGTTTTTTTAAACTCTTAATTTTTGCCATCATCATCCTTTTTCTAACTTTTATAGGTGTAAATATGATAAATTCTGTCTCAGAGACCAGTGTGACCAGTCCCTAGAAGCCAGCTTGTTTCCCTCTCCATGACTTCTCTAGACTTCCTTGAGCAGCTCAACAACCATTAAGGATCCATTTAATGAGGGGCGCCTGGGTGGCTCAGTTGGTTAAGCTTCTGACTTCCCCTCAGGTCATGATCGTGCAGTTGAGTTCAAGCCCTGCATCGGGCTCTGTGCTCACAGCTCAGAGCCTGGACCTGCTTTGGATTCTGTCTGTCTGTCTGTCTCTCTCTCTGCCCCTCCCCCATTCATTCTCTCTCTCTCTCTCTCTCTCTCTCTCTCTCTCTCTCTCTCTCAAAAATAAAAAATAAACAAAAGGAATCCATTTAATGAGTGCAGAAAACCTTTGGCTTTAACTCACACTATTTCTCAAGTTCTGTGCTAGGAGTTTTGTCTTCTTTTCTCCAGATGTTTAAAAATGTCTTTCACAACTACCACCTGTTTTGTGATCTAAATCAAGCATGCCCACAGCTTCAGGCTTTGTTCACCTTCATCATTTCTGGCTTGTGCCTATTCCACTGAGATATTGTTTTCTGGGTTTTTTAAAAGCTATTTTAATTTTTTTTAATTTTATCTTATTTTATTTTATTGTAGAGAGAGAGTGTGAGTAGGGGAGGGGCATAGAGAGAAGGAGAGAGAGAATCCCAAGCAGACTCTATGCTCAGTGTGGAGCCTGGCAAAGAGCTTGATCCCACAAACCTGGGATCATGACCTGAGCCAAAATCAAGAGTTGGATACTCAACAGACTGAGCCACCCAGGTGCCCCAAAACTAGCTGACGTTGTTGTTGTTTTTAATTTTTTAAGTTGATTTATTTTTGACAGAGACAGAGTGCAAGCATGAGCTGGGGAGGGGCAGAGAGAGAGGGAGACACAGAATCCGAACGAAGCAGGCTCCAGACTCCAGGCTGTCAGTACAGAGCCCGATGCGGGTCTTGAACTCACAGACTATGAGATCATGACCTGAGCTGAAGTCAGATGCTTAACCGACTGAGCCACCCAGGTGCCCCAAAACTAGTTGGTATCCCTCTCTGTTTCATGTTCTCGTTTTGAAGTATGAACTTACGTACCCCTTAAGTCTAGAAAAGGTAATTTTATTGCTGGAATTAATAACCTACAAATAATTGCTTCTCCTCCAACTCTGGTTTCCAGTACGTAACACTCATTTTATGCTCTAGTACATAGTAAGTATTTTCCTTCACCACACTAGTTAATCCTTCACATTCTTTTTCACTTGTTTTCCTTTATCTTTCACACTCTTTAATGTTACACTGTCCTATCTCAGACCCTGGACCTATTATCTTTCCTTCTCCACACACTCCTTTGTGATTTCATCTAGTCACATGGTTATATAAATGCCACTCATATTTATCTACAACCCAAAACTCTAAACTTGAATTTCCTCTAAACTGTAGACTTAAACACCGTATGCCTATTCAACATCTCCCCTGGAATATCTAATAGGTATCCCAAACTTAACATGTACAAAAATAAGCTCCTGAACATCTGAAACCACCTTCATAAAGCTTAAAAAAGTTGTTTCTCCTGAGCCTTGTCTCAAGATATCCATGTAGTCTTCTTCTATAAAAAGTAAGCAAACACAAGGAAGACAAGGAACTCAAAACAAGTAGAATACCACACATGAACATGTAAAAAGAGGATCCTCTGAAATCTCTGGATGAAGGTTAAGGGAAACTGAGGGTATTAATTATATAGCATAGCCCAAGAACAACTGTTAAGATTAAAAAGTAAGTCTAAAATTCAACATGCCCCACCAGAAAAGAAGCAAAAAATGACTGATATGATGGCATATGTTGAGAGATTTATTCTTATGTTAGAGAATATGTAGAGGAATTAGCATGAAACAAAATTAATATTAGACAAAAGTGAATGCATGGAAAACAAAATGTAATAATACTCGCCTTAAAAATAAACATATTTTCACAGACTGAAATTAATAAAAACCAGGAATACCAATTTAACCAAAATTGAATAAAATTTTATTTGAAAGATAGACCAAGAGGCCTGTAAGTGTTTAGGGTGGGCAGAGGAGGAATAGGAAGAGTGTTAAATCATTATCTACCAAAACAGGATGGCAACAGAAAATGCCTGGCATAAATTAAGAGATAAATATCATTAGAAATATGTACTTAAATAGCTAGTAGCTGAAGATTACCAGGTCAAGTAAAGGAATTAGGTGAGTTCTTTTTTAAATTATAAATCTTTTAATATGATTTGACTTGCGAACCCATGTACAAGTATTATTTTGATATAAACAAAACACTTTTAAAAAGAATAACTAGGAATAAATGTACATATTTCAAATTAAGAAACTAAATGAAAAACATTAAACCTCATCACTTAGAATAAAGAAATACGCAAGTGCTGTTTCATTAAAAAGATACACAAAATTGACATACCATTAGCTAGATTCACCAGGAAAAAAATGACTCAAACAATGAAATCCGAAATGAAATGAAAGAGATGTTGCAACTGATAGATACCACAGAAATACAAAAAATCATCTGAAACTATTAGGAACAATTATACACACACAAAAATATCGGACAACTTAGAAGAAATAGATAAATTCCTAAAAACATAAAAACTAAGACTGAATCATGAATACAAAATCTGAATAGATTGATTACTATTAAGGAGATTGAATTGGTAACCAAAAATCTCTCAGGAAAAAAACACAAAAGTCCAGAAACAAATGGCTTCACTTGTGAATTCTACCATTCAAAGATAATTAATAATAATTATTAATAATAACTAATCCTTCCCAAACTCTTCCAAAAAAACTGGAAAAAGAGAGAACACTTACAAACTCATTTTACGGGGCCAGCATTACTATGATACAAAAACCAGACAAGGATACCACAAATTATTTTTAAAAAATTACAGTTTGATGTCCCTGATGAAAATAGATGCAAAATCCTCAACAAAATATCAGTAAACTGAATTCAATAATACATTGAGAGGATCATACACCATGATCAAATGGGATTTATTCCAGGGATGCAAGGTTGGTTCAACATCTGCAAACCAATCACTGTGATACACTACATTAACAAAATGAGGGATAAAAATTGTCTCATTAGATGAAGAACAAGCATTTGACAAAATTCAGCATTCACTTATAATAAAATTCAAAACAAAGAGGGTATAGAGGGTACATAACTCAATACGATAAAGGCCATATATGACAATCCCACAGCTAACATCATGCTCAAAACTTAAAAGCTGAAAGCCTTCCTCTAAGATCAGGAACAAGACAAGGAGATACTTTTATTCAACACAGAATTGGAAGCCTTAGCCAGAGGAATTAGGAAGAAAAACAAAAAAAGGCTTCCAAATGAAAAGGAAGTAAGGCTGCCACTATTTGCAGATGGCATTATGCTATATACAGAAAACCCTAGTGACTCTATAATGAAACTACTAGAACTAATAAATGAAATTAGCAAAGTTGCAGGATACAAAATCAATATACAAATCTATTACATTTCTAAAGCATTCATAATAAACTATCAGAGAAATTCAGAAAATTATTCCATTTACAACTGCTCAAAAACAGTAAAATACTTAGAAATAAAATTAATCAAAGAGGTGAAAGACCTGTACACTGAGAATTCTAATATATTAATGAAATAAACTGAAGCACAAATAAATGAAAAGATTTCCCATGCACACAGGATTGGAAGGATCAATATTGTTAAATTGTCCGTGCTGCCCAAAGAAATGTATAGACTCAATGTGATCCCTATCAAAGTTTCAATTGTCTTTTGGAACTAGAATAACTAGAACAAAAGAACAATAATAATAGAATAATAATAAAGTTTATATGGATCCATAAAAGACTGAATAGCCAGAGCAATCTTGAGAAAGAAAAACAAAGCTCAGGGCATAATGCTCCCTAATTATGAGCTGTATTACAAAGCCACAGTAATCAAAACAGTATGGTATTAGGATAAAAACACTTGCATAGACCAACGGAACAGAATAGAGAGCCCAGAAATAAACCCATATATACATGCTCAATTAATTTATGACAAAGCAGCCAAGAATATACAATGGCTATTATTGTGAAAATATAAGAAATAACAAACGTTGGCAAGGGTGTGGAGAAAAGGAAACTCTATTGCACTGTCAGTGGAAATGTAAATTAGTCTGCTACTATGGAAAACATTATGGATGTTCCTCAAAAAATTAAAAATACAACTGTCATATGATCCAGCAGTTCTATTTTTTTGGTACTTACCAGAGGAAACTAAAACACTAAGTTAAAAAAAGATATATGCATCCCCATGGTTCACTGCAGCATTACTTATAATAGTCAAGACATGGAAACAATGTAAGTGTCCATCCAAGGATGAATGAATAAATAAAATGTGGTGTGTATGTATGTGTATGTAATGTTTATGTGCATGAAATACAATTTAGTGATAAAAATAATAAAACCTTGCCACTTGGTCAAGGACATGGATGATCCTTGAGGACATTTCTCTAGGTGAAATACATCAGACACAGAAATACAAATACCATATGATCTCATTTATAGGTGGAATCTAAAAACAGAAACAAAAATCAACCAACCAACTAACCAACCTACCCACTGACAAAAGAACAAAAAAGAGTTCATAGATTTTGGTAATCGCCAGAGGCAGGGGCTGGGGGAGTGAGTAAAATGGGTGAAGGGGGTTAAAAGACAGAAAATTCCAGTCATAACATAAGTCACCAGAGATAAAATGTACACCATGAAGGCTACAGTTGATAAAACTGATTCATGTATTTGAATGTTGCTAAAAAAGCAGAACTTAAAAATCCTCATCATAAAAAAGAAACTTCTAAGTATGGTTGTGAAAGATGTTAAGTAGATTTAATGTGGTGATCATTTTGGTAGCATATACAAATATCACATTATTATGTTGTACACCTGAAACTATAATGTTATATGTCAGTTTAAATAGTGAACATAGGGGGCGCCTGGGTGGCGCAGTCGGTTAAGCGTCCGACTTCAGCCAGGTCACGATCTCACGGTCTGTGAGTTCGAGCCCCCCATCAGGCTCTGGGCTGATGGCTCAGAGCCTGGAGCCTGTTTCCGATTCTGTGTCTCCCTCTCTCTCTGCCCCTCCCCCGTTCATGCTCTGTCTCTCTCTGTCCCAAAAATAAATAAACGTTGAAAAAAAAAATTTAAAAAAATAAAAATAAAAAAAAATAAAAAAATAGTGAACATAGGGCACCTGGGTGGCTCAATTGGTTAAGAGTCCAACTAAGGCCATGATCTCATGGTTGGTGTGACTGGGCCCCATGTCAGGCTCTGCACTGGCAGTGTGGAGCCTGCTTGGGAGTCTCTATCTCTCTCTCTTTCTACTCCTCCCCCACTCGTGCTGTCTCTGCCTCTCTCAAAATAATTAATAAACTTAAAAAAGTAATGAACGTAAGTAGAAATTAATTCAACCATAAATAAATGTATTAGAGTTGATCAATAAATAAAGGTCTGGAATTTTGCAAAATTAGAACTTTTCATAAAGATCTAATTTTACTCCCTCCTCAATCCCCAGTAAGACTATAGCATTGGATTGCCTTAAAAATGCATAAATGTAAAAAGGAAAAATAGGAGAATAAGGAAAATAAATCTTGGAGGCTGGTAAACAGATGGATAGGCAGAACCAATAAATCTAAATCCTAAGATAGAAAACTGAAAACCACCCTGATTTGTACATCTGAGAATTCAGAGCTATATAGGGTGTGATGGGGAATGAAGATGGGAGACAGATCTAAAATAATTATATATACATATAAAAAAACTATTTTAAGAAGCAATTAGAATTCTCAGTCTTATCCCACGCTATATAGATGGACAACTACCACTGCAATCTTCAACAGAAAATTGGAAGTTCATTATTTCAGGGAAAAAGATCCAGTGAATACCCTCAGGTCACTACATTCACCTGCATAGAAAGAAAGATGCAGGCTGAGGGCAGCAAACACTAGCAACTGCTAGGTGTTCACATTTACCATAAACTCTGAGCCTCTGCCACCGCACAGTGGCACAACCCTTTCCTGGGACAAGCTAACTCTGGCCACATCACTGTGAGCTCCTTCCCCCAGAAGATAAATGTGGGTCCAAACCACAAAGGTGTCTGAAGTATGAGGTTTCAAAACACAGCCATGCGTGGGATAAAACTCTGGAAGGAGGCAAAGTGGACAGCTCGGATATAGACAGAGGGAAGGCAGGAAGCTGACAGAAGCTGGTGGCACAGGTAGGGTGATAAATGTGCATCTGTGAGGGCACGAACTTCCCGCTCTGCTCTAGAGACTGGAGAGCAGGGTGAAGCCATTTTCACCATTAGGGAAGCAAGACTGTTGGACCCCAGTGAACTAAACAGCACCACCAAGTGGAGAACAGAGCTGTTACACCAAGCTAGGCTCTCCTGTGTCCTCCAGGCACATCTCCACTAGGGCAAGTTGGCCTGATACCAGAGCAGTAGGCTCCTCCCCCCAGAAGAAAAGCACAAATCCTTTCTACCCACTTAGTCTACTGACTTTATACTGATGCAAAGTTTCAGCTCTAGGGCAAACTGGAACTAGCCTCATGTGGGTGTTTTTGTTTGTTCCTTTGTTAGTTTTTCTTGTTATTGTTGCTTCTGCTTTTGTATTTGTTGTTGTTTCACTTTTCTTTCTTCATTACAGAATGAGAAAAACAAATTTTTCTCTCTTCTTTTCTCTTTTTTCTATCAAGCATTTCTTAACTAGTTAGCTAGCATCAAGCTTTTCATAACTTAGCTAGCTAGGATCTAGCATCCTTTATTTGATTTGTTTTTAATTTTTATTTCATTCCATTATTATTACTGTTGTTGTTGCTTACTCCAAAATGACAAAACAGAGGAATTCTCCTCAAAAGAAAGAACAGGAAGAAAAGACGGTCAGAGATTTAACAAATGCAGATAGAAGTAAGATGTCTGAACTAGAATTTAAAACAATGATTATAAGGTTACTACCTGGGCTTCAAAAAAAAAAAAGCAGAGAAGACACCAGAGAATCCCTTTCTGCAGAAATAAAAGAACTAAAATTTAATCAGGCTGAATTTAAAAATGATATAGCTGAGATGGAAACCCAAATGGAGGCCATAAAAAATGAGGATGGATGAAGCAGAGAAGTGAATTAACAATATAGAAGATAAAATTATAGAAAATAATGAAGCTGAAAAGAAGAGGAAACAAAGGTGAGGGATCACAAAGACAGACATAGGGAACTCAGCAACCTATTAACATGTAATAATATCATAGGAGTCCCCGAAGATGAAGAGAGAGAAAAAAAAGGGAAGAATTTTGTGTGAACAAATTATAGCTAAAAACTTCCCTAATCTGTGCAAGGACACAGACATCAAAATCCAAGAAGCATGGAGAACTCCTATTAAATTCAACAAAAGCCGACCATTGCCACATGTCATAGTCAAATTCGCAAAATACACAGACAAGGAAAGAATCTTGAAAGCAGCACGGGAAAAGAAAGTATTTAACCTACGAGGAAAGACAGATCTGTTTAGCAGCAGACATGTCTACAGAAACTTGGCAGGCCAAAAATGAGTGGCAAGATATATTCAACATGCTAAATCAGAAAAATATGCAGCCAAGAGTACTCTACCCAACAAGGCTATCATTCAAAATAGGAGAGATAAGGAGTTTCCCAGACAAACAAAAACTAAAGGAGTTTGTGACCACTAAACCAGCCCTACAAGAAAACTTAAGGCGGACTCTGAGTGGAAGAAAAAGAAAAAAATAAAAGGCCAAAAGCAACAAAAACTAGAAAGTACCAGAATGAATCGACAGAAACACAAACTCTACAGGTAACACAATGGCACTAAATTCAATCTTTCAATAATCACTCTGAATTTAAATAGAATAAATACCCAATCAAAAGACATAGGGTATTAGAATGGATAAAAACAAAACAAAACAAACAAAAAAGAAAAACAAAACCAAGATCCATCATATGCTGCCTACAAGAGACTCATTTGTAGGCCCAAAGTCACCTGCAGATTGAAAGGGAAGGGATGCAGAACCGTCTTTCATACTAATGAATGTCAAAAGAATACCAGAGTAGCTATACTTATATAAGATAAACTAGATTTTAAACCAAAGACTGTAACAAGAGATGAAGAAGGGCATTGTATCATAATTAAGGGGGGTCTATACACCAAGGTGATCTAACAATTGTAAATATTTATGCCAACTCAGAAACACCAAAATATGTAATTCAGTTAGTTACAAATATAAAGAAACTCATTGATAATAACACAATAATAATAGGGGACTTTAACACCCTACCTACAACAATGGACAGTTCATTTAAGCAGAAACTCAACAAGGAAATAATGGCTTTTGAATGACACATTGGCCTGGATGGATTTACAGATATATTCAGAACATTTCATCCTAAAGCAACAGAATACACATTCTTGTCCAGTGCACATGGAACATTCTCCAGAAGAGATCACATACTGGATCAAATCAGCCCTCAACAAATACAGAAAAATTGAAATCATACCATGCTAATTTTCAGATCACAACACTATGACACTTGAAGTCAACCACAAGAAAAAAATTGGAAAGCCCTCTGATACATGGAGGTTAAAGAACATCCTACTAAAAAATGAATTAGTTAACCAGAAAATTAAAGAAGAAATTAAAAAAAAAAATACATGGAAGCAAAATGAAAATAAAAATAAAAATAAAAATAAGACAGTCAAAAACTTTGGAATGTAGCAAAGGCAGTCCTAAAAGGGGCATAAATTGCAATTCAGGCCTATCTCAAGAAGCAAGAAATGTCTCAAATATACAACCTAACTGTTCACCTAAAGGAGCTACAAAAGCAATAGCTAGTAAAACCTAAAGCCAGCCGAAGGGAACTAATAAGATTAGAGCAGAAATAAACAATATATAAACAAACAAACCAGTAGAACAGATGGATGAAACTAACAGCTGGTTCACTGAAGAAATTAACAAAATGAGAATCCCCTAGCCAAACTTAACAAAGAGAGAGAGAGAGAGAGAGAGAGAGAGAGAGAGAGAGAGAGAACCCAAATAGATAAAATTACAAACGAAAGAAGAGATATCACAGTCAACACCACAGAAATACAAACAATTATAAGAGAATACTATGAAAAATTGTATGCCAACAAGCAGGGCAATCTGGAACAAAGGACAAATTCCTAGGAACAAAGGACAAATTTCTAGAAACCCACAAACTACCAAAACTGAAACAGGAAGAAATAGAAAATCTGAACAGTCCCATAACCAATTTCTTCAACCAAGAAATTGAATCAGTACTCAAAAAATCTCCCAACAAACAAGAGTCCTGGGCAAGATGGCTTCCCAGAGGAATTCTACCAGACATTTAAAGAAGAGTTAACACCTATTCTTCTCAACTGTCCCAAAAAAAACAGAAATAGAAGGAAAACTTCCAAACTAATTGTACAAAGCCAGTATCATCTTTATTCCAAAACCAGACAAAGAGCTAACTAAAAAGAATTACAGGTCAATATCCCTGATGAACATGGACGCAAAAATTCTCAACAAGATACGAATAGAATTCAAGAGTACATTAAAAGAATTATTCACCATAATCAAGTGGGATTTTTTCCTGGGTTTCAGGGGTGGTTCAATATTTGCAAATCAATTAATGTGATACACCACATTAATAAGAGAAAGAACCATATAATCCTGTCAATATATGCAGAAAAAACATTCACAAAATACAGCATTCTGTTTTGATAAAAAAAAAAAAAAAAACCCTCAACAAAGTAGGGATAGAT
This sequence comes from Herpailurus yagouaroundi, assembly GCF_014898765.1. Classification (NCBI taxonomy): domain Eukaryota; kingdom Metazoa; phylum Chordata; class Mammalia; order Carnivora; family Felidae; genus Herpailurus; species Herpailurus yagouaroundi. Next base: position 70,669,303 of record NW_024412376.1, read on the forward strand.
GGAACATACCATAACATCATAAAGGCCATATACAAAAGACCCACAGGTGATAATATCCTCAATAGGGAAAAACTGAGAGCTTTTCCTCTACAGTCAGTAACAACACAAGGAAGTCCACTCTCACCAGTGTTATTTAACACCGTACTAGAATTCCTACCCTCAGCAATCAGAGCACAAAAAATAAAAGGCATCCAAATCGCCAAGGAAGAATTCAAACTTTCACTATTCACAGACAACATAATACTCTATGTAAAACACCCAAAATACTCCATCAAAAAATTGCTAGACCTAATACATAAATTTAACAAAGTCACGGGATATAAAATAAAAATGCAGTAGTCTTTTGCATTTCTATATACCAATAATGAAGCAGCAGAAAAAGAAATCAAAGAATTGATCCCATTTGCAATAGCACCAAAAACAATAAGATATCTAGGAATAGACCTAACTAAAGAGGTAAACAATCTATACTATGAAAACTATAGAACACTTCAGAAAGAAATTGAAGAGGACACAAAGAAATGGAAAAGCAAGCATTCCATGCTCATAGATTAGAAGAGCATTGTTAAAATGACTATACTACCCCAAACAATCTAAGCATTTAATGCAATCCCTATCAAAATACCACCAACATATTTCACATAGAATACACAATCCTGAAATTCATATGGAACCAGAAAAGACCCTAAATAGCCAAAGCAATCCGGCAAAGAAAAACAAAACTGGAGGCATCCTGATCCTGGATTTCAAGCTACATTACAAAGCTGTAATCATCGAGACAGTATGATATTGGCACAAAAACAGACACATAGATCAATGGAACAGAATAGAAAACCCAGAAATAGACTCACAATTAAATGGTCAACTTATCTCCAACAAAGCAGGAAAGAATATCCAATGGAAAACAGTCTCTTCAACAAACTGTGTTGAGAAAACCAAAGAAGGAAAAACTGCAGAAGAAGGAAACTGGACCACTTTCTTCAACTCTACACAAAATAAATTCAAATGGATGGAAGACCTAAATGTGAGACAAGAAACCATCAAAATCCTAAAGGATTACAAAGGCAGCAACCTCTTTGACCTCATTCACAGAAACTTCTTATTAGACACATCACTGAAAGCAAGGGAAAAAAAAATATGAAATCTTTTATATTTTTTAAAGATAAAAAGCTTCTTCACAGTGAAGGAAATAATCAACAAAACTAAAAGGCAACCCACAGAATGTCAGAATATATGTAGAAATGACAGATCTGATAAAGGATTATTATCCAAAATCTATAAAAAAAAAAAAAAAAACCTATCAAACTCAACACCCAAAAAACAAATAATCCGGTTAAGAAATGGGCAGGGGACATGAATAGACACTTACCCAAAGAAGACATCCTGATAGCTAACAGATTCATGAAAAGATTGTCAACATCACTCACCACCAGCAAAATACAAATTAAAACCACAATGGGATACCACCTCACACCTCACACTTGTCACACCTTAACAATGAAAGAAACAACAGGTGTTGGCGAGGATGTGGAGAAAGAGGAACCCTGTGGCACTGCTGGTGGAAATGCTAACTAGTTCAGCCACTCTGGAGAACAGTATGGAGATTCCTTAAGAAACTAAAACTAGAACTCCCCAATGATCCAGCAATTACACTCTTAAGTATTTACCCAAAGGATACAAAAATACAGATTCTAAAGGGTACATGCACCCCAATGTTTATAGCAGCATTATCAAAAATAGCCAAACTATGCATAGAGCCCAAATGTCCATCCACTGATGAATGGAAGAGATGTGGTCTATATATACAATGGAATATTACTCAGCCATCAAAAAAATGAGATCTTACTATTTGCCATGATGTGGATGAAGCCAGAATGGACCATGCTAAGCAAAGTAAGTTAATCAGAAAAAGGCAAATAACATATGATTTCATTCATATGTGGAATTAAAGAAACAAAACAGATGAACATACATCAAACGGGAAGAAGAGAAGAGAGGGAAATAAACCACAAGTGATTCTTAATGATAGAAAACAAAGTATGGGTGGATGGAGAGAGTTGGGCAGGAGATGGCCTAGATGGGTGATGGGTAATAAGGAGGGCACTTGTGATGAGTACTGGGTGTTGTAAGTGAGGAATCACTGAATTCTACTCTGGAAACCAATATTGCATGGTATGCTAACTGAAATTTAAATAAAATATAATTTTAAAAAATCATTAACTTAATTATAAATACCCTTTTTCCAAACAGGGTCATATTTACAGTTTCCAGGACATGGACATATCTTTTTAGGGGATGCCAGTTTACCTTCCACACACTGCATTTTTGCATTCTCAGGTTTGTAGTATGGATTTCAAAGTATTTCCTCAAATTTAACATGAAGTGGTTTTCTCCAAGCCTTGCTATGATTTCACAATTACTTATCACTCTGCAGAAACTCTTCGCTGATTAAATCATCTAGAGCACATTCTGCCTTTCCATCTTGACAAAATTGGCTTTTTTCTAAATTTATTTTATTAAAGTAATACTACTACTTCTAGTAATAATTATCAGTATTATTAGTAGTATCACTGTCCACAAAAATGTATGCTTCTAGATTTGAACCATGTCTGTTTAGTTTACTGCTATATCCACTGTCATCAGCATAGGGCTTGACAAAAAATAAATTCTGAATGAGCCAATCAATAAATGAACATCAATAACTTGAATATCATCTTAAATCTCAATTCTGTCTTTTATAATACATACAGGTTTTAATCTCTGTGGTTTTTTCATCTCTTTATCATTTTCCAAAGAATATTAAGAATTAGTCTAATTTGTTCTCTAATTTTAATATGTATGATCTTGATTCGTAATTTAAGTTTTTCCGAAGGATTTCAAAATTTTTATTGTTTTTTTAGGTTTCTTGCAATATGTCATGGTCCTCATGTTTCCAAGTTTTCATTTTTTTTTCTGTTTCTCATCAAGCTATCTTTTCTACTCTCTTACTGAATATCGTACCTTACATCTCTTAACTCAGAGAGTCCATATTTTCTTGCAATTCATTAAGAACATCGAGAAGATTTTTTTTAATCACCTTTATTTATTGCGGCAATATTCTGAAGTTCATGCTTTTCCTCCATTTCTGCACTGTCATGTTATGTTGCAAGGTTTAGATTTTTCAGAGGCCCCAGAAGACCTATGTTTTCAATACAAATTAGGCCTTCATTACATTCATGCTGAATAAGTTAATATTTTTTGGTTTCCTTACATGAGAAAAGAGCTATATTAAGTTTGCTCATTGCATGTTAGGTAGATTTGCCTTGTTTACTTTGTACTGGTCACTTGACCAATAGGCAAGAGGATGTTCTCACATTCAGTTTTCTGCTTGGAGATTACCTCAAGTAGAAAGGGGATATCACTTTCTATCATGCCCAGAATTATGGTTTTATATGAAACTAGATGTTTTAACTTGTATTTAGGACTCAAATGGTCATAGAATATTTAAAGAGTTTTCATCCTGGTCAAGAAGAAATGTTTTCCTGCTGAATACACTGTAAAGAGAGACTGGGAAACACAAATAAAAATGATTATGATTACATCCAATAGGTTCCTATTTTTCAAAGTAGTGGTTAGACACATAAACCAAGGTAATTTTAGCATATCAAATGTCTTAATAGAATTGAAGTCATTGATCATGTAAGTTTTCTTATTTCTTTAAATACAAAGCACTTAGCCATCTGAAATGGATTGATGGAAATAAACGCTACATCCCAGATCAACTAAGCAATAGATCTTATTTCCAGTTCTAAAGTACCGGGTAGTGTAATAGTCCCATTGATTTCTGTTTGTTGTGCCTGCAAAATGCAATATGTAGCAGCATGCTTTCTCATTACGGAGAATATAAGCTTTTGCATTTGTTTATAAGTGATTGAAACTCTATGATTTAGTCATAAAAATATAGTCTTGATTTCTAGATACCAAAACAAAAAATGAAAAACTGAAGCAACTTAGTTAAGATTAAACAAAAGTAATTTTGAAAACTAAAAATAGAGTCTTCTTAAGTATTACACAAAATAATCCTGGAATATAGGGGCACCTTCCTGGTTCAGTTGGTTAAGCTTCCAACTTCAGCTCAGGTCATGATTGCACGGTTGGTGGGTTCGAGCCCCACATCAGGCTCTGTGCTGACAGCTTAGAGGCTGGAGCCTGCTTCAGCTTCTGTGTCTCCCTCACTCTCTGCCCCTCCCCTTCTTGTGCTCTGTCTCTCAAAAATAATAAATAAAAAACATTAAAATTTTTTTAAAATAATACTAGAGTGTAAATGTCCCTTTGATTATATCTTATGATTTCTAACTGTTCAAAAAAGTGTTTACAAACATAAACTAAGGGGGTTTTAGCATATTCAAATATGTCAGTAGAGTTTGAATCTATGTGTTTCTTTTTTATTGTCTTTCCAGCTTTTTGACTAAAATGCTTTTACTCAGGGTAGATGGTAAACTTAATTAAAAACCCTAAACAAGATGTATGGATAAATGGCCAACTCATTTTTTTAAAGATAAAAGGTACTGAAAATAAACAGGCATCACCAAAGCTGAAAAATTATTTTCCTAAAACAATAGCTGTGATTATTGTTTTACTCTAGTTCATAAAATTTTCTTTGATTCCAGGCTCATTAGACATGGCTCAAAAAAAAAAAAAAAAAAAAGTTCCCAACTCAAATATGTATTGCCCTTAACGACTAGTTTGTTGGAATAATAAGCAAATCACTACTTAGCTTCCAGGAAAAAAAAAACTATTAAAATATATGTATAGAGAGATAAACTATAAAGATAATCAGTTAAATAATTCAGTATCCTAAATTTAAAGAACAATTAATCAAATTGCCATGATATAGAAGTGGTTTCTCTGTAAGCAAGTAGTCCTAATAATGACTAGGTAAATGTAAGTCCTTTCTGGTGTTATTTGCCTGTATATAATTAACATTTACTCTTGCAAGTCAAGCATTTCTGAAGATTTAAATTTTTTAGTAAAAATGAAGGCATGAAATGTTTCAGTTGAACACATATACTCAAAGGGACAATATGAAAAAAGTACTACTTTTTCTTTTTAAAAAGAAAGAATGTGTTATTTCTTGATAGTATAATATATAACCATTTTAAATAATTTGAACACTATAGAAATGAAATTAATAAAAGTATTCATAAATCCCAGAATTCAGATTTTGTTGTTGTTGCATATTGATGTCCAATGCTCTAGCAACATTGTTGAAAAGGCTATCCTTCCTCCACTGAATTGCTATTACACATTTGTCAAAAACCATTTGGAGGTTTTTCTCTTCATTGGACCCCTCTGGCAGTACCCTGGCAGGGTAATCAGAGCACAACCTGCTCTTCCAGACAGATAGCTCTGTTCCACCAGGCCGGAGATGGAATATCATCTCCCTCCTTTGGCCATGGACACCATCATGGAGTGAAATTGGGAGTACTTCCTGCTTCTGTTAGGTAAGGGATGTACAGCTCCCTGAGGAATTATGTATGAGAGGTAGTTTTAATTGGTATTAGGTTGGAAAAGGAGGAAGTATTGGTAAAAAGTTTTTGTTGTTAGTCTATCCTTTTTTAGTTCTTTGATTACGAACAGGCTTTTCTTGAAGCTTTTTTTTGGTCTGTGTCCTGTTGGCAATTCCTGATTTCTGCAGCATTCTGTCCACCATATACAGGAGGGAATAAAGAATCCCAAGGAATTTATCACCATTATCTGTCATCCTCCTCATTCTATGTGGATAATTTTCTCTTTTTTTCCCCTTGCAATATTTTTTTTCTAGGTCCTCTTCATTATAAATTATTCTTTCTTGTTTCAACATAATCTGTTGTTTATTCTTTATTCCTTGTCTTGTTTAATAGAGGTCATATCATTAGTCCTACTTGGGAACATGTTTACACACACACTCACACTCACACACACACACAGATTTTTTTCTTGATCATTAAAAGTATGCTTTTCCCTGGGCACAACCCACCAGGTTGGGGGTCCTGGCCCTGTACTCACAAAAGATATGGGGAGGGAAGCTTCTGAGTCAGTTTTGCTCCTGGCCTGAGGTCCCCACTCTCTCACAGGCTGCAAGAAAGGCCCTGCTCCCTAGTTTCAGTACCATGGGATTCCCCTCACCTTGGTGCCCAGGCCAGGGGAGTGAGGGAAGGGCTGGGGCCCTTCACCTCAGAGCTTATCCTGGTGGCCTATGACCATCAATAAATATTGTCTTTGTAAAGATACCCTAAAAAATAATAATAAATAAATAAAAAACAAGTGTGCTTTCTTTTTAGTCTTCAATGTAATATTTCCTTTCAAATGTCAGAATTATTTATAAAACCCATTTTTGGTATTTTTTAAATAACTATAAGTTTACTGTTTGTCATCAGGCATGGTGCACAGCTTGGTCTTATCCATTGCTTGGTTTTATATACTACATCAGGATCCACTCACTCCTCTGTTCTTAGATTGTTTTCTCTATCAGAATTATTAAGGTAGTTCACTCAAATGAAAGGGTTTTCACTAGCTCTGTTTTTTTTTTTTTTTAAACTTTAAGTAGAAGAATGTACCTTCCAGAATATCTGAACAAAATCTGAGTTTTTCCTTTACAAAAATGAGGGAAACTGAGAAAGACCCTTTCTTAATTAGGGCTCTTCCTGACCTTACCCATACCAACAATACCTATGCCCTTGGATAACACTGCCCTAGATATAAAGTCCTAATGTTATTTCTCTTCAACTGTAACCTGGTGATAGCCTTAGAATTAGAATGCCTGGATGCATGATAAAAAAAAAAAAATATGGATGGCATTTGACACAGGAAATAAAAGAGAGGTGAGAAAAAAGCTTAAGAAAAGATACCAATATGATTACTGAAAGAAGACTCAGAGTAACAACTGAATCACGTTTTTAACTTTTTCCTCAAAATTCTTGTTTTAAGGGAAGGGTAAAAAAAGTAGGAAAGACCAAAATCTTATTGTTTCTACTTCCACTATAATAATGGTGACTTCAAATCATGAACTATAAATATATTTCCAAATAAGCTTAATAATTAAAATCCTTCATCACTTCAACCAGTAAAGGTTTATTATGTAATCTTACTATTTTTTCCATGGTTACATTGTTTACAGTTTTGTTGTGCTCAAGGACACTGTGATGAGTATTATTAAATCAGGAGCTAGCATTCTGGTGCTATGTTAATGCAGAATAATGCACATCTCAAAAGAAATATAAGAGACATATTAGGCTCTTTCATAAAAATACATTAAACAAATTCAGATGCATGACTAAGTTATTCCTTTCAAATACAAATAGGAGCCAGATTTTACTTCTCTCCAGAAAGTCCCATTTTATATAGTAGCCCATTATTTTAGATATGTTTATTGTTCTAGAAAAATGTCATTATTGTAGTGGAGTCAGTCAGATAAGAGGAAATTAATTTAAAACCTATGATGTAATGAAGAAATCATATTAATACAGAAAAACTTTTAGGAGACAAAGAGAAATGGAACTTTGGATGTTGTACTGCATGGTATCAAAATTTGGCAATAATTTAGCAAATAACAGCAAATTGAGTTTTATCTATTAACATAAGCATGTAAGAAAAGATGCAGGGTATGAATAAATGCTGAGTAACAGAGAGGAGGAGTCTGACATGAAACAAAAACTAAGAACAAAAGTTTGTATGGATCCCAATATATATTCATCACTACAGCCTAAAAAACTGGGTTCTTAAAAGTTGCCATTTGAGAGCAGCAAGTAAATACTATCATTATTACTTTGTACTAATGAAAACATGTAAAATGATTGGAGCAGATTGAGTCTTGGTACAAATGATCGCCAAAGAACTTTATACTTTATATCCTAGTATAAGAATAAAACACTAATAGTACATTTCATTTTTACATGATTACCCAGTCTTGGTATTTTAATTTTATTCATGGAATCAAGCATACGTAAGCAGCGGACTTCATATATTCTAATAACTTCACTGAATTCCTTTTTAGACTGTCTTTTTGATGAAAAATCTGGAAATATATTTATAATGCATGCATTTTGGAAACATATTTGATATGGTATTGACATGTCTGTAGGCAGCATGACACTTCCCAGTGAACTACTGACAACTGGAGAGCATCATTAACCCAGTCTGCATTCAGCTGTTTCAAATGGCATAAATTCTCCACAAAACAGCATAGATAACATTTATCAATTTCTACCAGATGTGAATTATAGATTTTGTTTAAGAATGTGTTAGGCATACAAACTAAAAGAAAAAAAATCAGCTGACAGTTAAAAACTGTGTATTTTATTTTTTTTTTAATTTTTTTTCAACGTTTATTTATTTTGGGGACAGAGAGAGACAGAGCATGAACGGGGGAGGGGCAGAGAGAGAGGGAGACACAGAATGGGAAACAGGTTCCAGGCTCCGAGCCATCAGCCCAGAGCCTGACGTGGGGCTCGAACCCACAGACCGCGAGATCGTGACCTGGCTGAAGTCGGACGCTCAACCGACTGCGCCACCCAGGCGCCCCGAAAACTGTGTATTTTAAATAGCCTCTAAAAAACTTGTTAAGCATTCCAACTTAGTAATTAATTCCAATTACTGAATTAATTTAGTATGTCAAAGATAACAATATTGAAGGATAGCTTTTATGGTATCTTTTTTTATGATAGGTAAAATCTTAATAAGTCTAATTTTATATTCTATAGTTAGGTCAATCTGCACTTTTTTTGTTGTCTGGCTAAATTATGATAGGAGAATATTGTGTTAATCAATTTTCTGCACTTTTCTCACTAAACCTGTGCCATTATAAAAGAGATTACTTGTTTTTCACCAAACTCCTTTCTCCACAAAAGCTAAAAAACAAACAAACAAACAAACAAAAAAACAAACAAAAAACAAAGAAACAAAAAAAAAAAACCAAAAACAAACAAAACAGACCTGCAGCTACTGGACATACCACTGCTTAGCTAACCTATCAATTTTCAACTCTAGCCTTTGTAGTTAGACATGGTGAACAGATTTTTGCTGACAATGTAAACAAAATGATATCTGCCATTTTCACATCTTCATGTTGTAAAGAGTATGTCAATCTCACACTTGCTTTCACCTCCTTGCCAGTAGAACTCAGAGATGGCAGTGACCCAACTTCAACCACCCAAATAACAACAGTGCCCTAGTATAAGGTTTGGTAAACTGCAGCCTGTAGGCCAAGTTTCTCCCTCTGCCTGTTCCTTTAAAAATGTTATTTGAACAGAGCTATGTCCAATCAGGACACAGTTCACGGCTACTTTTCCACCAGTAGAGCTGAGCTGAATAGTTACACCAGATAACATATACCTTGTAAAGCCTAAAATGTCTACATTTTGTGCCTTTACAGAAAAAGTAGCAGACCCTTGCCCTAGAGAATAGAAAAACAACAGTATGAAAGCAGCCTTGATCCCTGGTTGAGCACAGGGATGGAGAACTGCACCACTGCCTTATACAGCTCCTTCCAGGAGTGTTATAGGAGAAATTTATTTTTTTAAGCCACTATGTTATTGGGTTTCCTGTTTTCCTACACTACCACTCCAGGAAGGATATGAACATCGTAAGGAAATAATGTGATAGAAGTCACCAAAATATAAGCCTAAATACTAATCAACCATGTTCTAACTCTACAACATGACTCTACTTCTTTCTGGGGAATTTTTCTTTTTCAGAATAAACATCATATAAACAAACATACTATTTTACAAGTTAGAATGAAGTACATTGTTGGATTTTAAAATGGACCTCCTTGAATTTGTAATTCATATGCAAGTAACATAGCTACCTAGTGTCATGAGTTTTAGGTGCTCATGACTCAAATATACAGACTATATGCAATAATAAAACTGTTTCAAAAGTCTATTTACATGCTCGTCATGTTTGCTGCTTATTTGTGAACAATACAATCTCTCATTAAACTAGGTAAAAATAATTTAGTAGTATATTAATTTAGAAAATTCACTGAATTTCTAGAAGGGAGAAACAGGCTTAGAAAGTTAGCAGGAGGAAAAAAAGCTGATCAGCCAGAGCTATGACTAATTATCACTCACTAAACTTTTCTAGTGAAGATACCAGGTGCCAACCTTCAACACCAGATGGCATACCTTGCACCACGGACACTGTTTGAAATGGACACCAGATGCTATTGGCAATCATGCTATTGTTTCCCATGCAAACTGCATGTTGCTGCTTCCATTAATGGCAACATTTAGCCACAAATTGCATTTTTCATGGTTCCTGCTTCTTTGTATCACTAAATCTTGCGTACAAATCATAGGTAAGTGATTATTGTGTAATCTAGTTAAGAAAAACAACTACGGAAGTAAATATCTAGTCATTTTTGGTTTCCTATAGAGTCAAGTTCTCCTTTTGAATATATAGAGATTCCCCAAATAAAATGAGTCATATGTTAGGAAAACAAAAGGGAAAAAAAAAGCCCTAGTTATCCAAACTTTGGCTTCACAATGTCAATATAAACCTTTCTTCTTATTGTTTCATTCCCCCCAGTGATATTCCCACTAACATAATTCAATTAATCCTCAAGCAATACACAGTGCACCTCAAGACTAATTAATTCCATATTCATTTCCAAGCCCAATGTATCTCTGGGTGATGTTTATTCTTTATTTCCCTCCACTCAAACATGAAGCAAAAATTAATGCTCCACATAAATAGATATAACATACATTATATCTAAGATATATATATGTGTGTGTAATACATATATGCATCCATCTACATATGTCAACAGATGTATATGTAATACAACAGGAAAGAGATGCTGGTATAGGACATGGAGCACAGTACTCACTTCACTTTTCTGTTACTGGGACACGGTATTTATGATTTCTCTCTTATGGATTATTTTTTATTTATCTTCAGCTATCTCTTTAATGAAATGAATTTTTTTTAGCCTGAGACATCTAAAACTTTGTGCCATGGGCCCTAAGCTATGGGTACCCTGCACATAAGGTTATATTGGTGGTCTCAAACTATACAGACAGTGCGCAAATGGCCCTATGCATATAATTAGGATTTCTTTAACCTTATACCAGTGTGTTTGTTAATGAAGGAAAAACTCTAGATTCCCATTCCCTACTCCTTCCTTTCTTCTTTTTACAGCAGTAGTCTTCACTTGTCCTCCAGCAAACACTACTACTTCCTGTTGTAGTAACCGTATAATAATAGCAGATTATTGGGGCGCCTGGGTGGCTCAGTCAGTTAAGCATCCGACTTCAGTTCAGGTCATGATCTCACAGTTTGTGAGTTTGAGACTTGCATCGGACTCTGTGCTGACAGCTCAGAGCCTGAAGCCTGCTTTCAATTCCGTGTCTCCCTCTCTCTGTTCCTCCCCCACTCGCTCGCGCTCTCTCTCTCTCTCAAAAATAAATATTAACAAAAAATAATAGCAGATTATTATTATATATATTATATAATAATCAAATAATCTATACTATTTTGGCATCTTGGAGAGCACGATATGTATATTTTGGCACTGAGAAAAACCATCTCATAGATCACTAATCTGAGCATATTTTGAATTATGCTTAGTATTGGCATCCCTTATTAAGCCTTTGGGGTAATAGGTAACATACAGAAACACCAACAAATCTCTTTAACATTTTTTTTCATTTGCTCTGAAATAAGATCCTGAATATGAAACAGTATGGGTGGGCTACCATGGTATATTAAAGGCATTCAATGCAACCACAGATGCCTTCAATGCTTCTAGAGGGGGGAAAAAAAAGGTAGGCATGGACATAGAAAGCAAAAGAAAATTCAGAATAAGTGCATATTTTCCTGAGGAACATCACTGCCCACTTTGTTACAGAAAAGTTTCCAGTATAATTAACTGCTTTAAAAACAGGCTGGTCACATGGTGCAAAGTGCCAAATTGGGCTCACAGCTATTTCTGTTGGAGGAAACTCAGTTGATTCCGAGAGGAACTTCATGAGAAGAGGAACATGTTTTTGAGGTTCTGTAATAACTGCCATCCTGCCATTAAATTCATACATGCATGAGTTCTGCTCAGAGTGCTTTCCTGATTGTTCTATCTAAAACACCACCTGTCACCATTTGATCTCTATCACCTTACCTTGCTAGCACACATAGCACTATCTGACATAATATTATATATTTATGTTCTTTATTTCATTCACTAAATTATATGTCAAGGATTTTGTTTGATTTATTTCTATATCTTAGCACCTAAAATAGTGCCTGCACATTAAAACTCCCAAAACTTAATATTGGCCAATTGAGTGAATATACTCATTGAACAAACATGATTTAATAAGATGTGAAAGAGGGCTGAATTAATAGTCTATCAATTTGGGTGATTTCTAAGAATCTTTTCAGAAATTAGGTACTTTAATGATAATTCATAACCCACCTATATTTTTGTGCTATAGAATTTTTTTTTTCACAGTCATCTTAGCAGCACTGAGTCAAGGGCTGCATTATTTATTTATTTACTTATTTGCTTTCAAGTTTTTGTTTAAATTCCAGTTAGACAACATATACGGTAAACTTGGTTTCAGGTGTAAAATGTAGTAATTCATCACTTATGTGTAACACCCAGTGCTCATCACAAAATGTGCCCTCCTTAATACCCAACACCTATTTAGCTCCTGATTTGCTTCCCTGTTTTCCCCTTCCCCTATGTTCATCTTTCTGTTTCTCAGATTCTGCATATGAGTGAAATCATATGGTATTTGTCTTTCTCTGTCTTACTTCTCTTAGCATAATATACTAGTTCCATACATGTCGTTGCAAATGGCAAGAATTCATTCTCTGATGGCTGAGTAATATTCCATTGTGTGTAATATTCCATATAATCTACATGCATACACACCACATCTTCTTTATCCATTCATCACTCGATGGATATTTGAGCTCTTTCCATAGTTGGCTATTGTTGACAGTGCTGCTACAAACATCCGGATGCATGTATCCCTTTGAATCAGTATTTTTATATCCCTTGGGTAAATACCTAGTAGTGAAACTGCTGGGCCACAGGATAGTTCTATTTTTAACTTTTTTGAGGAATCTCTATATTATTTTCCAGAGTGATATAGAGTGGCTCAGTTGGTTGTGTGTCCAACTTTGGCTCAGGTCATGATCTTGAAGCTTGTGGGTTCGAGCTCTGCGTCAGGCTCTATGCTGTCAACTTCAGATTCTCCATCATCTCCCTCTGCCTCTCCCCCACTCACACTCGCTATCTCTCCCAAAACTAAATGAACATACGTACATACATACATAAATCAAAATAAAATAAAATGCATTTCCCAGTCTTGACACCAGTTGTTAACTGTTGCTTTTTCAAAGCCCATAATCCTCTAGCAAAAGAAGAAACACTGACAGCTCAAAAGCAAATGTAGACACATTTCTTAATCCTGTTCTTCCAGGCAAAGGGAAAGTAAAAGTCCCTGACGTTCTGTCTAGTGGAAAGATTCCCTGTCCTAATTGTCTTCCTGGACCTTTTTCAGAAGATTTCAACATACTGAAAAGCAGCATCTGTGAGTACAATAGGAATCAATGCTCTAACGTTCTTTTAATAGTTGATTTTATAATATTATTTTTTTCAAATCTATGATAGCTCTTGGTCTTTCCTGTAGAGAAAATAAATGGAATAATTCTACCTAAAAATGTCTTTTCCAACTATACTAATTTAGGAACTTTGGAAAAAAGCCTGGTATTATTATAGGATCTTATTAGGATTACTCTGAACCAGACTTGTATCAAAACTCCTTTTAGTAACTGTTCTACATAAGCATTCACAATGATGAGAAAAGGGTCCTTCTGGATCTGCAGGAATTAGTATTAGTCTCCCATAATTATGCATTCATCTGGATAATTTGGTTTCCTTATTGCACTCTTGTAACTATTCTTAGAAGCCTGGTAAGGCTATAAGGAACATTCACAACATACTTTAACAATGTTAATGCAGTATCCTTCCCCAGTTGTACTAAGATTATTCTTATTCTTTTTTTTTTTTTTTTTTTTAATTAAAGGTTTCATCGGTATGTTTACTGGCTCAGGTTTGGTTTTGACTGATTACCATGTAAGACCAATTGACTGTATGGTAACCATGTCCTCCTTGCTCCTGTTTCTTATTTATTTATTTATTTCAATACGGCATTGTTTTAAATCAACAGTACTGGTTCCAGAAGTAGAATTCAGTGGTTCATTGCTTTTGTTTCCCTTTGTTCTCTTCCCCACCCTTCCCTTACATTCATCTCTTTTATTTCTTAAATTCCATATATGAGTGAAATCATATATTTGTCTTTCTCTTATTGACTTATTTCTCTTAGCGTAATACATTCTAGCTCCATCCACGTCATCGCAAATGGTAAGATTTCATTTTTTGATGCCTGAGTAATATTCCATTTATATATATACCACATCTTCTTTATCTATTCATCAGTAGGATGGACATTTGGGCTCTATCCATACTTTGGCTATTGTTGATAGGGCTGCTATAATCGTTGGGGTGCATGTGCCCCTTTGAATCTGTATTATTGTACCCTTTGGGTAAATACATAGTGGTGCTATTGTTGGATCATAGGGTAGGTCTATTTTTAGTTTTTTGAGGAATCTCTATACTATACTCTAGAGTGGTTGCACAAATTTGCATTCTCACCAGCAGTGGAAGAGGGTTCCCCTTTCTCCACATCCTCTCCAAAACCTGTTGTTTCTGGCTATTTATTCTTAAGTGTCCATTTTGGCCTCTATCTCCTTAGGATCCTAGGAGCCAATTTTATGTGACACATATATTAAAAATACCTCCAGACTACAGGAAAAATCCATGAAAAAAACTTTTCTGGAGATCCTTTTAATTGTATTAATAAAGTTTTAAATAGACTTTAGTTTCACAGCAAAGTTGAGTGGAAAATACATAGGGTTCCTGTGTATCCCCTACCCCCACACACATAAAACCTTTCCCATAACTGACACCTGGAATCACAGTGGTGCATTTGTTGCAACTGATGAACCTACATTTACACATTATATATAACCCCAATTCCATAGTTTACATTAGGATTCACTTTTGGTATAGTACATTCTGTGAGATTTGACAAATATATAATGACACGTATCCACAACTGAGCATCTTACAGGAGTTTCACTGCAATAAAAATCTACTTTACTCTGTCTATTCATCCTCCCCTCTACCCAACCATTGACTTCCACTGATTTTTTTGCTATCTCCATAATGTCGTATCATTGGAATCAGGATATATCCTTTTAGTATTGGCTTCTTTCGGGGCGCCTGGGTGGCGCAGTCGGTTAAGCGTCCGACTTCAGCCAGGTCATGATCTCGCGCTCCGTGAGTTCGAGCCCCGCGTCAGGCTCTGGGCTGACGGCTCGGAGCCTGGAGCCTGTTTCCGATTCTGTGTCTCCCTCTCTCTCTGCCGCTCCCCCATTCATGCTCTGTCTCTCTCTGTCCCAAAAATAAATAAAAAGTTTGGAAAAAAAATTAAAAAAAAAAAAAGTATTGGCTTCTTTCACTTAGTAATATGCATTTAAATTTCCTAGATGTCTTTTCGTGCCTTGATAGTCATTTCCTTTTATCACTGAATAATATTCCACTATCTGGATATACCACAGTTTATTCATTTATCTACTGAAGTACATCTTGGTTGCTTCTACATTTTGGCAATTATGAATAAAGCTGATCTAAACAGTCATGTGTAGACATTTTTCCAACTCCTTTAGGTAAATATCAAGAAGTATGACTGCTGGATTATTCAGGGTATGAATAGTTTTATAAACAAAACAAAAAAACAAACAAAAAAAAAAAACTGCCAACCTATCTTCCAAAGAGGCTGCACCTTTTTGCATTCCCACAAGCAATGTGTGTGTAATACATACATGTATCCATCTATAATATATACGTTAACACAGCTATATGTATATAATACAGTAGGGAAAAGATGCTGGTATAGGACATAGAGTACAGTTCTCACTTCACTTCTCTGTTACTGGGGCATAGTGTTTATGATTTCTCTCTTATGCATTATTTTTTATTTATTTTCAACTATCTCTTTAGTGAAATGACTTTTTTTTAGACTGAGACACATAAAGCTTTCTGCCATGGGCTCTAAGCTATGGTTCCTCCACATCCACATCATCTGCAGAATCTGGTATTGTCAGTGCTTTGGATTTTGGCCATTCTAATAGGTGCATAGTGGTGTCTCATTGCTATTTCATTTGCAATGACCTAATAACATCATATATGAAAAGATGCTAAGCATCTTTTCATATACCTGTCATCTGTATATGTTCTTTGGTGAGATGACTGTTCAGGTCCTGTGATGAATTTTAATTGGGTGACTGGGTTCCTTTTCTTACTATTAAGTTTTAAGAATTTTTTAGAAAATAGCTCTCTGGATAATATTTCTTTGTCAAATATGTGTTTTGCAAATATTTTCTCGTAGTACATGGTTTATCTTCTTATGCTCTTGACTGTGTCTTTTGCAGAGAAGAAATTTTTGAAACTTAAAGAACACCAGATTAAAGATTTAAATATTATTTCATGGATAGTGCTTCTGGTACTGTATCTAAAAAGTCATTAACATATCCAAGATCATGTAGGTTTTCTGTTATCCTCTAGGAGGTTTATAGTTTTACATTTTACATTTAGATCTATGATCGGTTTTCAGGTAAGTTTTGTGAAGGGTGTAAGATTTGTGTATAGAGTCTTTTTTGTTTGTTTGTTTTGTTTTTTAGTATGTGGCTGTCCAGATATTCCAGTATCGTTATGTAGAAGAAGTGATCTCTGCTCCATTGTACTTCCTTTGCTACTTTGTCAACAAATCAATAGACTATATTTATGTGAGTATATTACTGTGCTCTATTCTTTCCATTAAGTTGTTTATTATTTCACAGATATGACACTGTCTTGATTACTACAGCTTTATAGTTAATCTTGAAATTATGTTATTTCAGTGTCCTGAATTTGTTATTTTCTTTCAATATTGTGTTGGCTATTCTGGGTCTTTTGCCTCACTATATACCTTTATAATTGGTTTGTCAATGTCAAAAAAACTTGCTGGGATTTTGATTGTGATTCATTGGATCTGTAGATCAAGTTGGGAAGAACTTATACCTTGAGAGTCTTCCTATCCAAGAATCACGGAATATCTCTACATTTATTTAGTTATTTGATTTTGTTCATCAGAGTTTTGAAGTTTCCTCATACAGAGCTTTTACACTGCTAAATTTATACCTAAGTATTTTGAGGGTAGTGCTAATGTAAATGGTATTGTGTTTTTAATTTCGGATTCCACTTGCTCACTGTTGGTATATAGAGAAGAGACTTTTGTATATTAACCTTGTATTCTGTAACATTACTATATTGCTTTTGAGTTCCAGGAGTTCTTTTGTTGATTCTTTTGGAATTTCTACATATAGGATCCTATCATCTATAGATAAACATGGTTATATTTCTTCATTCACAATGTATTTATCTTTTATCCTTTTCTTATTATACCCAATTATCTAAGACTTCCAGGATGATATTGAAAAGGAGTGGTGAGGAAGAACATCCTTACATTGTTACTGATCATAGCATTGAAGTTTCTAGTTTCTGCCCCATTAAGTATGATGTTAGCTATGGTTTTAATTTAGCTAGTCTTAACCAAATTGTGGAAGTTCCCTACTATTCTTGGTGTACTTAGAGTTTTAATCATGAATAGGTGGGTGTAAAATTTTGTCACATGCTTTCTCTGCAACTACTGATATGATCATGTGATTTTTCTTCTTTAGTCTATTGATGTCATGAATTACTTTGATTTCGAAGTGTTAAACTGTGTTGCATACCTACGATAAATCCCATTTGGTTGTGGTGTATAATTTTCTTGGTACCTTTTTTGAATTTGATTTGCTAACATTTGTTGAGGATGAGAGACAATGGTCTATAGTCTACTGTCCTTTCAATGTCTGTTTTTTTGTTAGGGTAATGCTAGCCTCATAGAATGAGTTAGGAAGTATTCCCTCTGCTTCTATCGTCTATCTTCTGTAAGAGATTGTAAAAAATTGGTATGATCTTTCAAGCCCAACCCTAGCCTATTATAAAGACTTTATCTGGAAAATCTCACTGGGGAAAACTGTCCTCCCCACACAAGACTTTGTGCACAAGTGCACTACAGTCTCTGAAAGCAGTTGTAATCAAGGACCCAGGAGCTGACAGCCCATGATCCTACACAGAACTGCACTCTGAACCCAGGTGCCTCCATTTGGAGACGTGTGTGTGTGTGTGTGTGTGTGTGTGTGTGTGTGTGTGTGTGTGTGTTGGGGGTTGGGGGGAAGACAGTCCTGAGCCAAGGCCTTTCCCAGTGCCGATACCAAGATCTTATGTGGAGTAAAAAGGTATAGGCTTTGAAAACATATTCTTTTATCTGAGTCAGTGCTTTTTCACTCCAAGCCCTGCTCTTCCTCTTCTCAGGTCTATAAAGACCATGAACCTTTCATTTGGGACTCCCTCAGCAGTGAAAGAACCCTCATGTCTAGGCTGATCCACCTGACTCTCACCTGATGCTGTTATGTGGGGGAGAATAGAACATGGGGGAGCCAGTGTATTTTCCTGTTCGGTCTCTTGCTTATACTGTTGCAGTAAGTGATTAAAGACTGGATTAAAGTAAGTGATTACCTTCACTTTGGCTTGTTTTAATTGGCCACCTAGACACCTGGCAGCCCAGCTCTTTCCAACTTGGCTTGATAATTCTCTAAGGAAAATACAATCAACAAATGCCAATCCTGTGGTGACAAAAACTTTAAAGTGGTTATTATTATCAAGTAACTTGAGATAAATGTACATATTGAAATGAATGGAAATATAGGTGTTCTCAGCAGAGGAACAGAAACTATAAAAGAACAAAAAATATTCAAAATAATAAATTTGTTAGATAAGCTTAATAGCCTACCCAAAGAGGGAAGCAATAGTGAGTTTGAACATAGAGAAATATAAATTATCCAATCTTAGTAACAGAGAGAAGAAAAATTGGAAAAATAAAATAGAAGAAAAACAGAGCATCAGACAAGACTGTAGGATAGTACCAAAAGGTACAATAATTGCATCATAGGAGTCCTAGCTAGAGAGCAGAAAACTGGTTCAGAATAATATTTGAAGAAATAGTGGCTCAAAACTTTGCAAATTTAGAGAAAAAAGTATGTATTCAATAAGTTCAGAAAATCCCAAACAAAATACACTCATCCAGATACATCATTATAAGATGGATGAAAATCAAGGATAAAAGAAAAAAAGATGAAAGCAGACAGAAAAAAAATGGTATAGTATATATAGGTGAGCAACTATTAGAATGACTAGAGTTTCCTGTGAGAAACTATGAAATGTAGCAATGTTTTTAAAAACAAACAAAAGCAAACAAAAAAAAAAAAAAGAAGCAAAAGTAGCAACCAAGAATTCTATATCCTTCAGGTATGAAAGGGTAAATAAAGGACACTTTTAGAAGCACAAAAACTAAAAGAATTTGTCAACAGCAGACCTTCTCTCTAAGAAATACTAGTTTAAATTCTTTAGGCTTAAAGAAAAATGACCAGAGAGGGAAAGGTGAAACTTCAGGAATGAATAGCAACAACAATGACAAATATATATGTAAAAACAATATATTGTATTTCTACTATTAATTTTTAAAACATATATATTACTGGTGATGCAGCACCTGGGTGGCTCAGTCAGTTAAGCACCCCACTTCTGCTCAGGTTATGGGTTCATGGGTTTGAGCCCCATGTTGGGCTCTGTGCTGACAGCTCGGAACCTGGAGCCTGTTTCAGATTGTGTGTCTCCCTCTCTCTCTCTCTCTGCCCCTTCCCTGCTTGTGTTCTGTCTCTCTCTGTCGCTCAAAAATAAATAAAAACTTTTAAAAATTTGTAAAGAAAAAAATATATATATTAGTGAAACAAAAATCATAAAGGTGTCTAGTGCATTTTCAGTTTGTATAGATGTCGTACATATGTTAACTGTAACATAATGTGGGGAGGATAAAACGGGCTTGTATATCTATAGGTTTATATATTTATTTGCAGTGGTGAATATAAATTCGAGGTAGACAACAAAGAATTAAGTAGAGCAATCTACAACAACACACACAGAAAAATACAAAGGGACAGGGCCTAAAATCCAACATATAAATTAAAAGTGAATACTAGAAAATATTTAAATAATCCAAACATGACAAGAAACTGAAGTGGAGAGACTGGAAAAAAAAAAAAAAAAGGTGGGAGGCAAACAGTAAAAACTAATAAAATAATAGACCTAAATTCAATCATATCAGCAACTACATTTCATGGAAAACAATAGTTTTATAGTTTCTTATTTTTTTAATGTTTTTAATCTTTATTTTTGAGAGAGACAGAGTGCAAGCAGGGGAGGAACAGAGAGAGAGAGGGAGACACAGAATCCGAAGCAGGCTCCGTGCTCCAAGCTGTCAGCACAGAGACCGACGCGAGGCTCAAACTTATGAACCGTGAAATCATGACCTGAGCTGAAGTCAGCCACTTAACTGACTGAGCCACACAGGCACCCCTATAGTTTCTTATTAAGTTAAGCATATATTTACAGTATGACATACAAATTCCACTCCAAGTGTTTAACTGAGAAAAGTAAAAACTGTGTTCACAAAAACCTGTATGTAACTGGTGTTAGTAGCTTTATTCTAAATTGTCAAAAGCTAGAAACAATTCAAATGTCCTTCAAGTGGTGAAGACATTTAAAAAAAAAAAATCTGGTAATCCATACAATGGAATAATACTCAGAATAGGAAGGAACTCAATACTGATCTCACAGTAACATTTTTTATGCTAAGAAAGCTAGACTTAAAAGTCTATACATTGTGGGGCAGCTGGGTAGCTCAGTCAGTTAAGCATTGGTTCCGGCTCTTGGTTCCGGCTCAGGTTATGATCTTATGGTTTGTGAATTCGAGCCCCACATCATGTTCGTGCTTACAGTGCAGAGCCTGCTTAGGATTCTCTCTCTCCCTCTCTCTCTCTGCCCCTCCCTTGTTCACTCTCTCTGTCTCTCAAAGATAAATAAACTTTAAAAATAAATAAATAAAGGTGAGTCTTAAAAAAAAAAGTCTATATATCATATCATCACATTTATCTGACATTTTGGGACAGGTAAACCTTTGGAAACAATGAAGAGTCATCTTGATTTAGGATTGAGGGCCTGGACTACTACAAAGGAGAGTTGTGAGAGTTTTTTGGGGATTAAAATTGATATGTTTCTTGAGTGTGGTGGTGGTTACATGATTCTGCATTTGTCAAAGCTTAACAAACTACATACCATAATAAATAAACTTTATGTAAAGTCAAAACAATCATTAAAAAAACAGTGCCCTGCAGGAATATTCAATAAATGTTAGCTGTAATTATTATTATCCTTATGATAATAATGTTCTAGTATACTAAATACTCCATTAAATATGGAATGACATGTAGTCTAACCGTATCCATAAATTGATCTCCATCTAAAATTATGTTCTTCTTGGGGCGCCTGGGGTGGCTCAGTCAGTTGAGCATTGGACTTCAGCTCAGGTCATGATCTCATGGCCCATGAGTTCAAGCCCTGTGTCAGGCTCTGTGCTGACAGCTCAGAGCCTGGAGCCTGCTTCAGATGCTGTGTCTCCCTCTCTCTCTGACCCTCCCCTGTTCATGCTCTCTCTCTGTCTCAAAAGTAAATAACACTAAAATTTAAAAAATAAAATAAAATTATGTTCTTCTCTGCTCTGTATACTTCAAAAATCCACTCACACACCTATTTGTCCAAATTTTGCTTATTTAAATGTCTTGAGGAGCGCCTGGGTGGCTTAGTCAGTTAAGCATTCGACTTCGGCTCAGGTCATAATCTCATGGCTCATGAGTTCAAACCCCAGATTGGGCTCTGTGCTGACAGCTCAGAGTCTGGAGCCTGTTTGGGATTCTGTGTCTCCCTGTCTCTCTGCCCCTCCCCCATTCATCTCTGTCTCTCAAAAATAAATAAAAATTTAATAAAAAAAGTCTTAAAATACTTTTTTTTTTTAGACAAGCCTTCTATTTTTGCTCTTGACTTTATAATTTGACCATCAGAGCACTGAGGTCCTGACTCTAGTTCTGTATACAGAAGCTATTAAGTGTTAGAAAAGAAAGGTTAGAAAGGAAGATTTTTGGAAGGAGAACTGGCTTTCCTCCACATGCAATTTGCTTACGTTAAATTATTGCACAAACTTCAACAAATCCAAGAAACCATCCCTGAATAGTAAGATACCAGTTGTTGAGGTGACAATTCCCCATGGGAATGGGGAGAGAAATTATCAGGAGCCCCAATTTCAATTTTATTATCTCCCTCTATGTTTTAAAACTTCATTTTTAAAAACTTGTGAGACTATAAATCCTACTAAGAGTGTAAATTGGCAACCAAAGAATTCAGTCTTTTCATATGAATTTTGGTTGTCTTGGCACTATGCATGAATTGAGACTTCTAGAAGTTCCTGGAATGTAATCTGTGTGTTGAGATTAAGTCATAGGTGTCTGAATTTATCTTTCTCTTCTGGTAACCTATAAATGTTAGCGGCATCTACTACCTCCAATTCTTATATTCCTATCCTCTACAAATAGTTGTGTTATGATGTTGTTATTGTTTTATTATTAGTTTTAATCAATGACCTCTTGATCTGTCAAAGTCTTTCTTTAACTGTGCCTTTTAATTCCAGATGGCCATACATTAAATTGCTTAATTTGTTGTTTTGTTACTACATGCTATATGCTACCAAATTCCAATTATGTAATACTTGCTGGATTTTTAATTGCTCTCAGTCCCAACTGGGGCCAAATAACCAATATCATACTATCAACTGAAGAAAAAAAAAATCTGTGGTCAACCAGCAACCATTCCTTGTACCTAAATCTCTATGTCAATTTTAGTAATTTCAAGAAACGAAAGCTGATTCTGATCTGAAGAAAAAAAAATCAATGAGTCTCTGAGAGATCTGGAGAAACAGTCTGCCCTGATTTTCAGAGTTAAGAAAAAAAAAAAAAAAAAGGAAAATATGTACTGAATACCTAAAATTACAAAACAGACAAATGAACAAATATAAAGAAAATATGTACATGTGAATTTGTTCAAACTGCAATTTTGCTCAAAGTCAAGGAAATATTTCAGTGTTCATTTTGTAACTTTTACTAACGCTTTCACGGTTAAAGGACAAGAATATCACTTTTGAGAGTTTTTTTTTTTACCTAATAATGCTTTTTAAGCACTGTTTCCTCTGTGTTTATTTTATGTTACATTTTATTTAAGCATCTTTTATAAAGCTGTTTCACTAAAAAAATAATAGAGGTAAAGGAGTATTTGTGGGTAGGAGAAATGGTCCAGAAATAACTTTCAAATTTTCAATGTTGCTAATATTTGATTTCAAAAGAGATGAAAATATTTGACTAGTTTACTTCACACACACATATTACAATAAAATATCAGTTGTTGTAAGAACAAAAATAGGAATATTTAAAAAAAAACTTTTTAATGTTTATTTATATTTGAGAGAGAGACAGAGCTCAAGCAGGGGAGAGGCAGAGAGAGAGGGAGACACAGAATACAAAGCAGGCTCCAGGATCTGAGCTGTCAGCACAGAGCCTGACCAGGGGCTCGAACCCACCAACTGTAAGATCATGACCTGAGCTGAAGTCAGATGTTTAACAGACTGAGCCACCCAGGTGCCCCACAAAAAATAGAAATATAAAGGATATAGATACTGCAGTGAAAGGAGAAGTGCGTTTTTTCCATAAGGAATTAGGATATTTACTAAAAAGGTTACTCTTAAGCTGGAGCAAGTGGTTACAGATACAGTAGTAGTTAAGAACATAGATTCTGAAAGTTTATTTTGGGTACAAATGTTAATTTTTCCACTGTTATGGACTTAATATTTCTGTCCCTCCAAAATTCATATATTGTGATCCTAACTCCCCAATATGGGGGCATTAGGAAATGTGTCCTTCAGCAGGTGATTAGACCACAAAGGTAGAGCTCTCATAAATAGGATTAGCATCCTCGTAAAGGAGACCCCAGAAAGCTTTCTTGCCCTTACTGCCATATGTGGATACAATGAGAAGATGGACAACTATGAACCGTGAGCTGAGCTCTCACCATATAGTCTGCCTGCACCTTAATTTTGAACTTCCCCCTCCAGAAAAATGGAAAATAAATGTTGTTCAAGCCCCCCAGTCTATGGTATTTTTGTTATAGCAGTCTAAACTGACAGCCATGGCAGCAACCCAAACAGACCAAGACAGCCACTAACCAATTGGGTCACTGACAACTACTGTTTAACCCCACTGTGCCTCAGTTTTCTCACCCATAAGTGAAAGGGGTAGTAATTTCTTTGAGGACTACATGACTTAACAAATATAAAGCACTTAGAGTAGTGCCTGGAACTGAGTAAGGGGCAAATAGTTATTATTATGAAATAGAAGAGGACTTGTGTTTTGGCATGTGAACAATGGAGAAGGGATACTGTGAGCCATATCACAAAAAGAGAAAAGCAGGCCACTTGAAGAATAAAATCATTACTGTTTGGCTGGGATGAAGTGCAAACTTTTAGTAATAAATGAACCTGGGAACAGAGGGAATACAGGGAGGATGTTGACAATCACAAGGAATTAATTGTATGTGCAAGGAGAGCCAGTGAAGGTATCTAAGCCTGGAAATTACAAGGTGGTAGTTGTGACTGTCATGGGACTGTTAGCCTCGAAAGAAAGAAAGAAAGAAAAGAAAGAAAGAAAGAAAGAAAGAAAGAAAGAAAGAAAGAAAGAAA